>NW_027361687.1:48872500-49472500 GCF_039654945.1 Dendrobates tinctorius
ATACAGGGCAGGAGAAGTGGTACTGTGCAGTGTATATATACAGAATAATACAGATACTGAAAATTACACCCAGTGTACAGGACAGGAGAAGTGGTACTGTGCAGTGTATATATACAGAATAATACAGACACTGATAATTACACCCAGTATACAGGACAGGAGAAGTGGTACTGTGCAGTGTATATATACAGAATAATACAGATACTGAGAATTACACCCAGTATACAGGACAGGAGAAGTGGTACTGTGCAGTGTATATATACAGTATAATACAGATACTGAGAATTACACCCAGTATACAGGGCAGGAGAAGTGGTACTGTGCAGTGTATATATACAGAATAATACAGATACTGAGAATTACACCCAGTATACAGGACAGGAGAAGTGGTACTGTGCAGTGTATATATACAGAATGATACAGATACTGAGAATTACATCCAGTATACAGGACAGGAGAAGTGATACCGTGCAGTCTATATATACAGAATAATACAGATACTGAGAATTACACCCAGAATACAGGACAGGAGAAGTGGTACTGTGCAGTGTATATATGCAGAATAATACAGATACAGAGAATTACACCCAGTATACAGGACAGGAGAAGTGGTACTGTGCAGTGTATATATGCAGAATAATACAGATACAGAGAATTACACCCAGTATACAGGACAGGAGAAGTGGTACTGTGCAGTGTATATATACAGAATAATACAGATACTGAGAATTACACCCAGTATACAGGACAGGAGAATTGGTACTGTGCAGTCTATATATACGGAATAATACAGATACTGAAAATTACACCCAGTATACAGGACAGGAGAAGTGGTACTGTGCAGTCTATATATACGGAATAATACAGATACTGAAAATTACACCCAGTATACAGGACAGGAGAAGTGGTACTGTGCAGTGTATATATACAGAAGAATACAGATACTGAGAATTACACCCAGTATACAGGACAGGAGAAGTGGTACTGTGCAGTGTATATATACAGTATAACAGATACTGAGAATTACACCCAGTATACAGGGCAGGAGAAGTGGTACTGTGCAGTGTATATATACAGAATAATACAGATACTGAGAATTACACCCAGTATACAGGACAGGAGAAGTGGTACTGTGCAGTGTATATATACAGAATAATACAGATACTGAGAATTACACCCAGTATACAGGGCAGGAGAAGTGGTACTGTGCAGTGTATATATACAGAATAATACAGATACTGAGAATTACACCCAGTATACAGGACAGTAGAAGTGGTACTGTGCAGTGTATATACAGAATAATACAGGTACTGAGAATTACACCCAGTATACAGGACAGGAGAAGTGGTACTGTGCAGTGTATATATACAGAATAATACAGATACTGAGAATTACACCCAGTATACAGGACAGGAGAAGTGGTACTGTGCAGTCTATATATACGGAATAATACAGATACTGAGAATTATACCCAGTATACATGACAGGAGAAGTGGTACTGTGCAGTGTATATATATATATATATATATATATATACAGAAGAATACAGATACTGAGAATTACACCCAGTATACAGGACAGGAGAAGTGGTACTGTGCAGTCTATATATACGGAATAATACAGATACTGAGAATTATACCCAGTATACATGACAGGAGAAGTGGTACTGTGCAGTGTATATATACAGAATAATACAGATACTGAGAATTACACCCAGTATACAGGACAGGAGAAGTGGTACTGTGCAGTGTATATATACAGAATAATACAGACACTGAAAATTACACCCAGTGTACAGGACAGGAGAAGTGGTACTGTGCAGTGTATATATACAGAATAATACAGATGCAGATAATTACACCCAGTATACAGGACAGGAGAAGTGGTACTGTGCAGTGTATATACAGAATAATACAGATACTGAGAATTACACCCAGTATACAGGACAGGAGAAGTGGTACTGTGCAGTGTATATATACAGTATAATACAGATACTGAGGATTACACCCAGTATACAGGACAGGAAAAGTGGCACTGTGCAGTGTATATATACAGAATAATACAGATACTGAGAATTACACCCAGTATACAGGACAGGAGAAGTGGTACTCTGCAGTGTATATATATAGGATAATACAGATACTGAGAATTACACCCAGTATACAGGACAGGAGAAGTGGTACTGTGCAGTCTATATATACGGAATAATATAGATACTGAAAATTACACCCAGCACACAGGACAGGAGAAGTGGTACTGTGCAGTGTATATATACAGAATAATACAGACACTGAAAATTACACCCAGTGTACAGGACAGGAGAAGTGGTACTGTGCAGTGAATATATACAGAATAATACAGATACTAATAATACTAATAATACTAATACTAATAATACTAATAATACAGATCCCCACCCCACAAACTTTCACACCCTCGCAGGGATCTTAAACACCTTGACCTACACTCATTCTCCGAATCCCTCCTCCCTCTTACAGATATAAGTTCCTTACACAATGCGGATGACGCTGCCGCTCTATATAACACCACAATAGCTGTAGCTTTGGAATCCGCTGCCCCACTTACACATACCAAAACTCGCAAAATCAACAGACAGCCCTGGCACACCAGCCTGACCAAAGAGCTGAGGCGAGCTTCCAGGGCTGCTGAGCGCAGATGGAAAAGATCCCACTCCAACGAGCATTTCATCGCATTCAAACAGTCCCTCACTACTTTCAAGACCACACTCGCCACAGCTAAACAAACCTACTTCTCATCTCTCATATCCTCCCTGTCTCACAACCCTAAACAGTTATTCAACACCTTCAATTCTCTCCTCCGCCCCCCAGCACCTCCTCCCTCCCCACTCATCTCAGCTGAAGACTTTGCCTCATTTTTCAAGCAGAAAATTGATAACATCAGGGACAGTTTTGGTCAACAACCCCCAGAGCCCTTCCTCCCGACTTCCCAGCCCTCCACCTTCAAAACCAACTTCTCCACCATTACAGAAGATCGACTCTCCACTCTACTCTCAAGATCACATCTCACCACCTGTGCACTCGACCCGATCCCATCCCACTTCATCCCAAACCTCACCACAGTCTTCATCCCAACCCTAACCCATCTCTTCAACCTATCACTAACAACTGGTGTTTTCCCCTCAAGCTTTAAACATGCCTCCATCACACCTATCCTCAAAAAGCCCTCTCTTGACCCATCCTCTGTATCTAGCTATCGCCCTATATCACTTCTCCCATACGCCTCCAAGCTACTGGAACAACACGTCTACCTTGAACTGTCCTCCCATCTCTCTTCTTGCTCCCTCTTCGACCGCTTACAATCTGGCTTCCGGTCACACCACTCCACTGAAACTGCCCTTACTAAGGTCACCAATGACCTCTTAACTGCCAAGAGCAAGCGACACTACTCTGTCCTCCTCCTCCTGGACCTGTCGGCTGCCTTTGACACAGTGGACCATTCCCTATTATTACAGACCCTCTCATCCCTCGGCATCACAGACTTGGCCCTCTCCTGGATCTCATCATACCTAACAGACCGGACATTCAGCGTCTCCCACTCACACACCACCACCTCACCTCTCCCCCTATCTGTCGGAGTCCCACAAGGTTCAGTCCTAGGGCCCCTGCTGTTCTCTATTTACACCTTTGGCCTGGGACAGCTCATAGAATCTCATGGCTTTCAGTATCATCTTTATGCTGATGACACACAGATCTACATCTCCGGACCAGATATCACCTCCCTACTAACCAGAATCCCTCAATGTCTGTCCACTATTTCATCCTTCTTCTCCACTAGATATCTGAAACTCAACATGGACAAAACAGAATTCATCATCTTTCCCCCATCTCACGTGACCCCCCCTACGAACCTATCAATTACAGTAAATGACTGCCCACTCTCCCCAGTCCCACAAGCTCGCTGCCTCGGAGTAATCCTTGATGCTGATCTCTCCTTCAAACCACATATTCAAACCCTTTCCACTTCCTGCCGACTTCAACTCAAAAATATTTCACGCATCCGTTCATTCCTCACCCAAGAATCTGCAAAAACCCTAGTCCATGCCCTCATCATCTCTCGCCTTGACTACTGCAACCTCATGCTCTGCGGCCTCCCCTCAAACACTCTCGCACCCCTCCAATCTATTCTAAACTCTGCTGCCCGACTAATCCACCTGTCCCCCCGCTATTCCCCAGCTTCTCCCCTCTGTCAATCCCTTCACTGGCTCCCAATTGCCCAGAGACTCCATTACAAAACCCTAACCATGACATACAAAGCCATCCACAACTTGTCTCCTCCATACATCTGTGACCTCGTCTCCCGGTACTTTCCTGCACGCAACCTCCGATCCTCACAAGATCTCCTTCTCTACTCCCCTCTTATCTCCTCTTCCCACAATCGCATACAAGATTTCTCTCGCGCATCACCCCTACTCTGGAACTCTCTACCACAACATATCAGACTCTCACCTACCATCGAAACCTTCAAAAAGAGCCTGAAGACCCACCTCTTCCGACAAGCCTATAACCTGCAGTAACCACCGATCGACCAAACCGCTGCACGACCAGCTCTACCCTCGACTACTGTATTATCACCCATCCCTTGAAGATTGTGAGCCCTCGCGGGCAGGGTCCTCTCTCCTCCTGTACCAGTTATGACTTGTATTGTTTAAGATTATTGTACTTGTTTTTATGTATACCCCCCTCACATGTAAAGCGCCATGGAATAAATGGCGCTATAACAATAAATAATAATAATAATAGATACTGATAATTACACCCAGTATACAGGACAGGAGAAGTGGTACTGTGCAGTGTATATATACAGAATAATACAGATACTGAGAATTACACCCAGTATACAGGACAGGAGAAGTGGTACTGTGCAGTGTATATATACAGTATAATACAGATACTGAGGATTACACCCAGTATACAGGACAGGAGAAGTGGTACTGTGCAGTGTATATATACAGAATAATACAGATACTGAGAATTATACCCAGTATACAGGGCAGGAGAAGTGATATTGTGCAGTGTATATATACAGAATAATACTGATACTGAGAATTACACCCAGTATACAGGGCAGGAGAAGTGGTACTGTGCAGTGTATATATACAGAATAATAAAGATACTGAGAATTACACCCAGAATACAGGGCAGGAGAAGTGGTACTGTGCAGTGTATATATACAGAATAATACAGATACTGAGAATTACACCCAGTATACAGGACAGGAGAAGTGGTACTGTGCAGAGTATATATACAGAATACACAGATACTGAGAATTACACCCAGTATAAAGGACAGGAGAAGTGATACTGTGCAGTGTATATATACAGAATAATACAGATACTGAGAATTACACCCAGTATACAGGACAGGAGAAGTGGTACTGTGCAGTCTATATATACGGAATAATACAGATACTGAGAATTATACCCAGTATACATGACAGGAGAAGTGGTACTGTGCAGTGTATATATACGGAATAATACAGATACTGAAAATTACACCCAGTATACAGGACAGGAGAAGTGGTATTGTGCAGTCTATATATACAAAATAATACAGAAACTGAGAATTACACCCAGTATACAGGACAGGAGAAGTGGTACTGTGCAGTCTATATATACGGAATAATACAGATACTGAAAATTACACCCAGTATACAGGAAAGGAAAAGTGGTACTGTGCAGTGTATATATACAGAATAATACAGATACTGAGAATTACACCCAGTATACAGGACAGGAGAAGTGGTACTGTGCAGTGTATATATACAGAATAATACAGATACTGAGAATTACACCCAGTATACAGGACAGGAGAAGTGGTACTGTGCAGTGTATATATACAGAATAATACAGATACTGAGAATTACACCCAGTATACAGGACAGGAGAAGTGATACTGTGCAGTGTATATATACAGAATAATACAGATACTGAGAATTACACCCAGAATACAGGGCAGGAGAAGAAGTGGTACTGTGCAGTGTATATATACAGAATAATACAGATACTGAGAATTACACCCAGTATACAGGACAGGAGAAGTGGTACTGTGCAGTGTATATATACAGAATAATACAGATACTGTGAATTACACCCAGTATACAGGACAGGAGAAGTGATACTGTGCAGTGTATATATACAGAATAATACAGATACTGAGAATTACACCCAGTATACAGGACAGAAGAAGTGGTACTGTGCAGTCTATATATACGGAATAATACGGATGCTAAGAATTATACCCAGTATACATGACAGGAGAAGTGGTACTGTGCAGTGTATATATACAGAAGGATACAGATACTGAGAATTACACCAAGTATACAGGACAGGAGAAGTGGTACTGTGCAGTCTATATATACGGAATAATACAGATACTGAGAATTATACCCAGTATACATGACAGGAGAAGTGGTACTGTGCAGTGTATATATACAGAATAATACAGATACTGAGAATTACACCCAGTATACAGGACAGGAGAAGTGGTACTGTGCAGTGTATATATATAGGACAATACAGATACTGATAATTACACCCAGTATACAGGGCAGGAGAAGTGGTACTGTGCAGTGTATATATGCAGAATAAAACAGATACAGAGAATTACACCCAGTATACAGGACAGGAGAAGTGGTACTGTGCAGTGTATATATACAGAATAATACAGATAATGAGAATTACACCCAGTATACAGGACAGGAGAAGTGGTACTGTGCAGTGTATATATATACAGAATAATACAGATACTGAGAATTATACCCAGTATACAGGACAGGAGAAGTGGTACTGTGCAGTGTATATACAGAAGAATACAGATACTGAGAATTACACCCAGTATACAGGACAGGAGAAGTGGTACTGTGCAGTGTATATATACAGTATAATACAGATACTGAGAATTACACCCAGTATACAGGGCAGGAGAAGTGGTACTGTGCAGTGTATATATACAGAATAATACAGATACTGAGAATTACACCCAGTATACAGGACAGGAGAAGTGGTACTGTGCAGTGTATATATACAGAATAATACAGATACTGAGAATTACATCCAGTATACAGGACAGGAGAAGTGATACCGTGCAGTCTATATATACAGAATAATACAGATACTTAGAATTACACCCAGAATACAGGACAGGAGAAGTGGTACTGTGCAGTGTATATATGCAGAATAATACAGATACAGAGAATTACACCCAGTATACAGGACAGGAGAAGTGGTACTGTGCAGTGTATATATACAGAATAATACAGATACTGAGAATTACACCCAGTATACAGGACAGGAGAAGTGGTACTGTGCAGTCTATATATACGGAATAATACAGATACTGAAAATTACACCCAGTATACAGGACAGGAGAAGTGGTACTGTGCAGTCTATATATACGGAATAATACAGATACTGAAAATTACACCCAGTATACATGACAGGAGAAGTGGTACTGTGCAGTGTATATATACAGTATAATACAGATACTGAGAATTACACCCAGTATACAGGGCAGGAGAAGTGGTACTGTGCAGTGTATATATACAGAATAATACAGATACTGAGAATTACACCCAGTATACAGGACAGGAGAAGTGGTACTGTGCAGTGTATATATACAGAATAATACAGATACTGAGAATTACATCCAGTATACAGGACAGGAGAAGTGATACCGTGCAGTCTATATATACAGAATAATACAGATACTTAGAATTACACCCAGAATACAGGACAGGAGAAGTGGTACTGTGCAGTGTATATATGCAGAATAATACAGATACAGAGAATTACACCCAGTATACAGGACAGGAGAAGTGGTACTGTGCAGTGTATATATACAGAATAATACAGATACTGAGAATTACACCCAGTATACAGGACAGGAGAAGTGGTACTGTGCAGTCTATATATACGGAATAATACAGATACTGAAAATTACACCCAGTATACAGGACAGGAGAAGTGGTGCTGTGCAGTCTATATATACGGAATAATACAGATACTGAGAATTACACCCAGTATACAGGACAGGAGAAGTGGTACTGTGCAGTCTATATATACGGAATAATACAGATACTGAAAATTACACCCAGTATACAGGACAGGAGAAGTGGTACTGTGCAGTGTATATATACAGAAGAATACAGATACTGAGAATTACACCCAGTATACAGGACAGGAGAAGTGGTACTGTGCAGTGTATATATACAGTATAACAGATACTGAGAATTACACCCAGTATACAGGGCAGGAGAAGTGGTACTGTGCAGTGTATATATACAGAATAATACAGATACTGAGAATTACACCCAGTATACAGGACAGGAGAAGTGGTACTGTGCAGTGTATATATACAGAATAATACAGATACTGAGAATTACACCCAGTATACAGGGCAGGAGAAGTGGTACTGTGCAGTGTGTATATATACAGAATAATACAGATACTGAGAATTACACCCAGTATACAGGACAGTAGAAGTGGTACTGTGCAGTGTATATACAGAATAATACAGGTACTGAGAATTACACCCAGTATACAGGACAGGAGAAGTGGTACTGTGCAGTGTATATATACAGAATAATACAGATACTGAGAATTACACCCAGTATACAGGACAGGAGAAGTGGTACTGTGCAGTCTATATATACGGAATAATACAGATACTGAGAATTATACCCAGTATACATGACAGGAGAAGTGGTACTGTGCAGTGTATATATATATATATATATATATACAGAAGAATACAGATACTGAGAATTACACCCAGTATACAGGACAGGAGAAGTGGTACTGTGCAGTCTATATATACGGAATAATACAGATACTGAGAATTATACCCAGTATACATGACAGGAGAAGTGGTACTGTGCAGTGTATATATACAGAATAATACAGATACTGAGAATTACACCCAGTATACAGGACAGGAGAAGTGGTACTGTGCAGTGTATATATACAGAATAATACAGACACTGAAAATTACACCCAGTGTACAGGACAGGAGAAGTGGTACTGTGCAGTGTATATATACAGAATAATACAGATGCAGATAATTACACCCAGTATACAGGACAGGAGAAGTGGTACTGTGCAGTGTATATACAGAATAATACAGATACTGAGAATTACACCCAGTATACAGGACAGGAGAAGTGGTACTGTGCAGTGTATATATACAGTATAATACAGATACTGAGGATTACACCCAGTATACAGGACAGGAAAAGTGGCACTGTGCAGTGTATATATACAGAATAATACAGATACTGAGAATTACACCCAGTATACAGGACAGGAGAAGTGGTACTCTGCAGTGTATATATATAGGATAATACAGATACTGAGAATTACACACAGTATACAGGACAGGAGAAGTGGTACTGTGCAGTCTATATATACGGAATAATACAGATACTGAAAATTACACCCAGCACACAGGACAGGAGAAGTGGTACTGTGCAGTGTATATATACAGAATAATACAGACACTGAAAATTACACCCAGTGTACAGGACAGGAGAAGTGGTACTGTGCAGTGAATATATACAGAATAATACAGATACTAATAATACTAATAATACTAATACTAATAATACTAATAATACAGATCCCCACCCCACAAACTTTCACACCCTCGCAGGAATCTTAAACACCTTGACCTACACTCATTCTCCGAATCCCTCCTCCCTCTTACAGATATAAGTTCCTTACACAATGCGGATGACGCTGCCGCTCTATATAACACCACAATAGCTGTAGCTTTGGAATCCGCTGCCCCACTTACACATACCAAAACTCGCAAAATCAACAGACAGCCCTGGCACACCAGCCTGACCAAAGAGCTGAGGCGAGCTTCCAGGGCTGCTGAGCGCAGATGGAAAAGATCCCACTCCAACGAGCATTTCATCGCATTCAAACAGTCCCTCACTACTTTCAAGACCACACTCGCCACAGCTAAACAAACCTACTTCTCATCTCTCATATCCTCCCTGTCTCACAACCCTAAACAGTTATTCAACACCTTCAATTCTCTCCTCCGCCCCCCAGCACCTCCTCCCTCCCCACTCATCTCAGCTGAAGACTTTGCCTCATTTTTCAAGCAGAAAATTGATAACATCAGGGACAGTTTTGGTCAACAACCCCCAGAGCCCTTCCTCCCGACTTCCCAGCCCTCCACCTTCAAAACCAACTTCTCCACCATTACAGAAGATCGACTCTCCACTCTACTCTCAAGATCACATCTCACCACCTGTGCACTCGACCCGATCCCATCCCACTTCATCCCAAACCTCACCACAGTCTTCATCCCAACCCTAACCCATCTCTTCAACCTATCACTAACAACTGGTGTTTTCCCCTCAAGCTTTAAACATGCCTCCATCACACCTATCCTCAAAAAGCCCTCTCTTGACCCATCCTCTGTATCTAGCTATCGCCCTATATCACTTCTCCCATACGCCTCCAAGCTACTGGAACAACACGTCTACCTTGAACTGTCCTCCCATCTCTCTTCTTGCTCCCTCTTCGACCGCTTACAATCTGGCTTCCGGTCACACCACTCCACTGAAACTGCCCTTACTAAGGTCACCAATGACCTCTTAACTGCCAAGAGCAAGCGACACTACTCTGTCCTCCTCCTCCTGGACCTGTCGGCTGCCTTTGACACAGTGGACCATTCCCTATTATTACAGACCCTCTCATCCCTCGGCATCACAGACTTGGCCCTCTCCTGGATCTCATCATACCTAACAGACCGGACATTCAGCGTCTCCCACTCACACACCACCTCCTCACCTCGCCCCCTATCTGTCGGAGTCCCACAAGGTTCAGTCCTAGGGCCCCTGCTGTTCTCTATTTACACCTTTGGCCTGGGACAGCTCATAGAATCTCATGGCTTTCAGTATCATCTTTATGCTGATGACACACAGATCTACATCTCCGGACCAGATATCACCTCCCTACTAACCAGAATCCCTCAATGTCTGTCCACTATTTCATCCTTCTTCTCCACTAGATATCTGAAACTCAACATGGACAAAACAGAATTCATCATCTTTCCCCCATCTCACGTGACCCCCCCTACGAACCTATCAATTACAGTAAATGACTGCCCACTCTCCCCAGTCCCACAAGCTCGCTGCCTCGGAGTAATCCTTGATGCTGATCTCTCCTTCAAACCACATATTCAAACCCTTTCCACTTCCTGCCGACTTCAACTCAAAAATATTTCACGCATCCGTTCATTCCTCACCCAAGAATCTGCAAAAACCCTAGTCCATGCCCTCATCATCTCTCGCCTTGACTACTGCAACCTCATGCTCTGCGGCCTCCCCTCAAACACTCTCGCACCCCTCCAATCTATTCTAAACTCTGCTGCCCGACTAATCCACCTGTCCCCCCGCTATTCCCCAGCTTCTCCCCTCTGTCAATCCCTTCACTGGCTCCCAATTGCCCAGAGACTCCATTACAAAACCCTAACCATGACATACAAAGCCATCCACAACTTGTCTCCTCCATACATCTGTGACCTCGTCTCCCGGTACTTTCCTGCACACAACCTCCGATCCTCACAAGATCTCCTTCTCTACGCCCCTCTTATCTCCTCTTCCCACAATCGCATACAAGATTTCTCTCGCGCATCACCCCTACTCTGGAACTCTCTACCACAACATATCAGACTCTCACCTACCATCGAAACCTTCAAAAAGAGCCTGAAGACCCACCTCTTCCGACAAGCCTATAACCTGCAGTAACCACCGATCGACCAAACCGCTGCACGACCAGCTCTACCCTCGACTACTGTATTATCACCCATCCCTTGAAGATTGTGAGCCCTCGCGGGCAGGGTCCTCTCTCCTCCTGTACCAGTTATGACTTGTATTGTTTAAGATTATTGTACTTGTTTTTATGTATACCCCCCTCACATGTAAAGCGCCATGGAATAAATGGCGCTATAACAATAAATAATAATAATAATAGATACTGATAATTACACCCAGTATACAGGACAGGAGAAGTGGTACTGTGCAGTGTATATATACAGAATAATACAGATACTGAGAATTACACCCAGTATACAGGACAGGAGAAGTGGTACTGTGCAGTGTATATATACACTATAATACAGATACTGAGGATTACACCCAGTATACAGGACAGGAGAAGTGGTACTGTGCAGTGTATATATACAGAATAATACAGATACTGAGAATTATACCCAGTATACAGGGCAGGAGAAGTGATATTGTGCAGTGTATATATACAGAATAATACTGATACTGAGAATTACACCCAGTATACAGGGCAGGAGAAGTGGTACTGTGCAGTGTATATATACAGAATAATACAGATACTGAGAATTACACCCAGTATACAGGACAGGAGAAGTGGTACTGTGCAGAGTATATATACAGAATACACAGATACTGAGAATTACACCCAGTATAAAGGACAGGAGAAGTGATACTGTGCAGTGTATATATACAGAATAATACAGATACTGAGAATTACACCCAGTATACAGGACAGGAGAAGTGGTACTGTGCAGTGTATATATACGGAATAATACAGATACTGAAAATTACACCCAGTATACAGGACAGGAGAAGTGGTATTGTGCAGTCTATATATACAAAATAATACAGAAACTGAGAATTACACCCAGTATACAGGACAGGAGAAGTGGTACTGTGCAGTCTATATATACGGAATAATACAGATACTGAAAATTACACCCAGTATACAGGAAAGGAAAAGTGGTACTGTGCAGTGTATATATACAGAATAATACAGATACTGAGAATTACACCCAGTATACAGGACAGGAGAAGTGGTACTGTGCAGTGTATATATACAGAATAATACAGATACTGAGAATTACACCCAGTATACAGGACAGGAGAAGTGGTACTGTGCAGTGTATATATACAGAATAATACAGATACTGAGAATTACACCCAGTATACAGGACAGGAGAAGTGATACTGTGCAGTGTATATATACAGAATAATACAGATACTGAGAATTACACCCAGAATACAGGGCAGGAGAAGAAGTGGTACTGTGCAGTGTATATATACAGAATAATACAGATACTGAGAATTACACCCAGTATACAGGACAGGAGAAGTGGTACTGTGCAGTGTATATATACAGAATAATACAGATACTGAGAATTACACCCAGTATACAGGACAGGAGAAGTGATACTGTGCAGTGTATATATACAGAATAATACAGATACTGAGAATTACACCCAGTATACAGGACAGAAGAAGTGGTACTGTGCAGTCTATATATACGGAATAATACAGATGCTAAGAATTATACCCAGTATACATGACAGGAGAAGTGGTACTGTGCAGTGTATATATACAGAAGGATACAGATACTGAGAATTACACCCAGTATACAGGACAGGAGAAGTGGTACTGTGCAGTGTATATATACGGAATAATACAGATACTGAGAATTATACCCAGTATACATGACAGGAGAAGTGGTACTGTGCAGTGTATATATACAGAATAATACAGATACTGAGAATTACACCCAGTATACAGGACAGGAGAAGTGGTACTGTGCAGTGTATATATATAGGACAATACAGATACTGAGAATTACACCCAGTATACAGGGCAGGAGAAGTGGTACTGTGCAGTGTATATATGCAGAATAAAACAGATACAGAGAATTACACCCAGTATACAGGACAGGAGAAGTGGTACTGTGCAGTGTATATATACAGAATAATACAGATAATGAGAATTACACCCAGTATACAGGACAGGAGAAGTGGTACTGTGCAGTGTATATATACAGAATAATACAGATACTAAGAATTACACCCAGTATACAGGACAGGAGAAGTGGTACTGTGCAGTGTATATATACAGAATAATACAGATACTGAGAATTACACCCAGTATACAGGACAGGAGAAGTGATACCGTGCAGTCTATATATACAGAATAATACAGATACTGAGAATTACACCCAGAATACAGGACAGGAGAAGTGGTACTGTGCAGTGTATATATGCAGAATAATACAGATACAGAGAATTACACCCAGTATACAGGACAGGAGAAGTGGTACTGTGCAGTCTATATATACGGAATAATACAGATACTGAAAATTACACCCAGTATACAGGACAGGAGAAGTGGTACTGTGCAGTCTATATATACGGAATAATACAGATACTGAGAATTACACCCAGTATACAGGACAGGAGAAGTGGTACTGTGCAGTCTATATATACGGAATAATACAGATACTGAAAATTACACCCAGTATACAGGACAGGAGAAGTGGTACTGTGCAGTGTATATATACACAGAAGAATACATATACTGAGAATTACACCCAGTATACAGGACAGGAGAAGTGGTACTGTGCAGTGTATATATACAGTATAACAGATACTGAGAATTACACCCAGTATACAGGGCAGGAGAAGTGGTACTGTGCAGTGTATATATACAGAATAATACAGATAATAAGAATTACACCCAGTATACAGGACAGGAGAAGTGGTACTGTGCAGTGTATATATTCAGAATAATACAGATACTGAGAATTACACCCAGTATACAGGACAGGAGAAGTGGTACTGTGCAGTGTATATATACAGAATAATACAGATACTGAGAATTACACCCAGTATACAGGACAGGAGAAGTGGTACTGTGCAGTGTATATATACAGAATAATACAGATACTGAGCATTACACCCAGTATACAGGACAGGAGAAGTGGTACTGTGCAGTGCATATATACAGAATAATACATATACTGAGAATTACACCCAGTATACAGGACAGGAAAAGTGGTACTGTGCAGTGTATATACAGAATAACACAGATACTGAGAATTACACCCAGTGTACAGGACAGGAGAAGTGATACTGTGCAGTGTATATATACAGAATAATACAGATACTGAGAATTACACCCAGTATACAGGACAGGAGAAGTGGTACTGTGCAGTCTATATATACGGAATAATACAGATATTGAGAATTATACCCAGTATACATGACAGGAGAAGTGGTACTGTGCAGTGTATATATACAGAAGAATACAGATACTGAGAATTATACCCAGTATACAGGACAGGAGAAGTGGTACTGTGCAGTGTATATATACAGAATAATACAGACACTGAAAATTACACCCAGTGTACAGGACAGGAGAAGTGGTACTGTGCAGTGTATATATACAGAATAATACAGACACTGATAATTACACCCAGTATACAGGACAGGAGAAGTGGTACTGTGCAGTATATATATATACAGAATAATACAGACACTGAAAATTACACCCAGTGTACAGGACAGGAGAAGTGGTACTGTGCAGTGTATATATACAGAATAATACAGATACTGATAATTACACCCAGTATACAGGACAGTAGAAGTGGTACTGTGCAGTGTATATACAGAATAATACAGATACTGAGAATTACACCCAGTATACAGGAGAAGTGATACTGTGCAGTGTATATATACAGTATAATACAGATACTGAGGATTACACCCAGTATACAGGAAAGGAGAAGTGGCACTGTGCAGTGTATATATACAGAATAATACAGACACTGAAAATTACACCCAGTGTACAGGACAGGAAAAGTGGTACTGTGCAGTGTATATATACAAAATAATACAGATACTGAGAATTACACCCAGTATACAGGACAGGAGAAGTGGTACTGTGCAGTGTATATATACAGAATAATACAGATACTGAAAATTACTCCCAGTATACAGGACAGGAGAAATGGTACTGTGCAGTGTATATATACAGAATAATACAAATACTGAGAATTACACCCAGTATACAGGAGAGGAGAAGTGGTACTGTGCAGTATATATATACAGAAGAATACAGATACTGAGAATTACACCCAGTATACAGGGCAGGAGAAGTGGTACTGTGCAGTGTATATATACAAAATAATACAGATACTGAGAATTACACCCAGGATACAGGACAGGAGAAGTGGTACTGTGCAGTGTATATATACAGAAGAATACAGATACTGAGAATTACACCCAGTATACAGGGCTGGAGAAATGGTACTGTGCAGTGTATATATACAGAATAATACAGATACTGAGAATTACACAAAGTATACAGGACAGGAGAAGTGGTACTGTGCAGTGTATATATACAGAATAATACAGATACTGAGAATTACACCCAGTATACAGGACAGGAGAAGTGGTACTGTGCAGTGTATATATACAGAATAATACAGATACTGAGAATTACACCCAGTATACAGGACAGGAGAAGTGGTACTGTGCACTGTATATATACAGAAGAAAACAGATACTGAAAATTACTCCCAGTATACAGGACAGGAGAAATGGTACTGTGCAGTGTATATATACAGAATAATACAGATACTGAGAATTACACCCAGTATACAGGACAGGAGAAGTGGTACTGTGCAGTGTATATATACAGAATAATACAGATACTGAAAATTACTCCCAGTATACAGGACAGGAGAAATGGTACTGTGCAGTGTATATATACAGAATAATACAGATACTGAGAATTACACCCAGTATACAGGAAAGGAGAAGTGGTACTGTGCAGTGTATATATATAGTATAATACAGATGCTGAGGATTACACCCAGTATACAGGACAGGAGAAGTGGTACTGTGCAGTGTATATATACAGAATAATACAGATACTGAGAATTACACCCAGTATACAGGGCAGGAGAAGTGATATTGTGCAGTGTATATATACAGAATAATACAGATACTGAGAATTACACCCAGTATACAGGGCAGGAGAAGTGGTACTGTGCAGTGTATATATACAGAATAATACAGATACTGAGAATTACACCCAGAATACAGGGCAGGAGAAGTGGTACTGTGCAGTGTATATATACAGAATAATAAAGATACTGAGAATTACACCCAGTATACAGGACAGGAGAAGTGGTACTGTGCAGTGTATATATACAGAATAATACAGATACTGAGCATTAAACCCAGTATACAGGAGAGGAGAAGTGGTACTGTGCAGTGTATATATACAGAATAATACAGATACTGAGAATTATACCCAGTATACAGGACAGGAGAAGTGGTACTGTGCAGTGTATATATACAGAATAATACAGATACTGAGAATTACACCCAGTATACAGGACAGGAGAAGTGGTACTGTGCAGTGTATATATAAAGAATAATACAGATACTGAGAATTACACCCAGTATACAGGACAGGAGAAATGGTACTGTGCAGTGTATATATACAGAATAATACAGATACTGAGAATTACACCCAGTATACAGGACAGGAGAAGTGGTACTGTGCAGTGTATATATACAGAAGAATACAGATACTGAGAATTACACCCAGTATACAGGAGAGGAGAAGTGGTACTGTGCAGTGTATATATACAGAATAATACAGACACTGAAAATTACACCCAGTGTACAGGAGAGGAGAAGTGGTACTGTGCAGTGTATATATACAGAATAATACAGACACTGATAATTACACCCAGTATACAGGACAGGAGAAGTGGTACTGTGCAGTGTATATATACAGAATAATACAGATACTGAGAATTACACCCAGTATACAGGACAGAAGAAGTGGTACTGTGCAGTGTATATATACAGAATAATACAGATACTGAGAATTACACCCAGTATACAGGACAGGAGAAGTGGTACTGTGCAGTGTATATATACAGAATAATACAGATACTGAGAATTACACCCAGTATACAGGACAGGAGAAGTGGTACTGTGCAGTGTATATATACAGAATAATACAGATACTGAGAATTACACCCAGTATACAGGACAGGAGAAGTGGTACTGTGCACTGTATATATACAGAAGAAAACAGATACTGAGAATTACACCCAGTATACAGCACAGGAGAAGTGGTACAGTGCACTGTATATATACAGAATAATACAGACACTGAAAATTACACCCAGTGTACAGGACAGGAGAAATGGTACTGTGCAGTTTATATATACAGAATAATACAGATACTGAGAATTTCACCCAGTATAAAGGACAGGAGAAGTGGTACTGTGCAGTCTATATATACGGAATAATACAGATACTGAAAATTACACCCAGTATACAGGACAGGAGAAGTGGTACTGTGCAGTCTATATATACGGAATAATACAGATACTGAAAATTACACCCAGTATACAGGACAGGAAAAGTGGTACTGTGCAGAGTATATATGCAGAATAATACAGATACTGAGAATTACACCCAGTATACAGGACAGGAGAAGTGGTACTGTGCAGTGTATATATACAGAATAATACAGATACTGAGAATTACACCCAGTATACAGGACAGGAGAAGTGGTACTGTGCAGTGTATATATACAGAATAATACAGATACTGAGAATTACACCCAGTATACAGGACAGGAGAAGTGGTACTGTGCAGTGTATATATACAGAAGAATACAGATACTGAGAATTACACCCAGTATACAGGACAGGAGAAGTGGTACTGTGCAGTGTATATATACAGAATAATACAGACACTGAGAATTACACCCAGTATACAGGACAGGAGAAGTGGTACTGTGCAGTGTATATATACAGTATAATACAGATGCTGAGGATTACACCCAGTATACAGGACATGAGAAGTGGTACTGTGCAGTGTATATATACATAATAATACAGATAATGAGAATTATACCCAGTATACAGGGCAGGAGAAGTGATATTGTGCAGTGTATATATACAGAATAATACAGATACTGAGAATTACACCCAGTATACAGGACAGGAGAAGTGGTACTGTGCAGTGTATATATACAGGATAAAACAGATACTGACAATTACACCCAGTATACAGGACAGGAGAAGTGGTACTGTGCAGTCTATAAATACGGAATAATACAGATACTGAAAATTACACCCAGTATACAGGACAGGAGAAGTGGTACTGTGCAGTCTATATATACAAAATTATACAGAAACTGAGAATTACACCCAGTATACAGGACAGGAAAAGTGGTACTGTGCAGTGTATATATGCAAAATAATACAGAAACTGAGAATTACACCCAGTATACAGGACAGGAGAAGTGGTACTGTGCAGTCTATATATACGGAATAATACAGATACTGAAAACTACACCCAGTATACAGGACAGGAAAAGTGGTACTGTGCAGTGTGTATATACAGAATAATACAGATACTGAGAATTACACCCAGTATACAGGACAGGAGAAGTGGTACTGTGCAGTGTATATATACAGAATAATACAGATACTGAGAATTACACCCAGTATACAGGACAAGAGAAGTGGTACTTTGCAATGTATATATACAGAATAATACAGATACTGAGAATTACACCCAGTATACAGGACAGGAGAAGTGGTACTGTGCAGTGTATATATACAGAAGAATACAGATACTGAGAATTACACCCAGTATACAGGACAGGAGAAGTGGTACTGTGCAGTGTATATATACAGAAGAATACAGATACTGAGAATTACACCCAGTATACAGGACAGGAGAAATGGTACTGTGCAGTGTATATATACAGAATAATACAGATACTGAGAATAACACCCAGTATACAGGACAAGAGAAGTGGTGCTGTGCAGAGAATATATACAGAATAATACAGATACTGAGAAATACACCCAGTATACAGGACAGGAGAAGTGGTACTGTGTAGTGTATATACAGAATAGTACAGATACTGAGAATTACACCCAGTATACAGGACTAGGAGAAGTGGTACTGTGCAGTGTATATATACAGAATAATACAGATACTGAGAATAATACCCAGTGTACAGGACAGGAGAAATAATACTGTGCAGTTTATATATACAGAATAATACAGATACTGAGAATTACAGCCAGTATACAGAACAGAAGAAGTGGTACTGTGCAGTGTATATACAGAATAATACAGATACTGAGAATTACACCCAGTATACAGGACAGGAGAAGTGGTACTGTGCAGTCTATATATACAAAATAATACAGAAACTGAGAATTATACCCAGTATACTGGACAGGAAAAGTGGTACTGTGCAGTGTATATATGCAGAATAATACAGAAACTGAGAATTACACCCAGTATACAGGACAGGAGAAGTGGTACTGTGCAGTCTATATATACAGAATAATACAGATACTGAAAATTACACCCAGTATACAGGACAGGAAAAGTGGTACTGTGCAGTGTATATATACAGAATAATACAGATACTGAGAATTACACCCAGTATACAGGACAGGAGAAGTGGTACTGTGCAGTGTATATATACAGAATAATACAGATACTGAGAATTACACCCAGTATACAGGACAGGAGAAGTGGTACTGTGCAGTGTATATATACAGAATAATACAGATACTGAGAATTACACCCAGTATACAGGACATGAGAAGTGGTACTGTGCAGTGTATATATACAGAAGAATACAAATACTGAGAATTACACCCAGTATACAGGACAGGAGAAGTGGTATTGTGCAGTGTATATATACAGAATAATACAGATACTGAGAATTACACCCAGTATACAGGACAGGAGAAGTGGTACTGTGCAGTGTATATATACAGGATAAAACAGATACTGACAATTACACCCAGTATACAGGACAGGAGAAGTGGTACTGTGCAGTCTATAAATACGGAATAATACAGATACTGAAAATTACACCCAGTATACAGGACAGGAGAAGTGGTACTGTGCAGTCTATATATACAAAATTATACAGAAACTGAGAATTACACCCAGTATACAGGACAGGAAAAGTGGTACTGTGCAGTGTATATATGCAAAATAATACAGAAACTGAGAATTACACCCAGTATACAGGACAGGAGAAGTGGTACTGTGCAGTCTATATATACGGAATAATACAGATACTGAAAACTACACCCAGTATACAGGACAGGAAAAGTGGTACTGTGCAGTGTGTATATACAGAATAATACAGATACTGAGAATTACACCCAGTATACAGGACAGGAGAAGTGGTACTGTGCAGTGTATATATACAGAATAATACAGATACTGAGAATTACACCCAGTATACAGGACAGGAGAAGTGGTACTTTGCAATGTATATATACAGAATAATACAGATACTGAGAATTACACCCAGTATACAGGACAGGAGAAGTGGTACTGTGCAGTGTATATATACAGAAGAATACAGATACTGAGAATTACACCCAGTATACAGGACAGGAGAAGTGGTACTGTGCAGTCTATATATACAAAATAATACAGAAACTGAGAATTACACCCAGTATACAGGACAGGAAAAGTGGTACTGTGCAGTGTATATATGCAAAATAATACAGAAACTGAGAATTACACCCAGTATACAGGACAGGAGAAGTGGTACTGTGCAGTCTATATATACAGAATAATACAGATACTGAAAATTACACCCAGTATACAGGACAGGAAAAGTGGTACTGTGCAGTGTATATATACAGAATAATACAGATACTGAGAAATACACCCAGTATACAGGACAGGAGAAGTGGTACTGTGTAGTGTATATACAGAATAGTACAGATACTGAGAATTACAACCAGTATACAGGACTAGGAGAAGTGGTACTGTGCAGTTTATATATACAGAATAATACAGATACTGAGAATAATACCCAGTGTACAGGACAGGAGAAATAATACTGTGCAGTTTATATATACAGAATAATACAGATACTGAGAATTACAGCCAGTATACAGAACAGAAGAAGTGGTACTGTGCAGTCTATAAATACGGAATAATACAGATACTGAAAATTACACCCAGTATACAGGACAGGAGAAGTGGTACTGTGCAGTCTATATATACAAAATTATACAGAAACTGAGAATTACACCCAGTATACAGGACAGGAAAAGTGGTACTGTGCAGTGTATATATGCAAAATAATACAGAAACTGAGAATTACACCCAGTATACAGGACAGGAGAAGTGGTACTGTGCAGTCTATATATACAGAATAATACAGATACTGAAAATTACACCCAGTATACAGGACAGGAAAAGTGGTACTGTGCAGTGTGTATATACAGAATAATACAGATACTGAGAATTACACCCAGTATACAGGACAGGAGAAGTGGTACTGTGCAGTGTATATAAACAGAATAATACAGATACTGAGAATTACACCCAGTATACAGGACAGGAGAAGTGGTACTGTGCAGTGTATATATACAGAATAATACAGATACTGAGAATTACACCCAGTATACAGGACATGAGAAGTGGTACTGTGCAGTGTATATATACAGAAGAATACAAATACTGAGAATTACACCCAGTATACAGGACAGGAGAAGTGGTATTGTGCAGTGTATATATACAGAATAATACAGACACTGAATATTAAACCCAGTGTACAGGACAGGAGAAGTGGTACTGTGCAGTGTATATATACAGAATAATACAGATACTGAGAATAACACCCAGTATACAGGACAAGAGAAGTGGTGCTGTGCAGAGAATATATACAGAATAGTACAGATACTGAGAAATACACCCAGTATACAGGACAGGAGAAGTGGTACTGTGTAGTGTATATACAGAATAGTACAGATACTGAGAATTACACCCAGTGTACAGGACAGGAGAAATAATACTGTGCAGTTTATATATACAGAATAATACAGATACTGAGAATTACACCCAGTGTACAGGACAGGAGAAATAATACTGTGCAGTTTATATATACAGAATAATACAGATACTGAGAATTACACCCAGTATACAGGAGAAGTGGTACTGTGCAGTGTATATATACAGAATAATACAGATACTGAGAATTACACCTGGTATACAGGACAGGAGAAGTTGTACTGTGCAGTGTATATACAGAATAATACAGATACTGAGAATTACACCCAGTATACAGGACAGAAGAAGTGGTACTGTGCAGTGTATATACAGAATAATACAGATACTGAGAATTACACCCAGTATATAGGACAGGAGAAGTGGTACTGTGCAGTGTATATATACAGGATAAAACAGATACTGAGAATTACACAAAGTATACAGGACAGGAGAAGTGGTACTGTGCAGTCTATATATATGGAATAATACAGACACTGAAAATTACACCCAGTATACAGGACAGGAGAAGTGGTACTGTGCAGTGTATATATACAGAATAATACAGATACTGAGAATAACACCCAGTGTACAGGACAGAAGAAATAATACTGTGCAGTTTATATATACAGAATAATACAGATACTGAGAATTACAGCCAGTATACAGAACAGAAGAAGTGGTACTGTGCAGTGTATATACAGAATAATACAGATACTGAGAATTACACCAAGTATACAGGACAGGAGAAGTGGTACTGTGCAGTGTATATATACAGAATAATACAGCTATTGATAATTACACCCAGTATACAGGACAGGAGAAGTGGTACTGTGCAGTGTATATATACAGAATAATACAGATACTGAGAATTACACCCAGTATACAGGACAGGAGAAGTGGTACTGTGCAGTGTATATATACAGTATAATACAGATACTGAGGATTACTCCCAGTATACAGGACAGGAGAAGTGGTACTGTGCAGTGTATATATACAGAATAATACAGATACTGAGAATTACACCCAGTATACAGGACAGGAGAAGTGGTACTGTGCAGTGTATATATACAGAATAATACAGATACTGAGAATTACACCCAGTATACAGGACAGGAGAAGTGGTACTGTGCAGTGTATATATACAGAATAATACAGATACTGAGAATTACACCCAGTATACAGGACAGGAGAAGTGTTACTGTGCAGTGTATATATACAGAAGAATACAGATACTGAGAATTACACCCAGTATACAGGACAGGAGAAGTGGTACTGTGCAGTGTATATATACAGAATAATACAGACACTGAGAATTACACCCAGTATACAGGACAGGAGAAGTGGTACTGTGCAGTGTATATATACAGTATAATACAGATGCTGAGGATTACACCCAGTATACAGGACATGAGAAGTGGTACTGTGCAGTGTATATATACAGAATAATACAGATACTGAGAATTATACCCAGTATACAGGGCAGGAGAAGTGATATTGTGCAGTGTATATATACAGAATAATACAGATACTGAGAATTACACCCAGTATACAGGACAGGAGAAGTGGTACTGTGCAGTGTATATATACAGGATAAAACAGATACTGACAATTACACCCAGTATACAGGACAGGAGAAGTGGTACTGTGCAGTCTATAAATACGGAATAATACAGATACTGAAAATTACACCCAGTATACAGGACAGGAGAAGTGGTACTGTGCAGTCTATATATACAAAATAATACAGAAACTGAGAATTACACCCAGTATACAGGACAGGAAAAGTGGTACTGTGCAGTGTATATATGCAAAATAATACAGAAACTGAGAATTACACCCAGTATACAGGACAGGAGAAGTGGTACTGTGCAGTCTATATATACGGAATAATACAGACACTGAAAACTACACCCAGTATACAAGACAGGAAAAGTGGTACTGTGCAGTGTGTATATACAGAATAATACAGATACTGAGAATTACACCCAGTATACAGGACAGGAGAAGTGGTACTGTGCAGTGTATATATACAGAATAATACAGATACTGAGAATTACACCCAGTATACAGGACAGGAGAAGTGGTACTTTGCAATGTATATATACAGAATAATACAGATACTGAGAATTACACCCAGTATACAGGACAGGAGAAGTGGTACTGTGCAGTGTATATATATACAGAAGAATACAGATACTGAGAATTACACCCAGTATACAGGACAGGAGAAGTGGTACTGTGCAGTGTATATATACAGAAGAATACAGATACTGAGAATTACACCCAGTATACAGGACAGGAGAAGTGGTACTGTGCAGTGTATATATACAGAATAATACAGATACTGAGAATAACACCCAGTATACAGGACAAGAGAAGTGGTGCTGTGCAGAGAATATATACAGAATAATACAGATACTGAGAAATACACCCAGTATACAGGACAGGAGAAGTGATAATGTGTAGTGTATATACAGAATAGTACAGATACTGAGAATTACACCCAGTATACAGGACTAGGAGAAGTGGTACTGTGCAGTGTATATATACAGAATAATACAGATACTGAGAATAATACCCAGTGTACAGGACAGGAGAAATAATACTGTGCAGTTTATATATACAGAATAATACAGATACTGAGAATTACAGCCAGTATACAGAACAGAAGAAGTGGTACTGTGCAGTGTATATACAGAATAATACAGATACTGAGAATTACACCCAGTATACAGGACAGGAGAAGTGGTACTGTGCAGTGTATATATGCAAAATAATACAGAAACTGAGAATTACACCCAGTATACAGGATAGGAGAAGTGGTACTGTGGAGTCTATATATACAGAATAATACAGATACTGAAAATTACACCCAGTATACAGGACAGGAAAAGTGGTACTGTGCAGTGTGTATATACAGAATAATACAGATACTGAGAATTACACCCAGTATACAGGACAGGAGAAGTGGTACTGTGCAGTGTATATATACAGAATAATACAGATACTGAGAATTACACCCAGTATACAGGACAGGAGAAGTGGTACTTTGCAATGTATATATACAGAATAATACAGATACTGAGAATTACACCCAGTATACAGGACAGGAGAAGTGGTACTGTGCAGTGTATATATACAGAAGAATACAGATACTGAGAATTACACCCAGTATACAGGACAGGAGAAGTGGTACTGTGCAGTGTATATATACAGAAGAATACAGATACTGAGAATTACACCCAGTATACAGGACAGGAGAAGTGGTACTGTGCAGTGTATATATACAGAATAATACAGATACTGAGAATAACACCCAGTATACAGGACAAGAGAAGTGGTGCTGTGCAGAGAATATATACAGAATAATACAGATACTGAGAAATACACCCAGTATACAGGACAGGAGAAGTGATAATGTGTAGTGTATATACAGAATAGTACAGATACTGAGAATTACACCCAGTATACAGGACTAGGAGAAGTGGTACTGTGCAGTGTATATATACAGAATAATACAGATACTGAGAATAATACCCAGTGTACAGGACAGGAGAAATAATACTGTGCAGTTTATATATACAGAATAATACAGATACTGAGAATTACAGCCAGCATACAGAACAGAAGAAGTGGTACTGTGCAGTGTATATACAGAATAATACAGATACTGAGAATTACACCCAGTATACAGGACAGGAGAAGTGGTACTGTGCAGTGTATATATGCAAAATAATACAGAAACTGAGAATTACACCCAGTATACAGGATAGGAGAAGTGGTACTGTGGAGTCTATATATACAGAATAATACAGATACTGAAAATTACACCCAGTATACAGGACAGGAAAAGTGGTACTGTGCAGTGTGTATATACAGAATAATACAGATACTGAGAATTACACCCAGTATACAGGACAGGAGAAGTGGTACTGTGCAGTGTATATATACAGAATAATACAGATACTGAGAATTACACCCAGTATACAGGACAGGAGAAGTGGTACTGTGCAGTGTATATATACAGAATAATACAGATACTGAGAATTACACCCAGTATACAGGACATGAGAAGTGGTACTGTGCAGTGTATATATACAGAAGAATACAAATACTGAGAATTACACCCAGTATACAGGACAGGAGAAGTGGTATTGTGCAGTGTATATATACAGAATAATACAGACACTGAATATTAAACCCAGTGTACAGGACAGGAGAAGTGGTACTGTGCAGTGTATATATACAGAATAATACAGATACTGAGAATAACACCCAGTATACAGGACAAGAGAAGTGGTGCTGTGCAGAGAATATATACAGAATAGTACAGATACTGAGAAATACACCCAGTATACAGGACAGGAGAAGTGGTACTGTGTAGTGTATATACAGAATAGTACAGATACTGAGAATTACACCCAGTGTACAGGACAGGAGAAATAATACTGTGCAGTTTATATATACAGAATAATACAGATACTGAGAATTACAGCCAGTATACAGGACAGAAGAAGTGGTACTGTGCAGTGTATATACAGAATAATACAGATACTGAGAATTACACCCAGTATATAGGACAGGAGAAGTGGTACTGTGCAGTGTATATATACAGGATAAAACAGATACTGAGACTTACACAAAGTATACAGGACAGGAGAAGTGGTACTGTGCAGTCTATATATACGGAATAATACAGATACTGAAAATTACACCCAGTATACAGGACAGGAGAAGTGGTACTGTGCAGTGTATATATACAGAATAATACAGATACTGAGAATAACACCCAGTGTACAGGACAGGAGAAATAATACTGTGCAGTTTATATATACAGAATAATACAAATACTGAGAATTACAGCCAGTATACAGAACAGAAGAAGTGGTACTGTGCAGTGTATATACAGAATAATACAGATACTGAGAATTACACCAAGTATACAGGACAGGAGAAGTGGTACTGTGCAGTGTATATATACAGAATAATACAGCTATTGATAATTACACCCAGTATACAGGACAGGAGAAGTGGTACTGTGCAGTGTATATATACAGAATAATACAGATACTGAGAATTACACCCAGTATACAGGACAGGAGAAGTGTTACTGTGCAGTGTATATATACAGTATAATACAGATACTGAGGATTACTCCCAGTATACAGGACAGGAGAAGTGGTACTGTGCAGTGTATATATACAGAATAATACAGATACTGAGAATTATACCCACTATACAGGGCAGGAGAAGTGATATTGTGCAGTGTATATATACAGAATAATACAGATACTGAGAATTACACTCAGTATACAGGGCAGGAGAAGTGGTACTGTGCAGTGTATATATACAGAATAATACAGATACTGAGAATTAAACCCAGTATACAGGGCAGAAGAAGTGGTACTGTGCAGTGTATATATACAGAATAATACAGATACTGAGAATTACACCCAGTATACATGAGAGGAGAAGTGGTACTGTGCAGTGTATATATACAGAATAATACAGATACTGAGAATTACACCCAGTATACAGGACAGGAGAAGTGATACTGTGCAGTGTATATATACAGAATACAGATACTGATAATTACACCCAGTATACAGGACAGGAGAAGTGGTACTGTGCAGTGTATATATACAGAATAATACAGATACTGAGAATTACACCCAGTATACAGGACAGGAGAAGTGGTACTGTGCAGTGTATATATACACAGAAGAATACAGATACTGAGAATTACACCCAGTATACAGGACAGGAGAAGTGGTACTGTGCACTGTATATATACACAGAATAATATAGACACTGAAAATTACACCCAGTGTACAGGACAGGAGAAATGGTACTGTGCAGTGTATATATACAGAATAATACAGATACTGGGAATTTCACCCAGTATACAGGACAGGAGAAGTGGTACTGTGCAGTGTATATATACAGAATAATACAGATACCGAGAATTACACCCAGTATACAGGACAGGAGAAGTGGTGCTGTGCAGAGAATATATACAGAATAATACAGATACTGAGAAATACACCCAGTATACAGGACAGGAGAAGTGGTACTGTGTAGTGTATATACAGAATAGTACAGATACTGAGAATTACACCCAGTATACAGGACTAGGAGAAGTGGTACTGTGCAGTGTATATATATAGAATAATACAGATACTGAGAATAACACCCTGTGTACAGGACAGGAGAAGTGGTACTGTGCAGTTTATATATACAGAATAATACAGATACTGAGAATTACAGCCAGTATACAGAACAGAAGAAGTTGTACTGTGCAGTGTATATACAGAATAATACAGATAATGAGAATTACACACAGTATACAGGACGGGAGACATAGTACTGTGCAGTGTATATATACAGAATAATACAGATACTGAGGATTACACCCAGTATACAGGACAGGAGAAGTGGTACTGTGCAGAGAATATATGCAGAATAATACAGATACTGAGAAATACACCCAGTATACAGGACAGGAGAAGTGGTACTGTGTAGTGTATATACAGAATAGTGCAGATACTGAGAATTACACCCAGTAAACAGGACAGGAGAAGTGGTACTGTGCAGTGTATATATACAGAATAATACAGGTACTGAGAATTACACCCAGTATACAGGACAGGAGAAGTGGTACTGTACAGTGTATATATACAGAATAATACAGATACTGAGAATTACACCCAGTATACAGGACAGGAGATGTGGCACTGTGCAGTGTATATACAGAATATTACAAATACTGAGAATTACACCCAGTATACAGGACAGGAGAAGTTTTACTGTGTAGTGTATATTTACAGAATAATACAGATACTGAGTATTACACCCAGTATACAGGACAGGAGAAGTGGTACTGTGCAGCGTATATATAAAGAATAATACTGATACTGAAAATTACACCCAGTATACAGGACAGGAGAAGTGGTACTGTGCAGTGTATATACAGTGGGGCAAAAAAGTATTTAGTCAGTCAGCAATAGTGCAAGTTCCACCACTTAAAAAGATGAGAGGCGTCTGTAATTTACATCATAGGTAGACCTCAACTATGGGAGACAAACTGAGAAAAAAAATCCAGAAAATCACATTGTCTGTTTTTTTTTTCATTTTATTTGCATATTATGGTGGAAAATAAGTATTTGGTCAGAAACAAGCAATCAAGATTTCTGGCTCTCACAGACCTGTAACTTCTTCTTTAAGAGTCTCCTCTTTCCTCCACTCATTACCTGTAGTAATGGCACCTGTTTAAACTTGTTATCAGTATAAAAAGACACCTGTGCACACCCTCAAACAGTCTGACTCCAAACTCCACTATGGTGAAGACCAAAGAGCTGTCAAAGGACACCAGAAACAAAATTGTAGCCCTGCACCAGGCTGGGAAGACTGAATCTGCAATAGCCAACCAGCTTGGAGTGAAGAAATCAACTGTGGGAGCAATAATTAGAAAATGGAAGACATACAAGACCACTGATAATCTCCCTCGATCTGGTGCTCCACGCAAAATCCCACCCCGTGGGGTCAGAATGATCACAAGAACGGTGAGCAAAAATCCCAGAACCACGCGGGGGGACCTAGTGAATGAACTGCAGAGAGCTGGGACAAATGTAACAAGGCCTACCATAAGTAACACACTACGCCACCATGGACTCAGATCCTGCAGTGCCAGACGTGTCCCACTGCTTAAGCCTGTACATGTCCGGGCCCGTCTGAAGTTTGCTAGAGACCATTTGGATGATCCAGAGGAGTTTTGGGAGAATGTCCTATGGTCTGATGAAACCAAACTGGAACTGTTTGGTAGAAACACAACTTGTCGTGTTTGGAGGAAAAAGAATACTGAGTTGCATCCATCAAACACCATACCTACTGTAAAGCATGGTGGTGGAAACATCATGCTTTGGGGCTGTTTCTCTGCAAAGGGGCCAGGACGACTGATCCGGGTACATGAAAGAATGAATGGGGCCATGTATCGTGAGATTTTGAGTGCAAACCTCCTTCCATCAGCAAGGGCATTGATGATGAAACGTGGCTGGGTCTTTCAACATGACAATGATCCAAAGCACACCGCCAGGGCAACGAAGGAGTGGCTTCGTAAGAAGCATTTCAAGGTCCTGGAGTGGCCTAGCCAGTCTCCAGATCTCAACCCTATAGAAAACCTTTGGAGGGAGTTGAAAGTCCGTGTTGCCAAGCGAAAAGCCAAAAACATCACTGCTCTAGAGGAGATCTGATGGAGGAATGGCCAACATACCAACAACAGTGTGTGGCAACCTTGTGAAGACTTACAGAAAACGTTTGACCTCTGTCATTGCCAACAAAGGATATATCACAAAGTATTGAGATGAAATTTTGTTTCTGACCAAATACTTATTTTCCACCATAATATGCAAATAAAAGGAAAAAAAAACAGACAATGTGATTTTCTGGATTTTTTTTTCTCAGTTTGTCTCCCATAGTTGAGGTCTACCTATGATGTAAATTACAGACGCCTCTCATCTTTTTAAGTGGTGGAACTTGCACTATTGCTGACTGACTAAATACTTTTTTGCCCCACTGTATACAGAATAATACAGATACTGAGCATTACATCCAGTATACAGGACAGGAGAAGTGGTACTGTGCAGAGAACATATGCAGAATAATACAGTTTCTGAGAAATAAACCCAGTATACAGGACAAAAGGAGTGGTACTGTGTAGTATATATATAGAATAGTACAGATATTGAGAATTACACCCAGTATACAGGACAGGAGAAGTGGTACTGTGCAGAGAATATATACAGGATAATACAGATACTGAGAATTACACCCAGTTAACAGTACAGGAGAAATGGTACTGTGCAGTGTGTGTATATACAGGATAATACAGATACTGAGAATTACACCCAGTATACAGGACAGGAGAAGTGGTACTGTGCAATGTATTTATACAGAATAATACAGATACTGAGAATAACACTCAGTATACAGGACAGGAGAAGTGGTACTGTGCAGTGTATATATACAGAATAATACAGATACTGAGAATAACACCCAGTATACAGGACAGGAGAAGTGGTACTGTGCAGTGTATATACAGAATAGTACAGATACTGAGAATTACACCCAGTATACAGGACTAGGAGAAGTGGTACTGTGTAGTGTATATATACAGAATAATACAGATACTGAGAATTACACCCAGTATACAGGACAGGAGAAGTGGTACTGTGCAGTATATATACGGAATAATACAGATACTGAGAATTACACCCAGTATACAGGACAAGAGAAGTGGTGCTGTGCAGAGAATATATACAGAATAATACAGATACTGAGAATTACAGCCAGTATACAGAACAGAAGAAGTGGTACGGTGAAGGGTATATACAGAATAATACAGATACTGAGAATTACACACAGTATACAGGACAGGAGAAGTGGTACTGTGCAGTGTATATATACAGGATAATACAGATACTGAGAATTACACCAAGTATACAGGACAGGAGCAGTGGTACTGTGCAGTGTATATATAGAGAGAATAATACAGGTAGTGAGATTTACACCCAGTATACAGGACAGGAAAAGTGGTACTGTGCAGTGTATATATACAGAATAATACAGATACTGAGAATTACACCCGGTATACAAGACAGGAGAAGTGGTACTGTGCAGTGTATATATACAGAATAATACAGATACTGAGCATTACACACAGTATACTGGACAGGAGAAGTGGTACTGTGTAGTGTATATATACAGAATAGTGCAGATACTGAGAATTACACCCAGTATACTGGACAGGAGAAGTGGTACTGTGCAGTATATATATACAGAATAATACAGATAGTGAGAATTACACCTAGTATACAGGACAGGAGAAGTGGTACTGTGCATTGTATATATACAGAATAATACAGATACTGAGAATTACACCCAGTATACAGGACAGGAGAAGTGGTACTGTGCAGTGTATATATACAGAATAATACAGATACTGAGAATAACACCCAGTATACAGGACAGGAGAAGTGGTACTGTGCAGTGTATATACAGAATAGTACAGATACTGAGAATTACACCCAGTATACAGGACTAGGAGAAGTGGTACTGTGTAGTGTATATATACAGAATAATACAGATACTGAGAATTACACCCAGTATACAGGACAGGAGAAGTGGTACTGTGCAGTATATATACGGAATAATACAGATACTGAGAATTACACCCAGTATACAGGACAAGAGAAGTGGTGCTGTGCAGAGAATATATACAGAATAATACAGATACTGAGAATTACAGCCAGTATACAGAACAGAAGAAGTGGTACGGTGAAGGGTATATACAGAATAATACAGATACTGAGAATTACACACAGTATACAGGACAGGAGAAGTGGTACTGTGCAGTGTATATATACAGGATAATACAGATACTGAGAATTACACCAAGTATACAGGACAGGAGCAGTGGTACTGTGCAGTGTATATATAGAGAGAATAATACAGGTAGTGAGATTTACACCCAGTATACAGGACAGGAAAAGTGGTACTGTGCAGTGTATATATACAGAATAATACAGATACTGAGAATTACACCCGGTATACAAGACAGGAGAAGTGGTACTGTGCAGTGTATATATACAGAATAATACAGATACTGAGCATTACACACAGTATACTGGACAGGAGAAGTGGTACTGTGTAGTGTATATATACAGAATAGTGCAGATACTGAGAATTACACCCAGTATACTGGACAGGAGAAGTGGTACTGTGCAGTATATATATACAGAATAATACAGATAGTGAGAATTACACCTAGTATACAGGACAGGAGAAGTGGTACTGTGCATTGTATATATACAGAATAATACAGATACTGAGAATTACACCCAGTATACAGGACAGGAGAAGTGGTACTGTGCAGTGTATATACAGAATACAGATCCTGAGGACTACACCCAGTATACAGGACAGTAGAAGTGGTATTGTGCAGTGCATATTTACAGAATAATACAGATACTGAGAATTACACCCAGTATACAGGACAGGAGAAGAGGTACTGTGCAGTATATACAGAATAATACAGATGCTGAGAATTACACCCAGTATACAGGACAGGAGAAGTGGTACTATGCAGTGTATATATACAGGATAAAACAGATACTGAGAATTACACCCAGTATACAGGACAGGAGAAGTGGTACTGTGCAGTCTATATATACGGAATAATACAGATACTGAAAATTACACCCAGTATACAGGACAGGAGAAGTGGTACTGTGCAGTCTATATATACAAAATAATACAGAAACTGAGAATTACACCCATTATACAGGACAGGAAAAGTGGTACTGTGCAGTGTATATATGCAAAATAATACAGAAAATGAGAATTACACCCAGTATACAGAACAGGAGAAGTGGTACTGTGCAGTATATATATACAGAATAATACAGATACTGAAAATTACACCCAGTATACAGGACAGGAAAAGTGGTACTGTGCAGTGTGTATATACAGAATAATACAGATACTGAGAATTACACCCAGTATACAGGACAGGAGAAGTGGTACTGTGCAGTGTATATATACAGAATAATACAGATACTGAGAATTACACCCAGTATACAGGACAGGAGAAGTGGTACTGTGCAGTGTATATATACAGAATAATACAGATACTGAGAATTACACCCAGTATACAGGACATGAGAAGTGGTACTGTGCAGTGTATATATACAGAAGAATACAAATACTGAGAATTACACCCAGTATACAGGACAGGAGAAGTGGTATTGTGCAGTGTATATATACAGAATAATACAGACACTGAATATTACACCCAGTGTACAGGACAGGAGAAGTGGTACTGTGCAGTGTATATATACAGAATAATACAGATACTGAGAATAACACCCAGTATACAGGACAAGAGAAATAATACTGTGCAGTTTATATATACAGAATAATACAGATACTGAGAATTACAGCCAGTATACAGAACAGAAGAAGTGGTACTGTGCAGTGTATATACAGAATAATACAGATACTGAGAATTACACCAAGTATACAGGACAGGAGAAGTGGTACTGTGCAGTGTATATATACAGAATAATACAGATATTGATAATTACACCCAGTATACAGGACAGGAGAAGTGGTACTGTGCAGTGTATATATACAGAATAATACAGATACTGAGAATTACACCCAGTATACAGGACAGGAGAAGTGGTACTGTGCAGTGTATATATACAGTATAATACAGATACTGAGGATTACTCCCAGTATACAGGACAGGAGAAGTGGTACTGTGCAGTGTATATATACAGAATAATACAGATACTGAGAATTATACCCAGTATACAGGACAGGAGAAGTGGTACTGTGCAGTGTATATATACAGAATAATACAGATACTGAGAATTACACCCAGTAAACAGGACAGGAGAAGTGATATTGTGCAGTGTATATATACAGAATAATACAGATACTGAGAATTACACCCAGTATACAGGGCAGGAGAAGTGGTACTGTGCAGTGTATATATACAGAATAATACAGATACTGAGAATTAAACCCAGTATACAGGGCAGGAGAAGTGGTACTGTGCAGTGTATATATACAGAATAATACAGATACTGAGAATTACACCCAGTATACAGGAGAGGAGAAGTGGTACTGTGCAGTGTATATATACAGAATAATACAGATACTGAGAATTACACCCAGTATACAGGACAGGAGAAGTGATACTGTGCAGTGTATATATACAGAATACAGATACTGAGAATTACACCCAGTATACAGGACAGGAGAAGTGGTACTGTGCAGTGTATATATACAGAATAATACAGATACTGAGAATAACACCCAGTATATAGGACAGGAGAAGTGGTACTGTGCAGTGTATATATACAGAATAATACAGATACTGAGAATTACACCCAGTATACAGGACAGGAGAAGTGGTACTGTGCAGTGTATATATACAGTATAATACAGATACTGAGGATTACTCCCAGTATACAGGACAGGAGAAGTGGTACTGTGCAGTGTATATATACAGAATAATACAGATACTGAAAATTATACCCAGTATACAGGGCAGGAGAAGTGATATTGTGCAGTGTATATATACAGAATAATACAGATACTGAGAATTACACCCAGTATACACGGCAGGAGAAGTGGTACTGTGCAGTGTATATATACAGAATAATACAGATACTGAGAATTAAACCCAGTATACAGGGCAGGAGAAGTGGTACTGTGCAGTGTATATATACAGAATAATACAGATACTGAGAATTACACCCAGTATACAGGAGAGGAGAAGTGGTACTGTGCAGTGTATATATACAGAATAATACAGATACTGACAATTACACCCAGTATACAGGACAGGAGAAGTGATACTGTGCAGTGTATATATACAGAATACAGATACTGAGAATTACACCCAGTATACAGGACAGGAGAAGTGGTACTGTGCAGTGTATATATACAGAATAATACAGATACTGAGAATTACACCCAGTATACAGGACAGGAGAAGTGGTACTGTGCAGTGTATATATACAGAATAATACAGATACTGAGAATTACACCCAGTATACAGGACAGGAGAAGTGGTACTGTGCAGTGTATATATACACAGAAGAATACAGATACTGAGAATTACACCCAGTATACAGGACAGGAGAAGTGGTACTGTGCAATGTATATATACACAGAATAATACAGACACTGAAAATTACACCCAGTGTACAGGACAGGAGAAATGGTACTGTTCAGTGTATATATACAGAATAATACAGATACTGAGAATTTCACCCAGTATACAGGACAGGAGAAGTGGTACTGTGCAGTGTATATATACAGAATAATACAGATACCGAGAATTACACCCAGTATACAGGACAGGAGAAGTGGTACTGTGCACTGTATATATACAGAAGAATACAGATACTGAGAATTACACCCAGTATACAGGACAGGAGAAGTGGTACTGTGCAGTGTATATATACAGAAGAATACAGATACTGAGAATTACACCCAGTATACAGGACAGGAGAAGTGGTACTGTGCAGTGTATATATACAGAATAATACAGATACTGAGAATTACACCCAGTATACAGGACAGGAGAAGTGGTACTGTGCAGTGTATATATACAGAATAATACAGATACTGAGAATTACACCCGGTATACAAGACAGGAGAAGTGGTACTGTGCAGTGTATATATACAGAATAATACAGATACTGAGCATTACACACAGTATACTGGACAGGAGAAGTGGTACTGTGTAGTGTATATATACAGAATAGTGCAGATACTGAGAATTACACCCATTATACTGGACAGGAGAAGTGGTACTGTGCAGTGTATATATACAGAATAATACAGATAGTGAGAATTACACCTAGTATACAGGACAGGAGAAGTGGTACTGTGCAGTGTATATATACAGAATAATACAGATACTGAGAATTTCACCCAGTATACAGGGCAGGAGAAGTGGTACTGTGTAGTGTATATATACAGAATAATACAGATACTGAGAATTACACCCAGTATACAGGGCAGGAGAAGTGGTACTGTACAGTGTATATATACAGAATAATACAGATACTGAGAATTACACCCAGTATACAGGACAGGAGAAGTGGTACTGTGCAGTGTATATATAAAGAATAATACAGAAACTGAGAATTACACCCAGTATACAGGACAGGAGAAGTGGTACTGTGCAGTGTATATACAGAATACAGATCCTGAGGACTACACCCAGTATACAGGACAGGAGAAGTGGTACTGTGCAGTGTACATATACAGAAGAATACAGATACTGATAATTACACCCAGTATACAGGACAGGAGAAGTGGTACTGTGCAGTGTATATATACAGAATAATACAGATACTGAGAATTACACCCAGTATACAGGACAGTAGAAGTGGTACTGTGCAGTATATATACAGAATACAGATCCTGAGGACTACACCCAGTATACAGGACAGGAGAAGTGGTACTGTGCAGTGTACATATACAGAAGAATACAGATACTGAGAATTACACCCAGTATACAGGACAGGAGAAGTGGTACTGTGCAGTGTATATATACAGAATAATACAGATACTGAGAATTACACCCAGTATACAGGACAGGAGAAGTGGTACTGTGCAGTGCATATTTACAGAATAATACAGATACTGAGAATTACACCCAGTATACAGGACAGGAGAAGAGGTACTGTGCAGTATATACAGAATAATACAGATGCTGAGAATTACACCCAGTATACAGGACAGGAGAAGTGGTACTGTGCAGTGTATATATACAGAATAATACAGATACTGAGAATTACACCCAGTATACAGGACAGGAGAAGTGGTACTGTGCAGTATGTATATACAGAATAATACAGATACTGAGAATTACAGCCAGTATACAGGACAGGAGAAGTGGTACTGTGCAGTGTATATACAGAATACAGATCCTGAGGACTACACCCAGTATACAGGGTTGAAGTGGTACTGTACAATTTCCAAGCTTACAGAATTACAGGACGTTCAGAGATTTACATCCATTCGTACTGTGCACGCCCCATCTGTACATAATTATGAGTAGCATACAAGATTTGCATTACTATTGTAATGTAGAGGAAGTTACTGAGTGCCAGTGTCATTTGGATGACCTCCATGTTATTATTTTGTGCACAGTTGTTGGGGTTCAGCTATGGACCCCTTGCTATGAGAACATTCATACACGATATATCACTTTGCAGAAGTGTAACTTGCAGCAACTTTCACCTCTACTTCTCTAAGCAGATAAACAGAAACTCAGAACTTGTCAAACAAGTCCGAGAAATGTAAAGAATTTCAGGTCCTTTTAATATGATGCCACTTGACCTCGTCGTTGACAACTTTTGGGCATCTCGAAAGATTATTTTTTACTTTCATCACAATATAATAAAAAAATATATAGCCATGCAAATAATGATGTGGGCTGCCTGGTAATGCAGAGGAATCAGTCCTCATGCTGATCTGCCACAGCTCACCAATGCTTAGTTCACTGTATAACGGGTAGCAGATAAGTGGCATAAAAATAATCATTATCAGAAGCATGTGTGATTTGCTGCTGGCAACACAAGGCTCTATGTTTGAGTCAGTTCGTGAGCACAGGCCATTAACCCCTTTCTGACATCCGACGTACTATCCCGTCCACGGTACTCGGGCCCGTATGACGGGGGACGACGGGATAAGTACGTTAGCTCGATCAGCAGCTGACACCTGGCACATTAACCCCCGGCACACTGAGATCAAACATGATCGCAGTGTACTGCGGGCACAGGGAAGAATCACGCCGGGAGGGGGCTCCCTGCGTTCTTCCCTGAGACCCTCGGAGCAGCGCGATGTGCTGGCACTGCTCCGAGGGTCTCCTCCCTGTAGGCCCCCAGATCCAAGATGGTCGCGGGGACCTTCAGGGTCCTATAGAGAGCAGGCACTAAGAAAGCCTGCAGCAATAACAATAATCTTTATTTTTATACAGCGCTAACATATTCCGCAGCGCTTTACAGTTTGCACACATTTTCATCACTGTCCCCGATGGGGCTCACAATCTAAATTCCCTATCAGTATGTCTTTGGAGTGTGGGAGGAAACCGGAGTACCCGGAGGAAATCCACGCAAACACGGGGAGAACATACAAACTCCTTGCAGATGTTGTCCTTGGTGGGCCACCATGCTGCCCAGTGCTGTGCAAAGTGTCAGATCAGCGATCTGACACTAGACAGTGATGTCCCCCCCTGGGACAATAAAATAAGGTAAAAAAAAAAAACATGTGTAAAAGTAATTTATAAAAAAAATCCCTAAATAAGTTTAAAAAAAAAAATATTCCCTAATAAATTATTTTTTGTAGATAAAAAAACAATAAAAGTACAAATATTTAGTATCACCGCGTCCTTAACGACCCGCCCTATAAAACTGTCGCACTAGTTAACCCCTTTAGTGAACCCCTTAAAAAAATAAAAATAAAAAACAAATCAAAAAACAATGCTTTATCATCATACCGCCGAACAAAAAGTGCAATAACGCGTGATCAAAAGACAGTTATAAATAAACATGGTGCCGCTGAAAATGTCATCTTGTCCCGCAAAAAACGAGCTGCCATACAGTATCAGCAAAAAAATAAAAAAGTTATAGCTCGCAGAATAAAGCGATGCAAAAATAATAATTTTTTATATAAAATTGTTTTTATTGTATAAAAGCGCCAAATCATAAGAAAATATAAATGAGGTGTCGCTGTCATTGTACTGACCCGAAGAATAAAACCGCTTTATCAATTTTACCGCACAAGGAACGGTGTAAATGCACCCCCCAAAAGAAATTCATGAAATGCTGGTTTTTGTTCATTCTGCGTCCCAAAAATCAGAATAAAAAGCGATCAAAAAATGTCACATGCCCAAAAACGGTACCAATAAAAATGTCAATTCGTCAAAAATAAGACCTCACATGACTCGGTGGGTCAAAATACGGAAAAAATGTAGCTCTCAAAATGTGGTGATGCAAAAACTATTTTTACAATAAAAAGTGTTTTTTAGCATGTGACAGCTGCCAAACATAAAAACCCGCCATAAATAGTAAATCAAACCCCCCTTTATCACCCCCTTAGGGAAAAATAAAATTTAAAAAAGTATTTATTTCCATTTTCCCATTAGAGCTAGGGTTAGGTCTGAGATTAGGGTTAGGGGTGTGTTGGGGTTAGGGTTGGAGTTAAAATTGGGGGGTTTCCACTGTTTAGGCACATCAGGGGCTCTCCAAATGCAACATGGCATCTGATCTCAATTCCAGCTAATTCTGTGTTGAAAAAAATCAAACGGTGCTCCTTCCCTTCCAAGCTCTGCCATGCGCCCAAACAGTGGTTTACCCCCACATATGGGGCATCAGCCTACTCAGGACAAATTGCACAACAACTTTTGGGGTCCAATTTCATCTGTTACCCTAGGGAAAATAAAAAATTGGGGGCAAAAATATCATTTTTTGGAAAAAAAATATGATTTTTTTATTTTTATGGCTCTACGTTATAAACTTCTGTGAAGCACTTGGGGGTGCAAAGTGCTCACCACACATCTAGATAAGTTTCTTGGGGGGTCTAGTTTCTAAAATGGGGTCACTTGTGGGGGGCTTCCACAGTTTAGGCACATCAGGGGCTCTCCAAAGGCAGCATGACACCCGCAGACCATTCCATCAAAGTCTGCATTCCAAAACGTCACTACTTCCCTTCCAAGCCCCGACGTGTGCCCATACAGTAGTTTTCTCCCACATATGGAATATCAGTGTACTCAGGACAAATTGGACCACAACTTTTGGGGTCCAATTTCTCCTGATATCCTTGGGAAAATAAAAAAAATTGGTGACTAAAAGATCATGTTTGTGGAAAAAACATTTTTTTTATTTTCACGCCCAGGCGTTATAAACTTCTGTGAAGCACTTGGGGGTTCAACGTGCTCTGTTATGAATGAGTCACCGGAGGAGGAAAAAACAAAAATGCAAGCTAAGTCCAGAAAACCGGAGAGGTTGGTAGCTAGCGGATTGCAGACCCCTGATCCAATTCACAACAACTAACAGCAGCCGTGGAGCATTCCTACGGTGGTCCTAGATGCCTCTTCACAGCTGGAGAACTAAATAAGCCTAAAGAAAAGAAAGGGGAAACCTAAACTGCCCCAGAGCAGACCCCAAAGCAATAGACAGCCCCCAATATGTATTGTCGGTGAAAACAGATGAAAACACAAACACAGACAGAAAGACAGGCAGAGCAAATGATGTGGCCCAACTAACTAGATAGGAAAGGACAGAAAACATGCTGGCTGCAATCCGCAAAAACCCTACCAAAAAAGTCCCAACACGTCTGATAGGAAAAACGGCCCTGAAGTCACTAGACTTCAAAATCCCTATATCAGCACTCCGATATATTCTGAAGACAGAGCAAAAGAGATTTAACCGATCAGGGACAAAAATGGAAATTCAGCAGAGCCCCAGCTGGGGCTGGCAGAACAAAAAACTAAGCAAATCAGACAAAATCTCATGGAACAATAACAGAGCAAAACTTAGCTTTAGAAGACAGGAACTGAACTGGAGGCCAGAGCTCAGAGCAGAGAAATCACCAGCAACCCTACAGGGCGTCGGCTGCCTTTTATCCACTCAGAGATTCCGGATGTCCAATCGCAATCCATCTGTTCAGGTGACAGGTTTCTCCCATCCAAATCAGTTTCACCACCTCCTTTCACCAGCAGAGGGAGTTCATCGGACATCAAAGGTGGACGAGAAAATGAGCTCACAACAGTGCTCACCACACATCTAGATAAGTTCCTTGGGGGTCTAGTATCCAAAATGGGGTCACTTGTGGGGGGATTCCACAGTTTAGACACATCAGAGGCTCTCCAAAGGCAACATGACACCCGCAGACCATTCCATCGAAGTCTACATTTAAAAACGTCACTACTTCCCTTCCGAGCCCCGATGTGTGCCCATACAGTAGTTTTCTCCTACATATGGGATATCAGCGCACTCAGGACAAATTGAACAACAACTTTTGGGGTCCAATTTCGCCTGTTACCCTTGGGAAAATAAAAAAAATTGGGGACTAAAAGATCATGTTTGTGGAAAAAATATGATTTTTATTTTACGGCTGTACGTTATAAACTTCTGTGAAGCCCTTGGGGGTTCAAAGTTCTCACTACATATCTAGATAAGTTACTTGGGGGGTCTAGTTTCCAAAATGATGTCATTTGTGGGGGTTTCCACTGTTTAGGCACATCAGGGGCTTTCCAAACGCAACATGGATGCTGATCTCAATTCCAGCCAAAAAAGTCAAACGGCACTGCTTCCCTTCTGAGCTCTGCCATACCCCTAAATAGTCATTTACCCCACATATGGGGTATCAGCGTACTCAGGACAAATGGCATAATAACTTTTGGGGTCCTGTTACCCTTGGGAAAATAAAAACTAGGGGTGAAAAGATTATTTTTGTGGAAAAAATATGATTTTTTAATTGTACGGCTGTACGTTATAAACTTCTTTGAAACCCTTGGGGGTCAAAGTTCTCACCACATATCTAGATAAGTTCCTTGGGGGGGTCTAGTTTCCAAAATGGGGTCACTTGTGGGGGATTTCCACTGTTTAGGCACAACAGGGGCTTTCCAAACGTGACATGGCGTCCGATCTGAATTCCAACCAATTTTGCGTTGAAAAAGTCAAACGGTGCTCCTTCCCTTCTGTGCTCTGCCATGCGCCGAAACAGTGGTTTCCCCCCCCCATATATCAGCGTACTCAGTACAAATTACATGATAACATGATAATCATGATTAAATGATTTGCTGTCCAATTTCTCCTGTTACCTTTGGTAAAATTAAAAAAATTGGACCTGAAGTAATTTTTTTGTGAAAAAAAGTTAAATGTTCATTTTTTTTAAACATTCAAAAAATTCCTGTGAAGCACCTGAAGGGTTAGCAAACTTCGTGAATGTGGTTTTGAGTACCGTCAGTGGTGCAGTTTTTAGAATGGTGTCACTTTTGGGTATTTTCTATCATATAGACCCTTCAAAGTGACTTCAATTGTGATGTGGTCCCTGACAAAAAAAATGGTGTTGCAAAAATGAGAAATCGCTGGTCAACTTTTAACCCTTATACTTCCTAAAAGGCAAAAATTTTGGTTCCAAAATTGTGCTCATGTAAAGTAAACATGTGGGAAATGTTACTTATTAAGTTTTTTGTGTGCCATATCTCTGTGATTTAAGGGCATAAAAATTCAAAGTTGGAAAATACCGAAATTTTCAAAATTTTCACCACGTTTCCGCTTTTTCACAAATAAATGCAAGTTATATGAATGAAATTTTACCACTAACATGAAGTACAATATGTGACGAGAAAACAATGTCAGAATCACCGGGATCCATGGAAGCGTTCCAGAGTTATTACCTCATAAAGGGACAGTGGTCATAATTGTAAAAATTGGCCCGGTCATTAACCACCCTTTGGGGTAAAGGGGTTAAACAGGACTTGTATAAATTCAATTCCTGCTGGAGTTAAGGCTGTGTGCCCACGTAAACGTTTTTTAAGCATTTTTGAAGCGTTTGTCCTGGTCAAAACGTTTCAAAAACGCATGAAAGAGGCCTCCCATTCATTTTAAATGAATTCCGCACTTTTTGTGCACATTGATGCGTTTTTTTCCGCTCAAAAAAACACTTAACGGCCAAAAACGCAACATGCTTATTAATTTTGCAGAAAAGTTCACGTTTAAAGCAAAAACCGTGCGGAAAGCGCGCAAAAGCCGCGCAGAAACAAAACGCACATTTTCTGGGAAGGTGTCCGGCTTTGAAGCAGAAATTTTCTGCATACGTGGGCACATAGCCTTAATGGAGCTTTTCTTCACTCTTTGGTGTCGTAGTCTGTAACCATAGAGACACACAGGTTTACAGAAGAGCTGCAAACAAAAAACGCTATCAGGATTTTCACTATAACTTTTTGCCCAATTGTTTGACTTTTAATTTTTGATTGAATTGAAGTGCTAAATGCCTTAAAAGGTGAACAAAGATATTTTAGGAAATCCCCATGCATCACAGAATGATAGATACATAGATGATATTTCCCGTGGAAGATCAATGGCAAACTATTTAGTATTTTTCCCCTCAAAGTCATATACACCTGGGCAGAGTTCTGTTTGCTGCAATTGCTCATCGGTGCTCATTTCAGGCCCCTTTACGCGGGCTGGTCCTAACTTTATGGGGAAAACCAGTGATTAATACAATCATATGGTCCCTAGATTTTTACAGATAATTGGCAGCGCACTGTTTATACTGAGTTGTGCCACCTACAACAATCTTTTAGGCCACTTATACGTTGTGATCAGGCAAAGAACAAGCTATTGGCTCCGGCATTGGCTGAGCATTGCCATGTTTACAGGGTTATCAATCAGGAACCATCTTTAATACAAACACTCGTTCAGCTTATCGACCAGCACATTTAGTCCCTATTACAGTCTGGTTTATACACTGCAGTAGTTCCTATCTCTTTGACTCCCATTGCTCCTCATGATCAGAGGTTTTCACATTCGCATACAGACAAGGCTTGCACTGACCAGAGCTTTCCTTTAAGCGGAGGTCTCACATTGACTTGTCTGTCATCTATAATTGCCTTTATAAGGTCCTTTTAAAAAAACTCCTGTGCCTCAGGCTTGGCTAAAGAGACATTTACACATTGGGAAGCTCACACAAAATTCACCATTTTCTTCTAGAAATACCTATTTCACCAGTCTTATTACGCTCTGGGTGTCGAAGAAAAAAAACATTCCCATGCAAAAAGGAAGTGATAATAGACATAAAGGAAATTTCTACCTTTAAAATATTTTTTTTTCCTGTATTGAATCTAAAGAAGATTTGTAAATCATGATCTTAATTAAAACTCTCCTCCCTTAGGCCGGGATCACACATGCAACAAACTGGGACGAGTCTCGTATCTTAAACACTCCGCTCCCGAGTGCCGGCGGCAGTGCCGGGTATTAAGATGCGAGACTCGTCCGAGTTTCTCGCATGTGTGATCCCGGCCTTATTGTGTATGCAGCCCCTATATACCATGAATGGTGACCAAGCCAGCCAACTGTTACAGCAGCACTCGCTTTTCTCCAATATAAACAGCTGGACACAATAAATCATCGATCATTCCCTGATGAAGCTTTATGCGAACCATGCGTCAGATGAATTTCTTTAACTTGAGCACATATCTACCACTATGTTTAAATTTCAAACCATCTTAAAGACTTATCAATTACAATTGTTCTCAATTTAGCTTTATATACATTGTAAATTTTTTGACACTTCAATGCTTTTTTTATAGCAGCCATCTTCAATGGAGAGTGCTATCACATATGTATATGGATTTATATCTTACTAAATGAACTCTATGAATACTAAGCACAGTATTATACCCCATAATAAATTTCTCTACATTAGCCTCCATATGCACAGTATAGAAAAGCACTTCTTGAGCATCCGCGCTGCTTTAGTGATAAGAATTCTTCAGAAATCCATATAAATCTTTCAAGTTCTTTATTATATGTACTACAAAAACTACGCATTTCGAGGTGACAAACCGCACCTCTTCTTCAGGTTACAGTACAGAGTTGTACTCTGTACTGTAACCTGAAGAAGAGGTGCGGTTTGTCACCTCAAAACGCGTAGTTTTTGTAGTACATATAATAAAGAACTTGAAAGATTTATATGGATTTCTGAAGAATTCTTATCACTAAAGCAGCGCGGATGCTCAGTTGTACTCTGTACTGTAACCTGAAGAAGAGGTGCGGTTTGTCACCTCGAAACGCGTAGTTTTTGTAGTACATATAATAAAGAACTTGAAAGATTTATATGGATTTCTGAAGAATTCTTATCACTAAAGCAGCGCGGATGCTCAGTTGTACTCTGTACTGTAACCTGAAGAAGAGGTGCGGTTTGTCACCTCGAAACGCGTAGTTTTTGTAGTACATATAATAAAGAACTTGAAAGATTTATATGGATTTCTGAAGAATTCTTATCACTAAAGCAGCGCGGATGCTCAGTTGTACTCTGTACTGTAACCTGAAGAAGAGGTGCGGTTTGTCACCTCGAAACGCGTAGTTTTTGTAGTACATATAATAAAGAACTTGAAAGATTTATATGGATTTCTGAAGAATTCTTATCACTAAAGCAGCGCGGATGCTCAGTTGTACTCTGTACTGTAACCTGAGGAAGAGGTGCGGTTTGTCACCTCGAAACGCGTAGTTTTTGTAGTACATATAATAAAGAACTTGAAAGATTTATATGGATTTCTGAAGAATTCTTATCACTAAAGCAGCGCGGATGCTCAGTTGTACTCTGTACTGTAACCTGAAGAAGAGGTGCGGTTTGTCACCTCGAAACGCGTAGTTTTTGTAGTACATATAATAAAGAACTTGAAAGATTTATATGGATTTCTGAAGAATTCTTATCACTAAAGCAGCGCGGATGCTCAGTTGTACTCTGTACTGTAACCTGAAGAAGAGGTGCGGTTTGTCACCTCGAAACGTGTAGTTTTTGTAGTACATATAATAAAGAACTTGAAAGATTTATATGGATTTCTGAAGAATTCTTATCACTAAAGCAGCGCGGATGCTCAGTTGTACTCTGTACTGTAACCTGAAGAAGAGGTGCGGTTTGTCACCTCGAAACGCGTAGTTTTTGTAGTACATATAATAAAGAACTTGAAAGATTTATATGGATTTCTGAAGAATTCTTATCACTAAAGCAGCGCGGATGCTCAGTTGTACTCTGTACTGTAACCTGAAGAAGAGGTGCGGTTTGTCACCTCAAAACGCGTAGTTTTTGTAGTACATATAATAAAGAACTTGAAAGATTTATATGGATTTCTGAAGAATTCTTATCACTAAAGCAGCGCGGATGCTCAGTTGTACTCTGTACTGTAACCTGAAGAAGAGGTGCGGTTTGTCACCTCGAAACGCGTAGTTTTTGTAGTACATATAATAAAGAACTTGAAAGATTTATATGGATTTCTGAAGAATTCTTATCACTAAAGCAGCGCGGATGCTCAGTTGTACTCTGTACTGTAACCTGAAGAAGAGGTGCGGTTTGTCACCTCGAAACGCGTAGTTTTTGTAGTACATATAATAAAGAACTTGAAAGATTTATATGGATTTCTGAAGAATTCTTATCACTAAAGCAGCGCGGATGCTCAGTTGTACTCTGTACTGTAACCTGAAGAAGAGGTGCGGTTTGTCACCTCGAAACGCGTAGTTTTTGTAGTACATATAATAAAGAACTTGAAAGATTTATATGGATTTCTGAAGAATTCTTATCACTAAAGCAGCGCGGATGCTCAGTTGTACTCTGTACTGTAACCTGAGGAAGAGGTGCGGTTTGTCACCTCGAAACGCGTAGTTTTTGTAGTACATATAATAAAGAACTTGAAAGATTTATATGGATTTCTGAAGAATTCTTATCACTAAAGCAGCGCGGATGCTCAGTTGTACTCTGTACTGTAACCTGAAGAAGAGGTGCGGTTTGTCACCTCGAAACGCGTAGTTTTTGTAGTACATATAATAAAGAACTTGAAAGATTTATATGGATTTCTGAAGAATTCTTATCACTAAAGCAGCGCGGATGCTCAGTTGTACTCTGTACTGTAACCTGAAGAAGAGGTGCGGTTTGTCACCTCGAAACGCGTAGTTTTTGTAGTACATATAATAAAGAACTTGAAAGATTTATATGGATTTCTGAAGAATTCTTATCACTAAAGCAGCGCGGATGCTCAGTTGTACTCTGTACTGTAACCTGAAGAAGAGGTGCGGTTTGTCACCTCGAAACGCGTAGTTTTTGTAGTACATATAATAAAGAACTTGAAAGATTTATATGGATTTCTGAAGAATTCTTATCACTAAAGCAGCGCGGATGCTCAGAAGTGCTTTTCTTGGATCCTCAACTTATGATACCTAGTGGACGCTGTCCACCTGCACGAGCTCTGCAGCAGCTATATGACCGCAACAAACGTTGAGAGTGGTTGTGTCTGAACACAACCCATAAAGGGTGAGTACTCCAGAGTACTTTTATATTTTAATTGATTTATACCAGGTGAAGCCCTATGTCTGCGCCCCCTCCCTTGTTTTCTCATATGCACAGTATAATGACCCTACTGTAGCCCCACCGCAACTCCCAAGGCAAAGTAACGTGATCCCAACACAGTATGATGCCCCAACTGTGACCCCCACACAGCCCTCCATGCAGTATAATGGCCTCCACTAGCCTTCCATATAGTATAATGGGCCCCATATAGTCCTCCATATTGTACAGTGGGTATAGAAAGTATTCAGAACCTGTTAAATTTTTCACTCTGTCTCATTGCAGCCATTTGGCAAATTCAAAAAAAGTTCATTTTTTTCTCATTAATGTACACTCTGCACCCCATCTAGACTAAAAAAAAACAGAAATGTAGAAATTTTTGCAAATTTATTAAAAGAAACTGAAATATTGCATGGTCATAAGTATTCAGACCCTATGTTCAGTATTGAGTAGAAGCACCGTTTTGAGCTAGTACAGCCATAAGTCTTCTTGGGAATGATGCAACAAGTTTTTCACACCTGGATTTGGGGATCCTCTGCCATTCTTCCTTGCAGATCCTCTCCAGTTCCGACAGGCTGGATGGTGAACGTTGGTGGACAGCCATTTTCAGGTCTCTCCAGAGATGCTCAATTGGGTTTAGGTCAGGGCTCTGGCTGGGCCTGTCAAGAATGGTTACAAAGTTGTTGTTCTGAACCCACTCTTTTGTTATTTTAGCTGTGTGCTTAAGGTCATGTTGGTAGGTGAACCTTTAGCCAAGTCTGAGGTCCAGAGCACTTCAGAAGAGGTTTTCAAACAGGATATCTCTGCACTTGACCACATTCATGTTTCCTTCAATTGCCACCAGTTGTCCTGTCCCTGCAGCTAAAAAACACCCCCATAGCAGCATGATGCTGCCATCATCATGTTTCACTGTTGGGATTGTATTGGGCAGGTGATGAGCAGTGCCAGGTTTTCTACACACATACTGCTTAAAATTATCACCAAAAAGTTCTATCTTCGTCTCATCAGACCAGAGAATCTTATTTCTCATTGTCTGGGAGTTCTTCATGTGTTTTTTAACAAACTCTATGCAGGATTTCATATGTCTGCTACTGAGAAGAGGTTTCTGTCAGGCCACTCTGGCATAAAGGCCGACTGGTGGAGGGCTGCAGTGAAAATTGACATTGTGGAACTTTCTCCCATGTCCCTACTGCATCTGTGGGGCTCAGCACCAGTCATCTTGGGGTTCTTCTTTACCTCTCTCACAAGGCTCTTCTCCCACGATTGTTTAGTTTGGCTGGACGGCCAGGTCTAGGAAGACTTCTGGTGGTCCCAAACTTGTTCTGTGGTGCCCCTAAGGGTTCAGTCGCCACAGAGGTACTGCACCTCCTCCTGAGGTGTGGTATCCCACCATCCAGGTAAGGTGGAGAGTGAACCCTTGGGCTGTAAATGCACTACTCCCATCTAAGACTTGGAGCACAACAGCAACACGGATAGAGAGCCGGGACTCAGGAGAAAGGAGTCCCCGAAGCAGGCTACAGCTATCTGCCATACAAGTAAGGTTCTTGGGAACATCTGTCAGGAGGCGCTCCAGGGTAACTGAGTACTGGAGTGCTTCACACTTTAAGGCGCTATAGAGGAGACGTTCAGGAAGGCACATGTTGGCGGAGTGTTGGAAGGGAGCAGTCCATCTTGCCTGGAGGTTGACTGAGTCTCTGCCCCTGGAGGACACAGTACGGAGACGGGCACCTGTGTGCACTACAGACTGTGAGTAAAGCTTTGGAACTACAAGTCCAGGTGTCCTCCATTCATTCCCGTGCCAACGCACCCAGCACCGCTACATCTAGGTACCAGTTTCTACACCGATTGTGCCTTTCCTCTAGTTTCACATCTACACTGCTCTGGGACTACAGCTCCACCTGTGGGGAGCTATACCATCTATGCTGCCACACACCATCTGTCCCAGAGGATCTGCATGCAGCGTCGGCTTAACACCTCACTTGCCGAACACCACAGGTGGCGTCACAAACTATTCCATTAATTACAAACCACCATTTGACACCCTTATTACTTGGGCGCCCAGGGCCACGGACCCGGTCAACGCTGCTGTGACACATCCCCCTGACCCCGGCCCGGTACCGAGTACCCCACAGCCCTGGGAGGGCGACCCAATTCTCCATTGGGAAGAAGGATTGGCACGGAACGTAAGGAGAATAAGAGAACGAGGACCAGGGTTAGAGGAGAACCCTTTTCAAGTTCTAAGCGCAAGGCCGGGGTCCTGTCCCCGAGGTTGTATGGATACTAATGATCCTGCCGCAGACACCGGAGGAATAGAAGTAGTCACAACTTTATTCCCACACAAGACTTGGGGGCACAACAGCAACATAATAGTGAGCCGGGACTTGGTAGCAAGGAGTCCCCGAAGCAGGCTACAGCTGTCTGCCGTATAAGTAGAGTTCATATTAACATTAGACAGGAGGAACTCCAGTGTAACTCAGTACTAGGAGTACTTCATTCAAAGGCGCTATAAGAGGAGACGTTCAGAAAAGGCACATATGTTGGCGGAGTGTTGGAAAGGAGTACTTCATCTTGCCTGGAAGTTGGCTGAGCTCCTGACCCGGAGGATACGGCACGGATGCGGGCACCTGTATCTGCAACAGACTGTGAGTAAAGCTTTGGAACTACATGCCCTGGTGTCCTCCACTTATTCCTGCGCCAACCTGCCCAGCACTGCTACATCCCTTGCGCCCAACACTACACCATCTACGTGTAACTTCACCTACTCTGCCCTGGGACTACAGCCCTGCCTGTGGAGGGCTATAACATCATTGCTGCACTACACCATCTGTCCCAGAGGATCTGTCTGCAGCGTCAGCTTACATCTCTATTGCCGAACACCACAGGTGGCGTCACGAATCACTTATAAACTTCCATCACCATAAGCACACTGCAACAACTCCTTTTACAATGGGCGCCCAGGGCCACGGGCTGGGTCCCAGCTGCTGAGACATCTCCCATTAAAGCTCATCGGGCCCGGTACAGAGTACCCCACAGCCCTGGGAGGGCGACCCAGTTCAATTTAAGGATTATGGAGGCCACTGTGCTCTTAGGAATCTTGAGTACTGTAGAAATTATTTTGTAACCTTAGCCAGATCGGTGCCTTGCCACAATTCTGTCTCTGAGCTCTTTGGCCAGTTCCTTTGACCTCATGATTCTCATTTGGTGTGACATGCACTGTGAGCTGTGAGGTCTTATATAGACAGGTGTGTGCTTTTACAAATCAAGCCCTATCAGTTGAATTAAACACAGCTGGACTCCAATGAAGGAGTAGAACCATCTCAAGGAGGATCACAAGGAAATGGACAGCATGTGACTTAAATATAAGTGTCTGAGCAAAGGGTCTGAATACTTCTGACCATGTCATATTTCAGTTTTTCTTTTTTAATAAATTTGCAAAAATTTCTACATTTCTGTTTTTTTAGTCAAGAAGGGGTGCAGAGTGTACATTAGTGAGAAAAAAATTGACTTTTTTGAATTTATCAAATGGCTGCAATGAAACAAAGAGTTAAAAATTTAACAGGGTCTGAATACTTTCCGTAACCACTGTATAATTCGCTCCTATAATCCTCCAATTAGAATAATCCACCCCTATGGTGCAATATAAAATATAATGCACCACCCCCGTGCCATGGTCCTCTATTCAATATAATGCACCCCTTATGGTTCTCCATACAATATAATGCACTCCCCATGGTCCTCCATACAATATAATGCACCCCCATGCCATATTCCTCCATACAATATAATGCACTCCCTATGGTCTTCCATACAATATAATGTATCCTCCATGGTCCTCCATAAAATATAATGCACCCCCCATGCCATGGTGCTCCATACAATATAGTGCACCCCCATGGTCTTCTATACAATAGAGTTCATCCTCATGGTCTTCCATACAATATAATGCACCATAGTGCACCCCCCCGTGATTCCCCTTACAATATGATGCACTCCCCATGGTCCTCCATACTCTATTATGGCCACCAGTCACTGATTTAAAAAGATAAATAAATACAGTACTACAGTACTCACCTTACCTCGTTCACCCGATGCTCAAGTCTCCTGAGCATGTGGTGTGAAGCGCCGCACATCTCAAAACAGCGGGCGCGCTGTAATGACATCATCACACTCGCTGCTCTGACACATCAGACACCGAGGCAGAATGATGGGGGAGGAAGCATCTGCTGATAATTCCTTCTCCATCATCATTGCTCGCGCTGACGTCTGGATGGGGCACTTAAGGCGTTGGGGGCCCAGTACAGGCGCTAACACCGGGCTCCCAGTGTCATGTGCCCATAGGAATCGCGTGGGTTGCTGCCATGGGCGGTACGCCACTGCCAGAGGACCTTCTATTATTGGCCAGTCTAAATCAGATGAGCCAAAACAATATTGTAGCTCAAAAATAATCCCCACCCACCTATGTGACATTGCATTTAAAAATGTATTAAAAATCTCATAACTCTAAAGGAAGCGCAACAAGTTTTCTGATACCTATACAGTATCCCTATCCATTGAGATGTCAATAGCAATTGTAGAGAGAAAAATGATTAATTTACACAGTGGTTTTACATAAATCCCCGAAATAGTCACAGATTGGAAAATTATGTGATAAGGGGTCATGCACAGAGTAATCCTTTACCTGTCCTGATACTAAACACTACTTGAACAGCCCACTTTAACTAGAAGCAGAAAACCAGGAGTTTTGAGGCTTGTAGCCCCAGCCTGAAGTTGATATGATACATAACAAAGGCAATCAATGACGACGAGTGCACACTAAGGAAAATAACCTGACATATGGCACTCATAGGCATATGGTACTCAGACTCTTACCTGGCATAAATCCTATAATAACCCACCAGGTCACCCGTAGGTCACCCATAATGATCCTCGAAGAGATGGATCCTCCGCGGCGTATACTACTCCCAGGCAGCGGTAACATTAATGAAGAGTTGTGCGTGTATGCAGAGCAACCTGTACACAGAGCAGAAGCTGCAGAACTTGTGCTACAAGTCCTGGGCGCAGATAGTACAAGACACACCTGTACCAGGAGGGCCGAGAGGGAAATGTCCTCGGCCTGGTGACACCCAGAGAGGATGGCTCATGGCTCTACCACCTTTTTTCCAAAAGGTGTAAATTGAAGCTATGAGGTCTATGCATGATATACCGGAGAATTGGTTAAATATTAATCCCCTAATAAAATAATATGAGAAACACAAAAGAAGTTTTGTCCAAAAATACAAAAAAGAAGGGTATTGAGATTCCTAATACTCTCCCAAGCGATTCTGCAGTAGACACACAGAACAGATCTATCACTAATGCACTGTTGTCCAAGGGAAGTATGTGCCACGAACAGTGGTGGAAAGTAGTACCCATTTCCAAGGCAAGCACAAGTCACTTTAAGGCCACGTATTGTCCTCCCGGCTGTGACCCTGTCTATTCAATACCAGTCTGACAAGAGACAATTGTGGAAATATTAAGGGCATTGTGCCTCCTTTAGTTGGCATGAATAGAATAAGAGCAGAACTGGGAGGCGGAAAGTGTTTATATAGTGCTGAACAAAGACATCTTCGAACGGCTACATGGTAGAAGTGATACTGTGCAAGAAAATATAAGTGACATAGTTTACAGACAAGGATCATAGGCAGGACGAGTTTAGACCCATGTCATCTCATTTAATCCCAGTTTTCATATTTTGGTCCTGTATATACAGTGCTTATTCATTATAAAATGAGGAGATGTACTATTTTGTAAATATACATTGAAATCAGTCTCTCATCATGTTCAGCATTTCTGCTTGCTGTCGTCATTATGAATTCAGGCACGGATAATGTGCACAATGTGCTCATACTATATTATTATATTGTGGGGATTCTGAGGACCCCATTGCGGTCCCCATTTTGCCCTGGGACATCAGATATCACATTCTCCCCCACAATGTAAATGAGTAGTTCTGACACTTTCTAATATACTTTGTGTTTCACTTTTTTGACAATGTTCAAGGCTGGTTACTCTCAGTGGATGGAAATATTATTGTTACTACTCAGATCATGTCCAATGTACACAATCATGTAGCATTATATTATTTTCTGTGGGTTCTGCAGACCTTATTATCATTACTGTTCTACAACATCAGGGAATATCTGTGATAATGAAGACCAAAAACATGAAAATCCGTGTCCTTTCAAAATTAATAAAATACCTCATAGTGCAGCAGTTCATGAAAATGTGAAAATTTTATGTAGTAGGTGAGGCAAGGATGATTTGTATCTTCGTCTAAATACATTCATGGCCCTCTGACTTGCAACACCTTTGTGCTCAAGGCAAACATGCCTGTCGGTAAATGCAAAAATAAAACTTGCCCCACCCCACTGTTGTCAGCTCAGACTGATGTCAGGAAAGGAGATTCAGCTTTAGAAAGATGTGTTCAATTCTAAAAAAATTAATTTTAAGGTTTAGTCACATGGATTCCAATGAATTATGATAAGGGTGGTATTCTTGCGCAAGGCTTAAGAGTAGCCCATTTCAGCACCACTAATTCATAAAATAGTTAAATACTTGTACAAAAGGGGATTTTATAGTAATTGTTGGTATATTTTTGTACATAAAGAAACACAAAATAACTGAACTGGAGTAGACTTGAATGACATGCATGATGTAAAAGCATGTTCACACTAGCCATAAAAGCAAGCAAAACCAAAGGAAAAAAAAAGGAAAAAACAATGTGTGTATATACCCTAATGAAAATAAATAAGTAAAAAAGCAAGTGCATTAAATAACATAGGGTACTTGGTAAACACAGTTATAGGTTGTTCTAGCACTAAGTCTAGGGGTCCCCTTACCCGTCTCCCGTATACCAGCTCGAACGGGGAGAACCCCGTGGATTCTTGGGGCACCTCCCGATAGGCAAACAGGAGGTGTGGCAAGAATTTCTCCCAGTCCCTGTAGGTCCTGGTAAAAGTCCCAATGAGCTGTTTTAATGTCCCGTTAAAGCGTTCACACAACCCATTGGTTTGCGGGTGGTACGGGGCGCTTCTAATGGACTTTACGCTGCACAGCTTCCACAGTTGGTTGGTCACCTCTGCTGTAAACTGGGTACCCTGGTCCGAGATAATCTCCCGGGGAAATCCAACCCGTGAAAAAACCTGAAGCAGGGCGGCCGCCACCGTCTCTGCCAGTATGTTAGGTAACAAAACCGCCTCTGGATACCGTGTGGCATAATCTACCACTGTCAATATATACCTTTTCCCTGACGGACTGGGTTTGGCTAACGGCCCTATCAGATCGACCGCTACTCGGCTAAATGGTTCCTCCACAATGGGAAGGGGGTGTAATTTGGCCTTGCATCGATCCCCCCTCTTGCCAATGCGCTGGCAACTGTCACAGGTCTGGCAGTACTGACGAACATCATAGGTTACCCCCGGCCAAAAGAAGTTTTGTGTCAGACAATGTCTGGTGCGACTGACGCCGAAGTGCCCGGCCAAGGGTATGTCATGAGAGATTCGGAGTAACTCCTGCCTATACTTCTTGGGAACTACCAGCTGTCGTTTTATAGTGGAGCTCGTCCCTGTGTGGTGCTGCTCTGTGATCCGGTAGAGGAGTCCCTGCTTCCATACAAACTGTTCCCCTTCCAGTACCCCTCTCCCCTCCTGTGCTTTCCCACGATATCCCTCCAATGAAGGATCCTCAAGTAACTCCCTCTTAAATTCATCTGGGGTGGCCCAAGAAATGTGTCTGGCTATGGGAATACGTGTAGGGCTGGGATGTCTTACCTGGACCTCCTCTGAGTGTGATTCCGCCTCCGCAGCTCGAGCTTGTCTCCGGGTGGTACCAGGATATGTCTCAGCCAGAGGGGCAACCGAGAATGCAGACAACATGGGCCCCAAGTCATTTCCCAGCAAGACGTCTGCAGGCAAATCCTCGATCAAGCCGACCTCAACAATGCCATCCCCGACTCCACAGTTCAGGTGAATCCTGGCAGTGGGCAGTCGATGTATAGCTCCCCCTGCTACACGGTCTGCCACTGTCCAGTCCGTCTTCTCTTGGTCCCGGATGAAATGAGGATTCACAATGGTCAAAGTTGCCCCGGAATCTCTTAGTTCCTGCATACATTTCCCATTAACCCACACGACCTGTCGATGCTGTTGTCGATTATCTGCCCGGGCTGCCTGCACGGGGTCTACTTCATGCAGCACTTCCTCCATCTCTTCCACCCCTTGGTTAGTCATAGCCCCCAATGCCGGGTCAGCTTCGCCTTGGTAGCAGTGTACAGCAGCCCGGCTGAAGGTAGCTGTTCCCGCCTTTGGCCACTGGGTATGCTGAGTCCAGTTGGGACATTGTCTTTGCAGGTGGCCCAGCTGATTGCAGGTGTGGCATCGCGCCCCTGGGGGACTGAGGTAGGCCGGGTTTCTAGCTGGTCCCCCTACAATCTTCGGTGGTTTGGGGCCCTCCAGGTCCATGGGCGGGCCCCTAGTTGCCATCTTTGATCCGGACAACTGAGGCCTCCTGGCATCATGATGTTCATTGGCCAGACGAGCGGCTTCCTCAAGAGTCGTTGGCCGCCTGTCCCGAAGCCATTCTTGTGTCTCGGGGGTTAGTCTATTAAAGAATCGTTCTAACAAGAAGAGCTGGAGGACGTCCTCCTTAGTGGTTGCTTGGCTCCCTTGTACCCACTGTAGCAGTGACCACCGTAATTTACAGGCCCATTCAGCATGGGTATCGGTTACGCGTTTTATAAGTCCACGGATCTTTTGGCGGTATGCCTCTGGTGTCAGCGCATACCGGGCCAAGATCACTTCTTTGATCCGCTCATAGTCCATACAGTCCTCATCAGGTACCGTGCGATAGGCGTCCGCTGCCCGGCCTGTCAGCTTGCTGGCCAGAATCTGAACCCGTTCCTCCGGCTTTACTTGATGAAGGGCACACTGCCGCTCAAAGTCCTGCAGAAAGCCATCAATGTCTTCCTCTGCCTCCCCCAACTGTCGGAAGGCATTATACTGGATCTTTTTGTGGCTTACTGTTGAAGGTACCTGGTCGAAGGCCAGAGCTCCCCCTGCTCGCTGACTCTCCTCTCTCCGCTCTGCCATCTCCATCTTGGCCAGCTCCACTTTGGTCCGCTCTGCCATCTCCATCTTGGCTAGCTCTATCCTGGTCCGCTCGGCCATCTTTTCCTTCAGATCAGTACGCACATCAGCCATCACCTCTCGTATGATCTCTACTGCAGGGTTTGGGCCATAGAACGCCAGTCTGTTCTTTACCTCCCTTTGGAATTCAGTCTCCTCCACGTTCACATTGGGGGGCGCTGCACTGTCGTGTTCCATGATGGCTGCTATCAAATCCGCTTTTGTTTTGTTGCTGGTGATCAACCCTCGGGCTTCCACCAGATCTTTTAATGTAGTCCTCTTTAACTTCTGGTAGTTATTTTCCATTCATTCCTTTCCTCCTGTAGAAGGGGTATCATATCCCGCCGCCTGCCACCAGTGTAACGGGGTCTTCCAATCTCGGGTACCTCTTTCAGTACCACCCCGTGTTTCCGGAGGTCCACTCTGCTTTGGCTGGAGTCTGAATGAAGGACGCTGGCTGGAATTCCTTGGTTACATGGGGCATATAAAAGATCACTGCTTCTCCACGTATTTCCAGTCTGACAACACTTTACTCAAAGGACACAGAGTATATCACACAGATACAGAGGACAGGCCAATAGAAAAGCGGCAGGTCAGACATACATTACAATAGCCGCAGGTGGCCGGAGCCTGCCGATATTTACTGTGGGAATTACAAAGGTGGGGGAGGGGGGCGGCTGGGCTGATGCATTAGGGACATGCATCTCCCATGGAACCTATTATACATACATATAACTGCACAACATATTCTGGGTGCTGAGTGGTTCCGTAACACGTAACAGTATTATAGTAGCTTTATTCTTGTACATAGAGGGTAGTATTATAGTAGTTATATTCTTGTACATAGGGAACAGTATTATAGTAGTTATATTCTTGTACATAGGGAACAGTATTATAGTAGTTATATTCGTCCACATAGGAGCAGTATTATACTAGTTATATTCTTGTACATAGGGAACAGAGTTATAGTAGTTATATTCTTGTACATAGAAGTATTTTAGTAGTTATATTCTTGTACATAGGGAACAGAGTTATAGTAGTTACATTCTTTTACATAGGGAGCAGTATTATACTAGTTATATTCTTGTTCATAGGAGCAGTATTATAGTATTTATGTTCTTGTACATAGAGGGTAGTATTGTAGTAGTTATATTCTTGTACATAGGAGGCAGTATTATAGTAGTTATATTCTTGTACATAGGAGCAGTATTATAGTATTTATGTTCTTGTACATAGGGGGCAGTATTATAGTAGCATGATTCACTAAATCATCCCAGACAGATGTCTGTCCAGAATCTGCTTGAAGAATATGATTGAAGGAGAACTCACCACCTCTCGTGGCAGCCTGTTACACTCATTGATCACCCTGTCAAAAAGTTTTTTCTAATATCTAATCTGTGTCTCCTCCCAGTTTCATCCCACTGCTTCAAGTCTTTCCTTCTGCAAATGAGAATAAAGCTGATCCTTCTACAATGTGACAGCCCTTGAGATATTTGTAGACAGGTATTAAGTCTCCTCTCAGTCTTCTTTTTTGCAAGCTAAACATTCTCAAATCCTTTAACCGTTCCTAATAGGACATGGTTTGCAGACCGATCACCATTCTGGTCGCTCTTCTCTGAACTTGCTCCAGTTTGTTGATGTCTTTTTTAAAATGTGGTGCCAAAACTGGACACAGTATTCCAGATGAGGTCTGACCAAAGAGGAGTAGAGGGCAATAATGACTGCACGTGATCTAGACTGTATGCTTCTGTTAATGCATCCCATAATTGCATTTGCCTTTTTTGCTGCTGCATTACACTGTTGATTCATGTTCAATTTATGATCTATTAGTATACCCAAGTATTTTTCACATGTGCTGTTGCTTAGCCCTATTCCACCCATTCAGTATATGCTTTTTTCATTTTTATTGCCCAGATGTAGTACTTTGCATTTTTTCCTGTTAAAAACCATTCTGTTAGTTGTTGACCACTGCTCCAGTTAATTTATATCTTTTTGAATCCTCTCTCTCCTCTAGTATTAGCTATCCCTCCTAGCTTTGTGACATCAGCAAATTTAAGCAGTTTACCCTCAATTCATTCATCTAAATCATTGATAAAGATGATGAACAATACAGGGCCCAGGAGAGAGCCCTGTGGTGCCCCACTTGAGACATTCTTCCAACTGGATGTGGAGCCATTTATGACCAATCAGCCAGTTATGAATCCACCTAACAGTTGAATTGTTCATTCCATACTTAGTTATTTTTTCAATAAGGATGGTGAGAGATATTTTGTCAAATGCTTTGCTGAAGTCAAGATATACTATATCGACAGCATTTCCCTGATCCACCCAGTCAGTGATTCTGTCATAGAAGGAAATTAAGTTAGTCTGACATGACTTATTAGTTACAAACACATGCTGACTCTGGTTAATCACTGCATTCTTATCCAGGTACTTACATACATGTTGTTTAAAGAGTTGTTCAAAGATCTTTCCTGGTATAGAAGTCAGACTCACCGGTCTATAGTTCCACCTTATTCCCCTTTTTGAAGATAGGAACAACATTTTCTCTTCTCCAGTCTTCTGGGACTTCTCCTGTTCTCCAAGAATTTTCAAAGATTATGGAGCGTGGTTCAAAAATTTATTCTGCTATCTTCTGCAGTACTCTGGAGTGTTATTTTTGACATGTCCCTAAAATCCTTTTTTATTGCTTTTGACGTCTCTTGCAAACCTTACTTCACCGTCAGCTTTAACTAGTCTGTGCAGGTCTATGATCTTGTCTCTGACATCCTTAGAAAGCTCTTTGGTCTTGCCCATGTTGTTGAGGTTAGAGTCTGACTGATTAATTGAGTCTGTGGACAGAAGTCATATATGAAGGTGACTATGTAAGACAGCTGTCTTTAATGCAGGTAATGAGTTGATTAGAAGCGTCTAACTGGTCTGTAGGAGCCAGAACACTTAATGGTTGGTACTTGATACTTATGTCTCACCGCAAAATGAAAATAAATGTATATAATTTATACAATGTGATTTTCTGGATTTTATTTTTGATATTCTATCTATCAATGTTAACATTAACCTACCCTTAAAATTATAGACTGTTCATGTCTTTTTCAATGGGAAAACTTGCAAAATCAGCAAGAGATCAAATAATTACTTTCTTCACTGTATAACTGTATAACTTTAGCCCTTTTAGAGATCATTTCATCTTCAACTTGCTTAGCTGTTCACAATAACTGTAATTTTGACAAGGGGTGCCCAAACCACATGTCACTGAATATTCTTGTACATAGGAGCAGTATTATAGTAGTTACAGTCATGGCTGAAAGTGATGGCACCACAATTGTTGCAGAAAGTATTTCTCCCAGAAACTTATTGCAATTACACATGTTTATTTCCTTTTGTATGTACTGGAACAACACAAAATTACAGGAAAAAAGGCAAACTGGACATCATTTCACACAAAACCTCAAAAATGGGCTGGACAAAATTGCTGATACCCTCAGCTTAAGGAGAACCTGTAATGAGGATTTTGCCAAGTAAACTACCAGCACTGTCAGGATGGCACTGTCACACTGATTAAAATGATACCTGCGCTGAAGAAATACGTCTTGTGGTTCTTGTTCAATTTGTGTTTGAACTTTTAAGTTAATCAGATTCTCATGCTTTGGGGCGGGACTTTGGACGGGTCTTTCTTTGGTGCTCTGGCCTCATGGTCATCATTCTGGGCTTAAATGACAAGTCACTGAACCTTCCGTTACCTGCCTCTACTTTAAATATGGTGCCTGCACAGGTAATATTGTGATGACAGGTTCTCTTTAATATTTGTTTGCACCCCCTTTGGAATAAATAACTGCAATCACTTCCTATAACCATCAACAAGCTTCTTGCAACCCTCAACTGGAATTTTGGATCACTCTTCTTCTGAAAAAACTGCTTCAGATCTTTCATATTTGAAGGGCACTGTCACGTGGACCTGTCCTGTGTGACGCGACCAGCAGGCCGGTAACTAAAACAACAGGACACGGCACGTGATACTGTCCTGTGTGACACGGCTTGCAGGCCGGTAACTAAAATGACAAGACAAGGGGTAGGGAAACAGTTACAACACTGGGCCCTGCGATAGGGAAAGGGGACGTGGAGACCTCCTGCACTCCCCTGAGTCAGTGTCCCTAACGCTCCTAACGTTCCCTATGCCGGTTCCGCACCGGGCGCCGATCACGAACCTGTCACCCTAGCACACCCTACACCTATCCCTTGCTAGGGAGCTGGGTGGCGCAGGCACTGGCCCCACCGCTGTACTAATACACACTAAGGAAAAACACAAACATGGAAACACAACTTAGCTTTACTCTGTTGCACTTGCTCCTGGCAACAGAGTCCACCACCAGAATGCAGCTCTCCTCCTGAATCGCTGCCACCAAGCTCTGTCAGAGCTACAAGGAAATCCCCTATGATTCCTTCCACACCAGGGCTCTGACTGAGCTGCCAGGACCTCTCTCTAGATCCTTCCTCCACCAAGGATGGTTGAAATGAACACTATCACCAACACTTATTGCAACACCTGTGACTCTTTTATAGCAGAGCCAGCAATCACACCTGCATTATAATCATGTGCACTTAACTAAAGAAACTAGAGTGCAATGACACTCACCACCACCGGGGGCAAACTTAGAATAAAAGACACCACAGTGCAATAATCCTAATGGCCACCGGGGGCAAAAACCAACCTTAAGCACAGCTTAGGAAAAAAAAAAAGGTTACCCGTGCTTTATATCAGTCCTGATCCAGCATGGATCACGACAGTACCCTCCCCTTAATGAGGGGCCTCTGGACCCTCAAGACCGCTCCCCATCAGGGAACCACCTACAGCGGGGACGCCCAGACCCAGAGTTCACCCCAGCAACTACCTGCATGTCAGGTTGATGAGAAACGAGCCCGCTGGTATTGGCAACGAATGTTCTGGAGGCAACACACATCTCCGAAGCGCTGACCTGGGGAACAGGTTGTGTATGTGTATGTTTGGTATGAGCTGGTAACACTCCACAACACACTTCCACTGGATGTTTTTTGGTGGCCACCCATACACGCTCGTTCACACACAGGTCCGGACCTGAATGTTTATTGCCACTCGTTCGTCTGTCACCACTTGGAGAACTCTTTCTGGGATTGACAACAGAGGCGTCCCCCTGTGTCACCACACTCACACCCCGGAACCTCACCAAGGGGTACACCACCCTCCAACCCCTTCCACCACGAGGTCTGCGCCTCCCAGGGTTAGCCAATGGCGAGGGTTGAGACTTGCACCTACTCTCCTGCAGCACATCTGCTGCCCTCACCGGAGAGGAAGGGGTTCATTGCAGAGACACAACAGAGACAGTAGTTCCTAGGCAGCAGTCCTCACACGAGTGCCCCCAGCTGACCACTTCCCTCGCCCGCCAATCTATTACCGGGTTGTGTCTCTTCAGCCAAGGGAGGCCAAAAACAATAGGTACTGGCATTCCCTCCAAGACGTAGCATGACAAGGACTCCTCATGATGTCCTATACGCAGATGGAAATTCTCTACGACCTTGGTCAAGCTCCCCTGGCTCAGTGGAACAGAGTTTATGGCCTGGACGCTTATAGGCTGGGCTAGTGTCCTACACCTCAGACCATGAGTCTGGACAAAGCGAGCATCCACCAGACTGACTCCTGCTCCGCTGTCCACAAACACCGGTATCACCTCCAGTACCCCGCCAGCCAAGACCTCTGCTGACGTACTTTGGGAGGGCAAAATGGAGGAAATGTATACTCCCTGGTCGCCTCCCTCCAAGCGACCAGGGGAATGCTGCTTCTCAGATGGCACAGATAATTTGGCACGCAGTGGGCAAGCCTTCACGACATGACCAGTCTGCCCACAGTACAAACATGCCGACACCACTCCCCAAACCGAAGGCAGCTCAGAATACAACCTAGCTCCTCCTACTTGCATGGGTTCATCAGGAGACTTGGCATGAACTGGGCAGGCTCTGATAAAATGGCCAGGCTTCCCACAGGAAAAGCATACCCCCCCACCACGACGAGCCGCAGACACCCCCTTTTTTGTATCAACACCGGGCAGTCTGGGTTCCTCCGTCCAGACTGGTGGGTCCTCCTCCCTAGCGAGGACATCAGGGGGCACTTTTTGTATATGTCTTTCCCTAAGGCCTCTATCCACCCAGATGGCAAGGGACATGGCGGCCTCCAGCGACCTGGGGGCAGCGTACTGCACCAGAGTATCCTGCAACTTTGGAGACAAACCCTGCACAAATTGACTCCTAAGTGCAGGGTCATTCCACTGAGTATTAGTGGCCCATCTCCTAAACTCTGAGCAGTACTCCTCAGCGACTCGGGCTCCTGTTTACACCTACGGATACGAGATTCCGCCAGGGCGACGCCATCAGGATCCCCATACACAAGCGCCAAAGCCGCAAAGAAGACTGTTGTGACCCAGGCTTAAAACCCCAATGGCATTTCCTCTGCCCCACTTAACCATAATAAACAGACTCAGAAACCAAATGATGGGTGAAGGTCGGTCACAGCTTTATTGAATGTTTTCTTAACAACCATTTTAAAGGCACTTTACTTCTCTTAAAAACGCGCTCGCCACCAAATGCCCTGCTCTGTATTCACAGGCAAGTCGGCCAGCGAGCCATAACTTTGTGCCAATCCTTGTTTCACCACCGCTGTGGCTTGAAAACTATAATAAACAGAACAAAATGAACATTAGGAAACCATCATAACAAAAAAAGGGGAGGGTTGGGTGGGACAAGCACCTCCAGGATCCGGTCAGAAGGAAAGAGAGATGGTGGCCACGGATTTGGTGCTATATAACCCCAGGAAGGGGTTGTGCTAATCCCTACCCAATCCCATTAGCCCCCATACATTAATACTCCGCCCCAGCATGACATGGGTGGGCGAGTTCAACTTTAACCCATAAGGGAAGGGGAGGGGAGGAAAGGCACCACAGTCAGTGGCACTCTCCTTAATCAGTACAGTGCCCACCACTCGTCCACGGACTCTAATGATGGAGAATCGTCCGGTAGGGAGAAGGCCCAGAATTGGGGATCCCCTTTAAGAAGGGACATAATGATTCCCACCCATTGCTCTTCACTCCCTGATGAACGAGGGCGCAGCCTGAGATACAATTTACAGTCTTGCTGAAACACCAAGAATTGATTTCTCCCTCCAGAAAATCTGTCAGGGAGGGATATCTTGGGTTCTGGCTGAGCCTGTTCCAGGATCAAGCCCCCAGAGCCCACCAACAGCCGCAGCTGCCGCACCAACCCTCCGCGCAGCCCCCTAATCTCATTAGTAAGGGTCTGCAGCAATTGCGCAAAGGGCTGAACTGGGTCCATGGCTCAGCAGAAAAAAAATTTGTGGTTGGTGATAATGTCATGTGGACCCGTCCTGTGTGACGCGACCAGCAGGCCGGTAACTAAAACAACAGGACGCGGCACGTGATACTGTCCTGTGTGACACGGCTCGCAGGCCGATAACTAAAACGACAAGACAATTGGTAGGGAAACAGTTACAACAGTGGGCACTGCGATAGGGAAAGGGGATGTGGAGACCTCCTGCACTCCCCTGAGTCAGTGTCCCTAACGCTCCTAACGTTCCCTATGCCGGTTCCGCACCGGGCGCCGATCACGAACCTGTCGCCCTAGCACACCCTACACCTATCCCTTGCTAGGGAGCTGCGTGGCGCAGGCACTGGCCCCACCGCTGTACTAATACACACTAAGGAAAAACACAAACAGGGAAACACAACTTAGCTTTACTCTGTTGCACTTGCTCCTGGCAACAGAGTCACCACCAGAATGCAGCTCTCCTCCTGAATCGCTGCCACCAAGCTCTGTCAGAGCTACAAGGAAATCCCCTATGATTCCTTCCACACCAGGGCTAAGACAGTGCTGCAAGGAACGCTCTCCAGCTCCTTCCTCCACCAAGGATGGTTGAAATGAACACTATCACCAACACTGATTGCAACACCTGTGACTCTTTTATAGCAGAGCCAGCAATCACACCTGTATTATAATCATGTGCACTTAACTAAAGAAACTAGAGTGCAATGACGCTCACCACCACCTGGGGCAAACTTAGAATAAAAGACACCACAGTGCAATAATCCTAATGGCCACCGGGGGCAAAAACCAACCTTAAGGACAGCTTAGGAAAAAAAAAAGGTTACCTGTGCTTTATATCAGTCCTGATCCAGCATGGATCATGACAGTCACCTTCTCCCAGCAGCAATTTTAATTTCTTTCCACAGATATTTAATAGGATTTAGATCCAGACTCATTGCTGACACTTCAGAACTCTCCAGCGCTTTGTTTTCAACCTTTCTGGGTGCTTCTTGATGTATGTTTGGCTCATTGTCCTGCTGGAAGACCCATGACCTAGGAAGCAAACTCAGCTTTCTGACACTGGGCAATACATTGCGACCCAAAATCCATTGGCAATCTTCAGAGTTCATGATGTACTGCACACACTCAAGGCACCAAGTGCCAGAAGCAGCAAAACAACCCCAAAACATCTTTGAGCCTTCCCCATAGTTGACTGTAGATACTGTGCTCTTTTCTTTGGAGGCCTCATTCTGTTTTCAGTAACCAGTAGAATGATTTGCTTTACCTTGGTCTCATCTGTCCACAAAATGCTTTCCAAAAAGGATTTTGGCTTACTCACACACATTTTGGCAAACTGCAGTCTAGCTTTTTAATGTCTCTGTGTCAGCAGTGAGGTCCTGCTAGGTCTCCTGTCATAGCATTTAATTTCATTCAAATGTCGATGTATAGTTTGCACTGACAACTGATGCACCCTGATCCTGCAGGCAACTTGATTTCCTTTATACCTTGATTGGGGCTGCTAATCCACCATCTGGACTATCCTGCATTGAAAAATTTCATGAATTTTTCTCTGCAGTCCAGGTCCAGTGAGATAAACTACATTGCCATGCAGTGTAAACATCTTATCAGGGGTGAACCTAGCCTCTCTGCCGCCTGAGGCGAACTGCACAACAGCACCCCCCGCCTAGTAAATTTTTAAAAATGGTAGAAATGAATCTGGTTCATAAAGATTCAGGTCTATCCTGTAAAAATGTGTACAATAGTGGACATTTTAATTTAGAGAAATAGAGAAAAGATGTCGAACACAAGGATATCAGCGCCATCACCGCACATACAAGAACCACACAGAAGAATTTAGAAGAGGGGTATATATACCACACACGATGTGTATGACCTGCATACACCATACACTACACTCTATACACCGCACACGATGTGTTTGACCTGTATACACCATACACTACACTCTATACACCGCACACGATGTGTATGACCTGTATACACCATACACTACACTCTATATACCACACACGATGTGTATGACCTGTATACACCATACACTACACTCTATACACCGCACACGATGTGTATGACCTGTATACACCATACACTACACTCTATATACCGCACACGATGTGTATGACCTGTATACACCATACACTACACTCTATATACCACACACGATGTGTATGACCTGTATACACCATACACTACACTCTATATACCACACACGATGTGTATGACCTGTATACACCATACACTACACTCTATACACCGCACACGATGTGTATGACCTGTATACACCATACACTACACTCTATATACCACACACGATGTGTATGACCTGTATACACCATACACTACACTCTATACACCGCACACGATGTGTATGACCTGTATACACCATACACTACACTCTATATACCGCACACGATGTGTATGACCTGTATACACCATACACTACACTCTATATACCACACACGATGTGTATGACCTGTATACACCATACACTACACTCTATACACCGCACACGATGTGTATGACCTGTATACACCATACACTACACTCTATACACCGCACACGATGTGTATGACCTGTATACACCATACACTACACTCTATATACCACACACGATGTGTATGACCTGCATACACCATACACTACACTCTATACACCGCACACGATGTGTATGACCTGTATACACCATACACTACACTCTATACACCGCACACGATGTGTATGACCTGTATACACCATACACTACACTCTATACACCGCACACGATGTGTATGACCTGTATACACCATACACTACACTCTATATACCGCACACGATGTGTATGACCTGTATACACCATACACTACACTCTATACACCGCACACGATGTGTATGACCTGTATACACCATACACTACACTCTATACACCGCACACGATGTGTATGACCTGTATACACCATACACTACACTCTATATACCACACACGATGTGTATGACCTGTATACACCATACACTACACTCTATACACCACACACGATGTGTATGACCTGTATACACCATACACTACACTATATACCACACACGATGTGTTTGACCTGTATACACCATACACTACACTCTATACACCGCACACGATGTGTATGACCTGTATACACCATACACTACACTCTATACACCGCACACGATGTGTATGACCTGTATACACCATACACTACACTCTATACACCGCACACGATGTGTATGACCTGTATACACCATACACTACACTCTATATACCACACACGATGTGTATGACCTGCATACACCATACACTACACTCTATACACCGCACACGATGTGTATGACCTGTATACACCATACACTACACTCTATACACCGCACACGATGTGTATGACCTGTATACACCATACACTACACTCTATATACCGCACACGATGTGTATGACCTGTATACACCATACACTACACTCTATACACCGCACACGATGTGTTTGACCTGTATACACCATACACTACACTCTATACACCGCACACGATGTGTATGACCTGTATACACCATACACTACACTCTATACACCGCACACGATGTGTATGACCTGTATACACCATACACTACACTCTATACACCGCACACGATGTGTATGACCTGTATACACCATACACTACACTCTATATACCACACACGATGTGTATGACCTGTATACACCATACACTACACTCTATACACCGCACACGATGTGTTTGACCTGTATACACCATACACTACACTCTATACACCGCACACGATGTGTATGACCTGTATACACCATACACTACACTCTATATACCACACACGATGTGTATGACCTGTATACACCATACACTACACTCTATACACCGCACACGATGTGTATGACCTGTATACACCATACACTACACTCTATATACCGCACACGATGTGTATGACCTGTATACACCATACACTACACTCTATACACCGCACACGATGTGTATGACCTGTATACACCATACACTACACTCTATACACCGCACACGATGTGTATGACCTGTATACACCATACACTACACTCTATACACCGCACACGATGTGTATGACCTGTATACACCATACACTACGCTCTATATACCTCACACGATGTGTATGACCTGTATACACCATACACTACACTCTATATACCACACACGATGTGTATGACCTGTATACACCATACACTACACTCTATACACCGCACACGATGTGTATGACCTGTGTACACCATACACTACACTCTATACACCGCACACGATGTGTATGACCTGTATACACCATACACTACACTCTATACACCGCACACGATGTGTATGACCTGTATACACCATACACTACACTCTATATACCTCACACGATGTGTATGACCTGTATACACCATACACTACACTCTATATACCACACACGATGTGTATGACCTGTATACACCATACACTACACTCTATACACCGCACACTATGTGTATGACCTGTATACACCATACACTACACTCTATATACCGCACACGATGTGTATGACCTGTATACACCATACACTACACTCTATACACCGCACACGATGTGTATGACCTGTATACACCATACACTACACTCTATACACCGCACACGATGTGTATGACCTGTATACACCATACACTACACTCTATACACCGCACACGATGTGTATGACCTGTATACACCATACACTACGCTCTATATACCTCACACGATGTGTATGACCTGTATACACCATACACTACACTCTATATACCACACACGATGTGTATGACCTGTATACACCATACACTACACTCTATACACCGCACACGATGTGTATGACCTGTATACACCATACACTACACTCTATACACCGCACACGATGTGTATGACCTGTATACACCATACACTACACTCTATACACCGCACACGATGTGTATGACCTGTATACACCATACACTACGCTCTATATACCTCACACGATGTGTATGACCTGTATACACCATACACTACACTCTATACACCGCACACGATGTGTATGACCTGTATACACCATACACTACACTCTATACACCGCACACGATGTGTATGACCTGTATACACCATACACTACGCTCTATATACCTCACACGATGTGTATGACCTGTATACACCATACACTACACTCTATGTACCTCACACGATGTGTATGACCTGTATACACCATACACTACACTCTATGTACCTCACACGTTGTGTATGACCTGTATACACCATACACTACACTCTATATACCGCACACGATGTGTATGACCTGTATACACCATACACTACACTCTATACACCGCACACGATGTGTATGACCTGTATACACCATACACTACACTATATACCACACACGATGTGTATGACCTGTATACACCATACACTACACTCTATACACCGCACACGATGTGTATGACCTGTATACACCATACACTACACTCTATATACCACACACGATGTGTATGACCTGTATACACCATACACTACACTCTATACACCGCACACGATGTGTATGACCTGTATACACCATACACTACACTCTATACACCGCACAGGATGTGTATGACCTGTATACACCATTCACTACACTCTATATACCACACACGATGTGTATGACCTGCATACACCATACACTACACTCTATATACCACACACGATGTGTATGACCTGCATACACCATACACTACACTCTATATACCACACACGATGTGTATGACCTGTATACACCATACACTACACTCTATATACCACACACGATGTGTATGACCTGCATACACCATACACTACACTCTATATACCGCACACGATGTGTATGACCTGTATACACCATACACTACACTTTGGCCATGTCGACTTTGGCCATGAATCAGCGGCTTCTATAATGCAGGTGAATGGGGTCGCATTGTGACGAGCTAGGTGCCGCCACAAAGAATCAGAACTAGTTGGATTTTTTTTTAAACTTGATTGTCACAGTTGAAATACCTTGTGGGTCATAATGCAACCCCGTCAATGGAGCAGCAGCAGCCTAGAGCAATTTTTGGCCGTTTGTGTCACAGTCAATGTCAGCTTCTGAAAGGTATATAAATGCTATTCAAAACAATGTACATATTTTATATGACATTTTCCTAGTAAATATTAATATAAAACTGATTAGCTGTGGTGCGGGGGGGGGGGGGGGAGAACCAACTTTAGGACCCCTTAAATCCCCAAATAGTCACTCTACATTAAGGCTATGTGCCCACTTAGCGTTTTCCATGCAGAATATTCCCAAGCGGAAACGCACACCCTCCTCCCAGGAAAACGCATGCGTTTTATGAAGCGCTTTTGTAAGCATTTTTGATGCTTTTGTTAAGCGTTTTCCTATGCGTTTTTGCTATACAATTGAATGTATGCGGAATAGTGTGCGTTTCCGCAAAATTAATGAACATGCTGCGTTTTTTTCCGCTTAGCGTTTCCGCAGCGGAAAAAACGCACCATTAGCACAACATGTGCGGATTCCATTATGTTACATTGGATGCCTTTCTTAAGCGTTTCCGCAGCAGAAACACACGTCTAAAAGCGGTGCGGAAACGCTTAAAAAACGCAACGTGGGCACACAGCCTAAAAGAGAGATATATGACTGAACTGCAATACCAGACACAGCCCATAGACAAGAGGGCGCTAACAAAGCAGAACTTTTCACAATCCCATTAATGTGGTGACCTCATATGTGCAGCCACTGGGAATGGGGAACCTGGTACCCCATGGATGATGGGGTCCTTAAGCTTCCTGCATGACCTAATATTAGCTCAATTATTGATCAAATCTAGCATCACAAATTAGGATTTAGTTCAGAAATAGCCATAAGATGTTCTGCAGCAGCTTGCACCTGCAAACCAAACCATATCACTAAGTAGAGGACATGGAGCATAGTCCTAATAGTCCAAAACTTTACCTACAACCTCTTCAACTTTTATGGGAATATTTGCTGAATATGTCAATATTGGCCAAGATGTTCTGCAGCAGCTTCCACCTTTACAAAACTCACACTGTATCATCAGGTTGAGTTGAGGCCAGGCCTTACAGTCCTACTTGGTAAATTACTGCATCATTTCTATCTACAAACTGTAATTGTCCAACTTCTATGGAACTACAAGTCCCAATACATCAAACACTACATGTGGACAAGATGTTCTGCAGCAGCCACTCATCTACATTTACCAGCATGTCATAAAAAACTTGTCAACTAGGCACAGGTTGCAAACCTCATAAAGTGCAACCTTGCCAAGATGTTCTGCAGCAGCATCGCAAGGTAACAATTTGTTAGCAGTCCAAAAGTTACTGTTGTGGGACTATAATCCTCAGCAGGTTTCAGGTAAAGAGTAATAAGCCGTAGCTGCTGGAGAACTAGAAGTCCCAGCATAAAAAGCTGGATTAATAGGGAAGAGTAGAAGTGCCTGTGGACTACAAATCCCAGGATATCTTAGATTCACTAGATGCATAGTTTGGAGCTAACCATAGTGACCCTTGGAAGATGTTCTGCAGCAGCAAGGTAGTAGTACTCATACAGCTCTGCCAGAATGTCTCCTCCAGGATCTCCTGCTGAACATGGTCCTCAGGGAAGTTGTGGGGATCTCTCGGTGCCCGGAGGTCCCCTGTCCTGCTCTCAGCTCTCTCGCTTCACACAGTCACCTGGAGGCTTCAGACAGCGTTCAGAGGCGTGTTTACATAGCACGCTGTACATGACAGCCTCTGAACCCTGTCTGAACTCCGGCGCACTGCTGGGTGCCATAGTAAGGCCAGGGGTCTCAGCCTGTTCTGCAGTGTCCCGCCCGCCCGCCCCCTGTCAGCTGTGTGTGGCCGCCTGGCCTGCTGGCCGCTCTCAAAGTTCTACTTCTTTCACTGTGCTCCCCTGCTTCTAGGGGGGCAGCTGCCCCACGGTGGGTACGCCCATGGCTGGGACTGGGAGTTCTAGTTCTCCCTGTGCCTCTGATGCATAGCATTTATCTGACTACAGGGGGCAGCGCTGCGCTGCCGCCCCTGTTATGATTGAGTCACCATAGGAGGCAGACACAAAAATAGAAGCTACGTCCAGAAAACCAGAGAAGTTGGCAACTATCAGATTGCAGACCCCTGAACCTATCAACACAACTAGCAGTAGCCGTCGGGGGTTCCTACGATGCCCTAGACCCCTCGATCACAGCCGGAGAGCTAAATAGCCTAAAGACAGAAAAGGAAATCTAAACTGCCCCAAAGCAGACCCCAAAGTAAAAGGCAGCCCCCAACATATAATGATGGTGAAGCAAGATGAAAAAACACTCACACAGATAGAAAGATAGGCTGAGCAAACGATGGGGCCCAAGCTAACTAAACAGAACAGGAAAGGAAGGTTGCTGTCTGCAATCTGCCAAAACCCTATCAAAGACATAAGCCAACAAGCTGATATGGAAAAAGACCCTGAAGCAGCTAGGCTTCAAAAACTAAATCAGCACTCAGGAATTTTCAGAAGACAGAGCTAAAGGAATTCAGCACACCCCAGAAGGGAATGGCAGAAATCCAGAAAAACAAAGCAAAACAAAGTCAAAGCACAAATGCAAAAAGCCGAGCAGAAAACTTAGCTTTAGAAGAGCAGGAATTCAGACTGGTCTCCAAGGATCCCACAGAGAAATCACCCGCAGGGCAGAAGGGCGTCGGCAGCCTTATATTCAGTCAGTAACTCCACTCAGCCAGTCATCATCATCAGACTCAGGTGTTTGATAATCAGGCTCACTACCTTTCTTTACCAGAAGAGGGAGTTCCTCGGGCCTCAGTAGTGAAGGGGAAAATTAACTCACAACAGTACCTCCACCTTGAGGAGGGGTCACCGAACCCTCAACCACGCCACCAGGGTGATCAGGGTGAGCCCGATGAAAGGCACTCACCAATCTTTTGGCATGAATATCAGAGGCAGAGACCCAGGAATTATCCTCCTGACCATAACCCTTCCACTTAACCAAATACTGGAGTCTCCGTCTAGCCAGACGGGAATCCAGTACTTTCTCTACCTCATATTCCATGTTACCTTCAACCAATACAGGGTCTGGAGGTGCCACCCCCGGAACAACAGGTTCAACAAACCTCTTCAACAAAGATTTATGGAACACATTATGGATTTTAAATGTGACAGGAAGAGCCAAACGAAAAGAGACCGGATTAATAATCTCCAAAATCTTGTAAGGTCCAATAAATCTAGGCTTAAACTTAGGAGAAGTCACCTTCATAGCAATATTTTTTGATGATAACCACACCATATCACCAACCTTAAACTGGGGACCAATGGTCCTATGTCGGTTGGAAAATCGCTGGGCCTTTTCCTGGGAGAGAGATAACTTATCCACCACTTGGTCCCAGATCTGGTGCATTCTCTCCACCACAGTGTCAACACCTGGGCAGGCAGAGGGCTCCACCTGCCCTGAAGAAAATCGAGGATGAAACCCAAAGTTACAAAAAAAAAGGTGACATCAAAGTGGCAGAACTAGCTCTATTATTTAAAGCAAATTCGGCCAAGGGCAAAAATGAAACCCAATCATCCTGATCAGCAGAAATAAAATATCTCAAATATGACTCCCAGGTCTGGTTTGTTCTCTCTGTCTGCCCATTGGTCTGAGGGTGAAAAGCAGAGGAGAAGGACAACTGAATTCCCAGCTTGGAACAGAACGTTCTCCAAAATCTAGACACAAACTGGACTCCTCTGTCAGATACAATGTTCTCAGGAATCCCGTGCAAGCGAACCACCTGTTGTAAAAACAGGGGCACCAACTCAGAGGAAGGCGGCAACTTAGGGAGTGGTACAAGATGAACCATCTTAGAGAACCTATCACAAATCACCCAAATAACAGTCATCCTTTGAGAGACAGGCATATCAGAGATGAAATCCATTGAAATATGGGTCCATGGCCTCTTGGGGACAGGCAAAGGCATCAACAACCCACTAGAGCGAGAACACGATTTAGACCGGGAGCACGTCCCACAGGACTGCACAAAATTCCTGACATCACGAGACAAGGAGGGCCACCAAAAAGACCGACTCACCAGATCTCTAGTACCAAAAATACCTGGATGACCAGCCAAAGCAGAGCAATGAACTTCAGACATCACTCTCTTCTTCCACTGGTCAGGAACATACAACTTTCCACTGGGACAACGCTCAGGTTTGTCCTCCTGGAACTCTTCCAGAGCACGTCTCAAATCGGGCGAGATGGCAGAAAGAACTACCCCTTCGCCTAAGATGGTAGCAGGCTTGGTCACCACAGGAGAATCAGCAAAGAAGCTCCTAGAGAGGGCGTCTGCCTTGACATTCTTAGTTCCAGGAAGAAAAGAAGCCACAAAATCAAAACGTGTAAAAAAACAAGGCCCACCTAGCCTGTCTAGGGTTCAAGCGCTTAGCCGACTCTAGGTAAATCAAATTCTTGTGGTCAGTGAGGACCACGACTTGATGCTTAGCTCCCTCCAACCAATGTCTCCACTCCTCAAATGCCCATTTCATGGCCAACAGTTCCCGATTCCCCACATCATAGTTACGTTCAGATGGAGAGAACTTTCGGGAAAAGAAAGCACAGGGATTCATTTTAGATGTTACAGGATCCTTTTGGGACAAAACAGCTCCTGCACCAATCTCAGAAGCATCCACCTCTACCTGGAACGGAAGTGAGACATCAGGTTGCCGCAAAACCGGGGCGGAGGTGAATCTTCGCTTCAGCTCCTGAAAGGAAGAAACAGCCTCCGGAGACCAATTTAACACATCAGCACCCTTCTTAGTCAAATCAGTCAATGGCTTGGCAATACTAGAAAATTTTGCTATAAATTTCCGATAAAAATTAGCAAAACCCAAAAATTTCTGGAGGGCCTTCAAAGAAGTGGGCTGAACCCAATCGTAAATGGCCTGTACCTTGGCCGGGTCCATTTCAATAGTTGACGGGGACAAAATAAATCCCAAAAAAGAAATCCTCTGTACTCCAAAAAGGCATTTAGATCCTTTGACATACAGGGAATTCTCCCTCAAGATCCGGAACACAGTCCGAATATGTTCCACATGAGAATCCCAATCCTTGGAGAAGATCAAAATATCATCCAGATAGATAATCAAAAATTTATCGACAAAATCTCGGAAAATATCGTTCATGAAGCACTGGAAGACAGAAGGGGCATTAGTGAGCCCAAAAGGCATCACCAGGTACTCAAAATGTCCCTCCGGAGTATTAAACGCCGTCTTCCATTCATCCCCATGCTTAATGCGAATAAGATTATACGCCCCCCTGAGGTCAAGCTTGGTAAACCAGCAAGAACCTTTAACTCTGGAGAATAGATCAGAAATCAGGGGTAACGGATACTGATATTTAACAGTAATTTTGTTGAGGGCACGATAATCAATACAAGGTCTTAATGATCCATCCTTTTTGGCTACAAAAAAAAAAACGGCACCCAAGGGTGACAAGGATGGTCTAATATGACCCTTCTCCAACGCCTCCTTAATATAGGATCGCATAGCCTCGTGCTCGGGTACAGATAAATTGAAGAGTCGACCCATGGGAAATTTACACCCCGGGCTTAGTTCAATTGCACAGTCATAACTCCTATGAGGAGGCAGAGGACTCATTCTCACTAAATACATCATAAAAGTCCGCCAAATAATCAGGAACATCATGCGACTGAGGAGAGGTGGAAAACACCGGAGCCTCACTAAAGGCACACCGACAACCCCAACTCACCACAGACACAGGTTTCCAATCCAAAACTGGATTATGAATTTGTAACCAGGGAAACCCCAGAACAATAGTATCATGCAGATTATGCAACACCAAAAATCTGCAATTTTCTTGATGGTCTGGGGCGACCCGCATTACCACCTGGGTCCAAAACTGAGGTTTATTTTTAGCCAAAGGAGTAGCATCAATCCCCCTCAAAGGGATAGGCGTCTGCAGAGGTGTCATCGGAAATCCACAACGTTTAGCAAAATCCAAGTCCATTAGGTTTAGGGCTGCTCCCGAATCCACAAAAGCCTTGGTGGAAAATGTGGACAGGGAGCAGATCAGAGTAATAGCCAGAAGAAACTTAGGTTGAACACCACCAACAGAAAACGTGTGTGCAAAGCGTTTCTCTCGTTTAGGACAGACAGAAATAATATGCGAGGCATCTCCACAGAAAAAACACAACTTATTACGCCTTCTGAACTCCTGACGCTGCTCTCTGGAAAAAACTCTATCACATTGCATAGGTTCAGACATTTGTTCAACAGGTGGCAACACCTCTCATGCAGCTTTGCGTTCGCGCAAACGCCGATCAACCTGAATGGCTAATGACATAGAATCGTCAAGACCAGAGGGAACAGGAAATCCCACCATAGTATCTTTTGCGGCTTCTGACAACCCCTTCCGAAAGAGAGCAGCCAAGGCATTATCATTCCAAGTAGTAAGTACTGCCCACTTTCGGAATTTTTGACAGTACCATTCTGCAGAATCACGACTCTGGTTCAATGCCAGCAGGGTCTTTTCAGCCTGATCAATGGCATTAGGTTCGTCATACAACAACCCCAAGGCCTGAAAAAATGCGTTCACATTAGTCAGAATAGGATCATCTGGTTTCAAAGAAAACGCCCAATCCTGGGGATCGCCACGCAGCAAAGAGATGACAATTTTAACCTGCTGCGCGGAGCTTCCTGACGAGTTAGGCTTCAAGGCAAAAAATAATTTACAATTATTTTTGAAATTCAAAAATTTAGACCGATCCCCAAAAAATACATCAGGTGTAGGAATCTTTGGTTCAGCAGCATGTGAATGAGCAAGGTAGGCGGAAATTCCCCGCACTTCCGCAGCGCGCTGCTCCACACGATCAGACAATTGCTTTATCTCCATTGAGAGAAAAAAAAATTCCCCCTACGGCCTCAGAGATATAGAGGAAAAAAATACACATTTTTTTTTTTTTTTCTTACAATTCTTTCCTGCTATTGAGTACCCTAGGATCTGCGGTATGGCGGGTGATTCTGTTATGATTGAGTCACCGTAGGAGGCAGACACAAAAATAGAAGCTACGTCCAGAAAACCAGAGAAGTTGGCAACTATCAGATTGCAGACCCCTGAACCTATCAACACAACTAGCAGTAGCCGTGGGGGGTTCCTACGATGCCCTAGACCCCTCGATCACAGCCGGAGAGCTAAATAGCCTAAAGACAGAAAAGGAAATCTAAACTGCCCCAGAGCACACCCCAAAGTAAAAGGCAGCCCCCAACATATAATGACGGTGAAGCAAGATGAAAAAACACTCACACAGATAGAAAGATAGGCTGAGCAAACGATGGGGCCCAAGCTAACTAAACAGAACAGGAAAGGAAGGTTGCTGTCTGCAATCTGCCAAAACCCTATCAAAGACATAAGCCAACAAGCTGATATGGAAAAAGACCCTGAAGCAGCTAGGCTTCAAAAACTAAATCAGCACTCAGGAATTTTCAGAAGACAGAGCTAAAGGAATTCAGCACACCCCAGAAGGGAATGGCAGAAATCCAGAAAAACAAAGCAAAACAAAGTCAAAGCACAAATGCAAAAAGCCGAGCAGAAAACTTAGCTTTAGAAGAGCAGGAATTCAGACTGGTCTCCAAGGATCCCACAGAGAAATCACCCGCAGGGCAGAAGGGCGTCGGCAGCCTTATATGCAGTCAGTAACTCCACTCAGCCAGTCATCATCATCAGGCTCAGGTGTTTGATAATCAGGCTCACTACCTTTCTTTACCAGAAGAGGGAGTTCCTCGGGCCTCAGTAGTGAAGGGGAAAATGAACTCACAACAAGCCCCCTCCTGAGTGCCGCCTGAGCTGATTTCTCAACTTGGTTCATGGATGATGCGGCCCTGCGCCTTATCCCCTTAACCCCCAAGGGTTGTTTGCACGTTAATGACCGGGCCAATTTTTACAATTCTGACCACTGTCCCTTTATGAGGTAATAACTCTGGAACGCTTCCATGGATCCTGGTGATTCTGACATTGTTTTCTCGTGACATATTGTGCTTCATGTTAGTGGTAAAATTTCTTCGATATGACTTGCGTTTATTTGTGAAAAAATGGAGATTTGGCGCAAATTTAGAAAATTTGGCAATTTTTCAACTTTGAATTTTCATGCCCTTCAATTACAGAGATATGGCACAAAAAATGCTTAATAAGTAACATTTCCCACATGTTTACTTTACATCAGCATAATTTTCGAGCCTAAATTTTTTTTTTGTTAAGAAGATATAAAGGTTAAAAGTTAACCAGTGATTTCTCATTTTTACAACACCATTTTTTTGGGGATGACCACATCACATTTGAAGTCACTTTGAGGGGTCTATATGATAGAAAATGCCCAAAAGTGATGCCATTCTAAAAACTGCACCCCTCATGGTGTTCAAAACCACATTCAAGAAGTTTATGAACCCTTCAAGTGCTTCACAGGAATTTTTTGAATGTTTTAAAAAATTAGTTCAGGTCCAATTTTTTTTTAATTTTTCCAAGGGAAACAGGAGAAATTGGACCCCAAAAGTTAGTGTGCAATGTGTCCTGAGTAGGCTGATACCCCATTTTTATTACAATTTTTGGTAGGCAGAATGAACAAAAACCAACAATTCATGAATTTCTTTTGGGGGGGGGGTTTATACTGTTCTGCATGTGGTAAAATTGATAAAGCGGTTTTATTATTCGGGTCAATACGATTACAGTGATACCTCATTTATATCTTTTTTATGTTTTGGCGCTTTTATACAATAAAAACAATTTTATATAAAAAATAATTATTTTTGCATCGCTTTATTCTGCGAGCTATAGCTTTTTCATTTTTTTGCTGATGACACTGTATGGTAGCTCGTTTTTTACGGGACAAGATTATGTTTTCAGCGGTACTATGTCTATTTATAGCCGTCTTTTTGATCGCGTATTATTCCACTTTTTGTTCAGCGGTATGATGATAAAAAAAGGCAAAAAAATGCATTAAGGGGTTCACTAAAGGGGTTAGGCTGGTTTCACATTTGCGTTTTTTAGCGCTGGAAAAAAACGCTAACCTGCGCATGCGTTTTTTCCCCTATATTTAACATGGGTGCGCATACCTGCGCGCTTGTAAGCGCATGTATGCGATTTTCATGCGCTGCGTTTTTTTGGGGTGTGCGATTGGATTTTCCAGACGCATCATGTTGCATTTTTTGGCCCTGCAAAAAAGCGCATGCGCACATATGCGCACGTTTTGCGCTAAAAATGGCCATTATAGCCTATGGATGCGCATATGTGCGCACTGGCATGCTCATGTAAGCGTTTTTTTGCATATGCGTTTTTTTTTTTTAACCATGGAATTTAGGGGTTTGAGTTAGAGTTAGGGTTAGTTAAGGGGGTTTAGGGTTAGGGTTAGGGTCAGGGTCAGGGTTAGGGTTGGGTTTTGGGTCAGGGTTAGGGTTTAGTATGGTTTGGTTAAGGGTTAGGGTCAGGGTTAGGGTCAGGATTAGGGTTAAGTATGGTTTTGTTAAGGGTTAGGGTCAGGGTTAGGGTTAGGGTTAGGGTCAGGGTTAGGGTTAGGGTCAGGGTTAGGGTTAGGGTCAGGGTTAGGGTTAAGTATGGTTTTGTTAAGGATTAGGGTCAGGGTTAGGGTCAGGATTAGGGTTAAGTATGGTTTGGTTAAGGGTTAGGGTCAGGGTTAGGGTTAGGGTTAGGGTCAGGGTTAGGGTCAGGGTTAGGGTTAGGGTTAGGGTTAGGGTCAGGGTTAGGGTTAAGTATGGTTTTGTTAAGGGTTAGGGTCAGGGTTAGGGTTAGGGTCAGGGTTAGGGTTAGGGTTAGGGTTAGGGTCAGGGTTAGGGTCAGGGTTAGGGTTAGGGTCAGGGTTAGTTAGGGTTTAGGGTTTGGGTTAGGGTTAAGTATGATTTGGTTAAGGGTTAGGGTCAGGGTTAGGGTTAGGGTCAGGGTTAGGGTTAGTAAAGTCATGGTTTGGGTAGTGTGAGGGGCCACCTAAAAATGTTGGAAAAAAACGCAAACGCGGTAAAAACGCGCTAAAAACGCATACAAACGCATAAAAACGCTGCGTTTTTTTCATGCATGCTCATAAAAATGCTTGAAAAAAACGCAGCAGTTGTATGCTTATGTATGCGTTTTTTCAATGCGTTTTTTTGCGGGAAAAACGCGCTGCAAAAAAAAGCAAGTGTGAAACTAGCCTTAACGAGTGGGACAGTTTTATAGGGAGGGTCGTTACGGACGCAGCGATAATAAATATATGTACTTTTATTGTTGTTTTGTTTTTTTAACATAAAGAAATGTATTTATTGGGGAATATTTTTGTTCTTTATTTTTTTACACTTTTTTTTTTTACACTTTTTTACTTTGTCCCAGGGTGGGACATCACTGTATTATATCAGATCACTGATCTGACACTTTGCAGAGAACTGTGTCAGATCAGCGATCTGACGGGCAGTGCAGGAGGCTTCTCAGCGCCTGCTCTCAGCAGGAACTGACAAGCCACCTCCCTGCAGGACCCGGAAGGACCCCGTGGCCATCTTGGATCCAGGAGCCTGCAGGGAGGGGGCCATCGGTACAATGCGATCACATCGTGTTGTTCTGAGGGTCTCAGGGAAGCACGCAGGGAGCCCCCTCCCTGCGCTATGCTTCCCTATACCACCGGAACACTGCGATCATGTTTGATCGCAGTGTACCAGGGGTTAATGTGCCAGGTGTCAGCTGTGATAATAAGCAGACACCCGGCTGCGATCGTGAACGCGGCTGATAGCGTATGATGTACTATCCCGTCCATGGGCATTAAGGCCCAGGGCACAAGGACGGGATAGTATGTCATATGTCAGAAAGGGGTTAATTATGTTGGACACAGTAGCCAAAGGAACATCAAGATCCCTGGAGATGGTCTTGTAACCTGAATATTGCTGATATTTTTCAACATCTTTGGTTGTCAAGTCCTCAGACAGTTCTCTTCTCTTTGTTCTCAATGCTCAGTGTGGCACACAGACACACACTGCAAAGATTGAGTCAACTTCTCCCCTTTTTATCTGGTTTAAGGTTATTTTCATACCGCAAAACCTGTTACTTGCCACATGTGAGTTTGAATGAGCATCCCATGGTTGAAACAAAATTGATTACCCACAACGTTAGACATGTGCCAATAAATTTGTCAGGCCTATTTTGGGGTTGTTGAGTGAAATTATGTCCAATTTCCCTTTTTTTGTGTGTGTGTTGTTCCAATACACAGAAAGGAAATAAATGTGTATAACAAAATGAGTAATTGCAATAATTTTCTTGGAAAAATACTTCACTTTCTGCAACAATTTCAAGGGTGCCAACACTTTTGGCCATGACTGTATATTCTAGTACATAGATGGTAGTATTACAATAGTTATATTCTTGTACATTGAGGCAGTATTATAGTAGTTATACTCTTATACAGTGGGGAAAATAAATATTTGATGCACTGCTGATTTTGCAAGTTTTCCCACCTACAATGAATGAAGAGGTCTGTAATTTTTATCGCAGGTAAACGTCACCTGTGAGAGGCTAAAAATAAAAAAAATGAAATTCACATTGTGTGATTTTTTTAAAAATTAAATTGCATTTTATTGCATGAAATATTTGATTACCTACCAACCAGCAAGAATTCTGGCTCTCACAGACCTGTTAGTTTTTCTTCAATAAACCCTCCTACTCTGCAGAAATTACCTGTATTAATTGCACCTGTTTGAACTCGTTACCTGTATAAAAGACACTTGTCCTCACAATCAAACACACTCTAACCTCTCCACCATAGCCAAGACCAAGTGCTGATCTAGCGGGGGTGAGATCGTGTGATCTCAGGTTTTTTATATATCAGAAGCGTTGGACTTTTCCAGGTTTTTGTGCGTGTTTGCAGACAGTATCTTTTTCTGTCCTGTCTAGACAGCCTGGGCCCCGTTTGCTCAGTCTGTTCTCTGCCTGTGTTTGTGTCTTATCTCATCTCACCGACAATATATGTTTGGGGGATGTCTATTCCTTTGGGGATCTGCTCCGGGGCAGTTTAGATTTCATCTTTCTGTCTTTAGGCTTAATTAGTACTCTGGCTGTGACGAAGCATCTAGGGCATCGTAGGAACGCTCCATGGCTACTGCTAGTTGTGTGGATAGGATCAGGGGTCTGCAATCCGCTTAGTTACCAACCTCTTTGGTGTTCTGGTGGCTTAACCTGTTCCTGCCATCCTCCTCGGTGACCCATTCATAACAGGGGGCATAATATTACGGGACATATTCTATGGAGCATCTTATGGGGGAATAATTTATGCAGCATTTTAGAGGGGCATAATCTATGGAGCATCTTATGGGGGCATAATCTATGGAGCATTTTATGGGGTCATAATCTATGGAGCATCTTATGGGGGCATAATCTATGGAACATCTTATGGGGGCATAATCTATGGAGAATCTTATGGGGGCATAATTTATGAAGCATTTTATGGAGCATTTTATGGGGGCATAATCTATGGAGCATTTTATCGGACCATAATCTTTATGGAGCATTTTATGGAAGCATAATCTATGGAGCAGCATATGGAGCATCTTATAGGGCATAATCTATGGAGCATCTTATGGGAGCATAATCTATGGAGCATCTTATAGGGCATAATCTATTGAGCATCTTATGGGGGCATAATCTATGGAGCATCTTATGGGAGCATAATCTATGGAACATCTTATGGGGGCATAATCTATGGAGCATCTTATGGGGGCATAATCTATGAAGCATAATCTATGGAGCATTTTATGGAGCATCTTATGGGGGCATATTCTATGGAGCATTTTATGGGGCCATAACCTTTATGGAGCAGAATATGGGGCATATTATTCTATGGAGTACCTTATGGGGCCATTATTAACCTTTTGTGCAGCATTATATGTGGTGTATTTTGTATGGAGCATCTTATGGGGCTATCATGAACTGTATGGAGCATTATATGGGGCTCCTGATTCAATATGGATATTCAAAAACATTTAACCTACTGATGTCTCAATTAATTTTACTTTTATTGGTATCTATTTTTATTTTTGAAATCTACCAGTAGCTGCTGCATTTTCCACCCTAGGCTTATATGTGAGTGAATAAGTTTTCCCAGTTTTTGTGGCAAAATTAGGGGGGGTCGGCTTATACACGAGTATATACGGTACTTATTTCTTACAATAACTGCAAATTAATTAGGTAAAAATTACACAAATGTGATTTTTTTTTCAAGATCTCTCACAGTTGACATGTACCTACAATAAAAATTACAGACCTCTCCATTCTTTGTAGGTGGGAAAACATGCAAAATCGGCAGTGTAGCAAATACTTATTTTCCCACTGTATATAGAGTGCAGTATTATAGTAGTTATATTGTTAAACATAGGGTTTTTATGATCGTAGTTATATTCTTGTACATTAGGGGCAGTATTATCGTAGTTATATTCTTGTACATTAGGGGCAGTATTAACATAGTTATATTCTTGTACATAGGGGAAGTATTATCATAGTTATATTCTTGTACATAGGAGTAGTATTACACTGCGCAACAAATTTCAGGGAAGAGAAAATTTTATTGCATCTTATAGATTTTGATATGCTGAACATGAATATGTGCTCCAAAAGTCTGTATCACGTACGGTTTTTAACCCCATCATGACCGGAGCTTTTTTCGATTTTTCATTTTAGTTTTTCTCCCTTCTTTCCAGAGCCATAACTTTTTTATTTTTCCATCAATATGGCTATGTGAGGGTTTATTTTATTGCGGGACGAGTTGTACTTTTGAACGACACCATTGGTTTTACCATGTCGTGTATTCAAAAATGGGAAAAAAAATTTTTTTTAAAGTGAGGTGAAATTGCAAAAAAAATAGGTATTAGACCTACCGGTAATGATGTTTCCAGGAGTCCATCCTGACAGCACCATGGAGGACGTCCTCCTCCTCCTCCTTACAGGGACAGGAAAAGCACACGAGAGGTTAAAAGGTTCCCTCCCACCCATATCCCTCAGTGATTTGACAAGTACCACAGTGTGGATAATGCACGTAAAATTTTAATGATACAATCATATTACAGCATATGACATAACATAATATAACATAGTAAAACATAACAGGGAGGGAACTACCCATGCTGTCAGGATGGACTCCTGGAAACCGGTAGGTCTAATACCTATTTTCCAGGACGTCCCCCTGACAGCACCATGGAGAGTACCAAAGCACCTCCCCTAGGGTGGGACTACCGCTTGGAGAACCTTTCTCCCAAATGCGGTTTGCTGACTAGCCATCACATCAAGCTTGTAGTGCTTGCAGAAAGTATTAAGTTTGGCCCAGGTTGCTGCTGTACAAATCTGATCAACCGAGGTGCCTGCCCGATTGGCCTATGAGGCCGATACTGCCCTGGTAGAGTGGGCCCTTAGTCTATCCGGCGGGTTCGCGCCTTCTGCCTGGTAGGCGTCAGAGATTACTGAAGTAATCCATCTGGCGATAGTTGCCTTAGAGGCTTTCTCATTACGGGGATTGTCACAGAATGATGGTAACACAATCTCCTGGTTTATATTTTGGGATAAATGTCGGGTCTAATCTCAGAATTATACAGTCCTCTCTGATCTGGAGATATGGGTCTCTAGTGGATAGAGCCTGGATCTCTCCAATTCTCTTGGCCGTGATAATGGCTATGAGGAAGGCCGTTCTGCGGGTGAGAGCTGAGATAGACATCTCCTTACTGGAAATGTAGGAATCCCTACATAGGAACCTGAGTACCAGGCCGAGGTCCCAAGGCGGGGTGAGCTGCCTAATCATGGGGCGAAGCCTCTGCGTGGCCTTTACAAATCTTATTACCCAGGGATGAGATGCTAACGGGTAATCAAAGTATGAGCTTAAGGCCGAAATCTGAACTTTTAAAGTGCTGGGCTTAAGACCTTTATTAAACCCTGACTGTAAAAAGTTTAAAATACTAGGGAGGTCAGGGTTACCCGCCACAAGATCAGACCTGCCACCGTCCAGACAAAACCTCTTTCAGATCTTCCGGTATATTGCGGATGTAACCGGCTTCCTGCTGGCCTGTAGGGTAGATATGACCTGATTTGATAAGCCTTTTGCCTTTAAGATGTTCCTTTCAGGATCCAAGCCGATAGGTGAAGTCTTGCTGGATTCTGGTGGCTGATCGGGCCTTGGTGGATGAGGTCCTTCCACGGAGGTAGCTCGACCGGGTTTCCCACTGCCATAGCTCCCAGTAGGGAAAACCAACTTCTCTTCGGCCAGTAGGGAACCACCACTATTACCTTTGCGCGGTCCTCACGGATCTTCCTTAACACTGCCGGTATGAGTGCCAGTGGTGGGAATGCGTGCGAGAGGGGTTCTCCCCAGGTCTGGCTCAGGGCGTCCACGCCTTCCGGGTGGTCTGCCGGGTTCAGCAAATAAAATCTGGAGACCTTTGAGTTTCTCCGATTTGCGAACAGGTCTATACTGGGGGTTCCCCAACGTTGTCACAGTTGATGAAAAATTTATTCGTTCAATTCCCATTCCGTCGGGTAGACCTGTTGTCTGCTTAGGTAGTCTGCCACCACATTCTGGGAACCCTCTAGATGGACTGCTGTTACCGAAAGCACTGTTCTTTCTGCCCAAGAGAATATTTTTTCTGCTAAGGCCTGGAGCGGTTGGTGCCTGGGTCCTCCCTGATGTTTCAGGAATGACACTGCTGTTGTATTGTCGGATAGTACCTGGGCGTGTCGATTCTTTAGGATTGGACGGATCCGCCGCAGAGCTTCTCAGACCGCGTAGAGCTCCCTGTAGTTGGAGGATCTGCTTCCGATCTCTGCCGGCCATCTCCCTTGGAAAATATTCCCTTCTATGTGGGCTCCCCATCCCCACGTACTGGCGTCTGTGGTGAGTACCACGTATGGAGAGGTTGTCCATAATACGCCGATCTGGAGATTTCTGGCCCATGTCCACCACCGTAGTGACCCTCTCACCGGCCCTGACAGCGTTATGGGTCCGTCGAGTGAAGTCTGCCTCCTGTTCCATACCTCTAGGATCTGTGTTATGATTGAGTCACTGAGGAGGAAAAAACAAAACACAAGCTCAGCCCAGAAAATCAGAGAGGTTGGAAACTAGCGGATTGCAGACCCCTGATCCTATCACACAACTAGCAGTAGCCGTGGAGTGTTCCTACGGTGATCCTAGACACCTCGTCACAGCCGGAGATCTAAATAAGCCTAAAGAGAGAAAAGGGAAAAACTGACTGCCCCAGAGCAGACCCCAAAGCAATAGGCAGCCCCCAACATATAATGACGGTGAAGCAAGATGAAAACACTAACACAGATAGAAAGATAGGTTGAGCAAACGATGGGGCCCAAGCTAACTAAAAAGGACAGGACAGAAAAGCTGCTGTCTGCAATCCAAGAAAACCCTGCGAAAAATATTACCAACACAACTGATAAGCAAAAAGGACCCTGAAGTCACTAGACTTCAAACCCTATATCAGCACTCAGAATATTCTGGAAGCAGAGCAAAAGAGAACACTGATCAAGGAAAAAGAATCCAGCACACCCCCGGCCGGGGATGGCTGAACTCAAAAAACAAGGTAAACAAAACCAAAACTAATAAGTTCAATAGCAGAGCAAAAACTTATCTTTGGGAAGCAGGAATCAGACTGGTCTCCAAGAATCCAGCAGAGAAATCACCAGCGACTCAGAAGGGCGTCGGCTGCCTTATATCCAGTCTGTAGTTCCCGTAACCCAGTCACAATCCACCTGATCAGGTGTTTGGTTTCTTTCATCCAAATCAGCCTCACTACCTTCCTTCACCAGAAGAGGGAGATCCTCGGACACAAAAGATGAATGAACAGATGAGCTCACAACAGATCTGCTTCTGTAACGGTCTCGAGTGGGACTGGGCCCATCTGACACACGGGATGCAGGCCGTCATTAGGCCCAGAACCTCCATTGCTTTTCGTATGGAAGAGCGATGCTTTAAGAGGTCCCTGGCTCTGTCCTGAACCGTCTTCTGCCTGCGCTTGGGTAGCAGGAATATCCTGTCTTGTGAGTCCAAGAGCACACCCAGGAAGACCTTCCTGCGTTCTGATATAAGGTCTGATTTTTGCCAGTTGATCTTCCAGCCAAGGAACTCCATTAGATATGTTGCTCAGTTTCTGTTTTGGAGGAGCGCTTCTTCTGATGCTGCCACCAGGAGGAAGTCGTCTAAATACGGGATGATGATGATACCCTGACTCCTCAGGAAGGCCACTACCTCCGCAACCAACTTTGTGAAGATTCGGGGGGCCGAGGCCAGGCCGAATGGAAGACATTGGAACTGGAAGTGGCAGTTCCGAGTTGGAAATTTGACTGCGAACCTTAGTAAATTCTGGGATGAGGGGTGGATAGGGACCTGATACTGTAGTACGCACTCTTCAGGTCGAGAGAGCACATGACCGCGTCTCTGTCTATTAACTGTATTGCGGACCAGATATTGCCGACCCAGGTATTTAGAGGCTTTAAATTTATAATAGTCCGGGCCTCGCCAGATGGCTTTGCGATGGAGAACAGGGAGGAGTAATGTCCTCTTCCCGTCAGAGGAACTGGCACTATAACCTCTGACCTGATCATGTCGTGTATGTCTGCCCACATTGGTGAGTCCATCTGGACAACAGTAGGGATAATATATCTGTCGGGGGGGGGAGAACTCTATACTGTAGCCCTCCGTGATGGTTCTGAAGACCCACTGATTCTGGGTAACTCGGGACCAGTTTGTTGCGAAATGGCGAAGTCTTCCCCCGATACCTATGGCGTCATTGCCTCCTAGACCTGGAGGTTGACGGAAAAAGGGAGCCCTTGCTTCTCCCACCTTGGCATGGGGGCTTCTGTACGAGCCTCTATTAGATGTGACCTGGTGTCATGGTCACGTGTGTCTGGACGCAGATGATACCGCAAGGCGGACCCATAACACACGTGACCCTGGATACAGCGCCTCCAGTGGCGAATTTAAATAATAATACGTGCAGATGGATACACCGCCTCCACCTGGCGAATTTAGGTATTACACGTTAATATAAATTCTGGAAACCCCGCCTCCAGTACAGCAAATTTAAATAATAAGGGGGAACCTGGAAAACATTAACAATGGTGGGCCCTGCGATAGGGAATGGGGACATGGAGACCTCCTGCACTCCCCTGAGCCAGTGTCCCTGCACTCCTCACATTCCCTATACAGGCTCCGCACCTGTCGCCGCACGCGAACCTTAAACCCTTGCTCGCCCTGACCCTAAACCCTCACTAGGGAATTGGTCAGTGCGGAGACTAATCCCACCACTGCACTAACAACACACATGAAGAAAAGAGACAATACAGGGGGACACCACTTAGCTTTAGGCTCTGTGCTCATGCTCCTGCAACAGAGCCCCACCACCTGCGTGCGTCTTCTCCTCCACCCGGATTCATCACCATCCTGGATCCTACACCATAGTGCAGCCTTGGAGCAGAGTCCATCACCAGTTGCAGCAGTCCAGTCACAGAGTCCCAAGGATGAGTCAGCCTCTGCCAAAATTCTAAGCATGCTTGAGTCCAGCTCTCGGCCACCAAGTCGAGCATGCCGAGTGCAACTCTCTCCATAGTCGCCACTCCACAAAGCCATGCACGCACTTCCCGCCGACACCATAAACTGCGACTCCTCCACGCCATGCCAGCAATTCCTGCAAACACCATTAGCTGCCACTCGTCTCCTCTGGCTGACTGCGCAGGACTCCTCTTCAGCTCCATGTTCACCCAGGCTTCACAAACTCAGAATGAATCAATCAGTCAGTATCACCAGCAGTGATTGCACACCCTGAGACTCACTTATAGAGCCCCACACCTGATTCATAATTACGTGCACATTAACCCTAAAGTGCGATACCACTAACCACCACCAGGGACAGTCAAGTCACTTGGCACTTGCCAAAGTAAAAAAAAGTTCACCCTGTGCAATTTAAAACTGTCAGATCAAATTCAGATCATGACAGCTGGGTCCTGGAATCGGTCTGTCTCCTGTAGAAGGGCACTCTCCAAAAGGGCTGGGGCCGCTTAGGCCTTTCTTCTGGGAATCCCTTATTTTTGTCGGACACCAGCTCCAAGATATTATCCAGAGCTGGTCCGAAATCTCTTAGACCTGAGAAGGGAAGGGAGCAGAGCTTTGCTTTAGAAGCGTTATCTCCTGACCACGATTTAAGCCAGACGGCTCTTATGGCGGCGTTAGAGAGGGAGCTATTTCTGGCTGCAAATCTTACTGATTCGGCCGACGAATCTGATAGGAACGCTGTGGCCGACTTCATGAGGGGAAGGAAAGTTAGGATCTCAGACCTAGGGGTCTTGTTGTTAAGGTGATCCTCCAACTGCCCCAACCACAAAAACATAGATCTGGCCACCGAGGTGGCCGCTATGTTAGCCCTGAGAAGGGTCCCCGAGGTCTCCCAAGTTCTGTTTAATAGAACGTCCGCCTTCCTGTCCATCGGATCCCGGAGACTTGATGAATCTTCGAACGGTATGGCGGTCTTCTTGGTGACCTTGGCTACCGGAACATCGATCTTCGGAACCTCCTGCCAAAAACGTGTTTCCTCCGGATCAAACCGCTGCCGATCCTTAAAGTCCCGGGATAGCACCAGACATCTTTCCGCCTCCTTCCACTCTTCACGGATCATTGTCTTTATGTATTCGCTTACGGGGAACACAGTCTGGGTTCGAGACACGAGACCTCCAAACATTAGGTCCTGTCTGGATTGTGGTTTAGGAACTTCCTCCATCTGCATGGTGTTCCTCACCTCCTGGACCAAATCATCCGTGTCCTCCAGTCTGAACAGGTGTTTCCTGCCCTGGTACTGCTTGTCTGCCGGGATCTCTCCTTCCTCCTCTGGATCTGAGTCTCGGAAGTCAGACCTCTCCTCGGAGCTTGGCTCGGACACCTCCGCCTCCCACCTAGGATGCTTTCGGCTTGGCCCTGGGCTGGGGAATCGCTGCTGCGCAAGACTGCCTCTGGAGGCCTGGACCTCCTCCCGAATCAGGGATCTCATCTCGGCTAGGAGGGACGGCTGCTCTTCTCCTATCACCCTTGATGTGCAGGGTCCGTAGAGGGTTTTAGCGTGGGTGTCTGGCAGCTTTACCCTGCATACCGGGCATCTGACAGATTTAGATGCAGCCTTGGCCAGGTCCTTGACTACTGTCAGGTGGGCTGCTGGGGTTCCCTTATCCTAATGACAGAGGATAGGGCTATCAGGCTACTACCCTGGGCCGCAGTGGGTGGCATGGGGAGGGAGCTCTGCGCCAAGCGCACTTACCCCTCCGGTTATCTGGTCTGCGTCCATCCTCCTTGCGCTTCCAGAGAGATGCCAGGCTCCTGGAGCGTGCGCAGACATTCAAAGCTGGAGCGTGACATCACTGTCTCTGCGATAGGCCGGGAATCTGCTTCCCCCAACGCGCCCCGCCTCCTGATGCTGATGCCCACCCGACCAGCTGCCTGCGGGGGACCGGCCTTCGCCATGCCAGTTTGGAGCCGAGAGCCTCCCACCGGGAGGAGCAGCTCCCTCCAGGAGCGACGTCCTGCTCCTGGCCTTTGGGGCAGAGGGACTCCCCACCGGAGAGTTTCGGCCCCGGGCGTCTTCGCAGGGGGAAGGATTGGACCGGCCGCACGATCCCCCTGAACCCGGTGAGTATGTTGCTGCGCTTCCTCTCGCGTGTCCCTCCATGCAGGGACAGGAAAAACACTGAGGGAGATGGGTGGGACGGAACCTTTTAACCTCTCGTGTGCTTTTCCTGTCCCTGTAAGGAGGAGGAGGACGTCCTCCATGGTGCTGTCCTGGAAAGTGCAATCCCACACTTGTTTTTTGTTTGGCTTTTTTGCTAGGTTCACTAAATGCTAAAACTGACCTGCTCATGATTCTCCAGGTCATTACAAGTTCATAGACATAGACACCAAATATGTCTAGTTTCTCTTTTATCCAAGTGGTGAAAAAAAATTCTAAAGCTTGCTAAAAAAAAATAATAAAAAATTGCGCTATTTTCAGAGACCCGTAGCATCTCCATTTTTCGTGATCTCGGGTTGAGTGCCGGCTTATTTTTTGCATGCCGAGCTGACGTTTTTAATCATACCACTTTTGTGCAGATACGATCTTTTGATTGCCCATTATTGCATTTTCATGCAATGTCGCGGCGACCAAAAAAACATAATTCTGGCGTTTTGATTTTTTTTTATCGTTACGCCATTTAGCGATCAGTTTAATTCTTTTTTTTATTGATAGTTTGGGTGATTCTGAACGTGGCGATACCAAATATGTGTAGGTTTGATTTTTTTATTGTTTTATTTTGATTGGGGTGAAAGGGGGGTGATTTGAACTTTTATGTATTTTTTTATATACTGTATTTAAACTTTTTTTTTTAACTTTTGGCATGCTTCAATAGTCTCCATAGGAGGCAAGAGGCTGCCATAGCGCGATCGCCTCTGCTACATAGAGGTGATGCTCAGATCTCCTCTTTGCAGCAGAATTACAGGCTTGCTATGAGCGCCGACCACAGGGTGGCGCTCTTAGCAATCTGCCAACAACCATAGAGGTCTCGAGGAGACCTCTGGTTGTGATGGCAACGCAGCGATGACTCACGATCACGTGACGGGGGTCGTCGCTGCACGTATTTCCAGACCGCCGTCCGGAAGTGCATTTAAATGCCCCGTCAGTTTGACAGCGGCATATAACTACTTAATAGGCGCGGGCGGATCGCGATTCCGCTCGCGCCTATTGCGGGCACATGTCAGCTGTTAAAAACAGCTTACCGCCGGAGCCCACCTCAAAGCGGGGGATACTGCCAGCTGCCGTACTATTCCGTCAGCTGGCAGTAAGGGGTTCAGAAACAACAGTTTATAGTCTATATTATGACGTCCGAGACACTACATACATGTGCATCCATGTCAGTAGCAAAAGCAATTGTTCAAAAGTGTTTTGCAGACGACTTTCGTTTATAATCCATGTCAGATGCTTCTCGACTAAGATTCCAGCTATAGTCAGCCAGCACTTTCCCTGGTACCTTTTCTCCATCAGCGCAATGTCTTGGTGAAATCTTTCGTGTTCATCACTAACGGCACCAAGATTGCCTGGAAAAAAGTCCAAGTGAGAATGTAGAAAATGCATTTGTGGTGGCATATTGCATTTCATCAAATGATATGCTGTGAGCATGTTGTCAACAATTTGTTCAAAGTTCGGTGCCCTGCTGTTGCCAAGGAAATTGAAGGTCATATCTTTAAAGGCTCTCCGTGCCACTTGTTCAGCACCTTGCAAAAGACCATCAAAGCTACTGTCATTCATTATATCTCTGATCTGTGGACCAATAAAAATACCTTCTTTAATCTTTGCATCATTTATTCTTGGAAATTTCTCTCGCAAGTAAGAAAAGGCTTCCGATTCTTTGTTCAATGCTTTGACAAAATTCTTCATAAGCCTAAGTTTAATATGCAATGGAGGGAGAAATAGTTTTGCTGGATCAACGAGAGGATTAGGTTTAACATTCTTCAGTCCAGCAACCAGGTTTTCGCGGAGTGGCCAGTCCTTTCTGAAATAGTGCATTTCTCATGCACGACTGTCCCACTCACAAATAAAACAATACTTGCTATATCCAAGCAGAAGTGCAACAACTTTTAGATCACCACATATGTTCCAGTTATAATTTCTATTAATGTGGGTCAACAGTAACTCCATATTCTCAGACGTTTCTTTCATGTGTACGGCATGTCCAATAGGTATTTCCGTTGTGTAGTAAAACCACCTTCAGACTTATAACTGACAAGTCAATAAACAGTCGCCATTCCTTCAGGTCATGTTCTTATCCAAGAGCACCAAACAACCCCAAGACATCGTTGCACAAGGTTAATCTGTTGACATGGTTGAAAAATTGATTAAGGTCTTCTTCACGACCGCGAAAAACAGAAACTTTTGTTCCTGGTAAAAAGAGATTTCGTTCTTGTAGCCCTGATCCCAATAATTGTCTCTTTGACAATTTCAAATCTCTGACCAAGTCACTCAGATCACCTTGACTGAACATATGTGGATTAGAGATGCAGAAGGCTCAAAGTCTGGGTCTACAGCAGTTTAATTTTCTACTGACATTGTTAGTTCATCTTCGTCGTCCACCAATGTCCATACTTTGGGCAGCTTTGGAACACGAAGACTTTCATTGTGTGGCACTGGTCTTACGGCTGAAGGAAGATTAGGATATTCCATTGATTTCTTGTTCTTTGCTGAATATCCTGTTACATTTGTAAGGCAGAAGTAGCAATCTGTTACATGATCTCTCTGCTCTCTCCATATCATTGGGGCAGCGAACGGCATTGAAGGTCGTGATCCAATCAGCCATGCTCTAAGTAAGTCAGTATTGTCTTTTGATTCCTTCCCTGCCCAGTAGATGTGGTATGCTCCGTACACAGTCAGCTGTATTATTCACTGCATCTGTGCGGAATTCGCATAAGTGCTTGCATATGTGTAGATCAGCGATTTATGTTATTTAAGTGGAAAATTCAGAATATACTGCTTCAGAAAAAGTTCATACATGAGTTTTTAGAATTATAACAGAATATTATAATGTTTTGTATCATTTCTCAAAAACCTTACTTGATAGGAAAAATCTGAAGTCATTTCTGAAATCAGCATGAAAAAAAATCTATCAGGAACACTCAAAATTGTCCGAGGAACAAAACCTTGGTAACACAGTGTTATCGTAGTTATCTTCTTGTACATAGGAGCAGCTTTATAGTAGATATTTTCTTGTACATAGGGGGCATTATTATAGTAGATATATTTTGTACATAGGGGCAGTACTATAGTGGTTGTATGCCATACACACTGAATGTAGTATAAAATTTCATAGCTCTAAGGGTATATACACATGATCAGGAATTGGCAGCGCATGTCCGCTGCGACCAAAGCGCTAACGGCTATTGAACCATGTGGATTCATCGCATTCAATATATTGTATGGGTGAAATTTGTCTTGCAGAGGTTTGCGTCTCCGCAAGATAAATAGATATGCTGAGGTCTGGAGAGATGCGCCGAATGTCCTTCTCCACAGGTGAGCCGCAGGCGTCTCTGGACACATAACGGGCATGGGATTTCTTGAAATTCCATCCACTATGGTGTAATATCTGGACATGGCAGGTTGGACGCTGCACAAATGTCCAGCATCCAACCCGCAGCGTTTACTGATCGTGTGCACATACCCTAAGATGTCACAGCTATGTAATACATGTGTCAGAGTAACAATTTAAAATTAGAGTAATCACCATTATGCTGTACAGATAAGTTAAGATAGGGCAGCATAGTGGCTCAGTGGTTCGAATTACACCAAGGACAACATCTGCAAGGAGTTTGTATGTTCTCCCTGTGTTTGCGTGGGTTTCCTCCGGGCACTCCGGTTTCCTCCCACACTCCAAAGACATACTGATAGGGAATTTAGATTGTGAGCCCCATCGGGGACAGTGATGATAATGTGTGCAAACTGTAAAGCGCTGCGGAATATGTTAGCACTATATAAAAATAAAGATTATTATTATTATTATTATAGTGTACTATTATGGTACTTGGAGAGACAGATCCTTAGAAGAGGGCCCTTTGCCTAATCTCCCACGCATCCTCCAGAGCTCTCACACAGATATCTATTCAGCTTGATGAACACCACACAAATGGCTTAGATACTCTGGCTCAGCAGACAATATACCAGGCTTAGATACAGCTGATCAGGAGATAGTATTACACAGGATAGACTTAGAGATACAGTAAATTCTCCAGACAACTCTACCTTTCTAACCATGTGTCTGCTGGTGTCCGTATACTTTCCCACTTCCTCACGTCTGTATCATCGTGACCTCACCCTTTGTAATAACTCTGTATCAGCCATCTCACGTGTTTCGAAACACAAAAAAGGAAGGAGGAACCCAGATGCAGTCACATAATAGACGGTGTAATTAGGGACCTAAGGTTTGACTTTTGGGCAGTAAACCTCCATTCACTGCACAGGACAACTAAGAAAAATATCAAAGTGGAAACCCAGAGATGATACAGATGAAGTCCATAACAGTAAAACAACCCGCCTAATATTACATGACTTTGACTCATGCTGCCAGAACTGCTGTGCCCCATCTAGACATGGACTCCACAAGGTCTCTGATGTTGTCCTCTGGTATGAAAACTCTGACCGGTCTGCAGCAAGCTGCCATGCTTTGTGTCTCCTGACTCTGTGCTATCACAACTGTAGTGCTCTGCACAATCTGACACCTTCCTATGATAGCAACACTTACAGCACTTTGTGATACCGATGATTATAGGCTGTGCTTCCTTTGACCACTTTTGGTAAGTACTTACTGATACACACCAGGAACACCCCATAAAACCTGCCGTATACTGGGTACACCTCACAAGACCTGCCATATACCTGTTATGAGTGGCAGAAGGCACTAAATAAAAATATAAAAAGAGTGCCTTCGCCACTCGGGGTCCACCGTGTGGTAGATGGAAAAACCGCTGCTAGGTGGTGGCAGAGCTATATGGCGGTAGTGTGCACAGGGTTAAGTGCGTCACCCAGATGCACTAAGCAAACTCTGTTAAGCTCACAGAGCTATAATAATAACTGGTAACAGAAAAGACGCTGAGTCTGTTCAGGGCACAGAGTCTCAGCGCTACACACGCGGTATGCGGTCACCGGAGCAGCACAAGATGGCGATACAAACTCTGTAAGGACCTACCGTGAAGCGTGTGCAAGGCGTCGCAACCGCGAACGCACACAGGAGCCGCTACTGCAGTGCGGCAATAGCTGAGCCTCTGCAAATGCACCGCAAGCTAGCAGGCGCAATACTGACGCTAGGCTGCTGAGCGATGGAGCTATAGCGCGCTGGCGCAGGTACTGGCTCTAACTCAAACTCTCACACATTCGTATTATCCAAGGGATGGGGTTTCATAATAAGTCAGTCACCAGTCCAAGCATCCATCAGCACACATACAGCAGCAAAATATGCTATACAAGCGCATGGCGGAACAGCCATGCGCACTTTTTATAGCAAGCGGTACCTGCCGGAAATCTCCAAGTCTCCTCAAGGAGCCAATAGGATCCGGAGCGGGAACTGAGCACCTGACTCACGAACTCCAATGGGAGCTCGTCCCGTGAGCATGCTCAGAAGATGGAACAAAGGACTTAGCCTCTGGAGATAAATGTGAGAATCTGGATTCCTGCATAGGAGAAACCAGATTCCTAACAATACCAGTGCTGCATACCGAGAACACCCCACAAGACCTGCCGTATATCGGGAACACACCACAAGACCTGCCGTATACAGGGAAAACCCCACAAGACCTGTCATATACCGGGAGCACACTTCAAGATCTGCCATATATCACGAGCACCCCACAAAACCTGTCATATTCCGGGAACACCCCAAAAGATCTGCCATATACCAGGAGCACCACACAAGACCTTCCATATATCAGGAGTACCCCACAAGACCTCCTGCATTCCGGGAGCATCCCACAAGACCTGCCGTATACCGGGAACATCCCAGAAGACGTGCTGTATACAGGGAAAACCCCACAAGACCTGTCGTATACTGGGAGCACACTTCAAGAACTGACATATCACGAGCACCCCACAAAACCTGTCATATTCTGGGAACACCCCACAAGATCTGCCATATAACAGGAGTACCCCACAAGACCTCCTGCATTCCGGGAGCACCCCACAAGACCTGCCGTATACCGGCAACACCCCATAAGACCTGTCATATACCAGAAACACCCCACAAAACATGCAATATATCAGGAACACCCCACAAGACCCACCGCATACCAGGATCACCCCACAAGACCCACCGCATACCAGGATCACCCCACAAGACCAGCCATATACCAGGAGCACCCAACGAGACCTACTGTAGACTGCAAAGAACCCAATGAGAACTGCCATATACCAGAAGGATCCAAGATCGTCCATGTACTACCAACATCCAAGACCTGCCTTATACCGGGAATGGTCCAAGAAACCTATCATATACTAGGAGCACTCCAGAAGACCTGCGGTATATTGGAAACACCCCATGATACCTGCAGTATACGGAGTACACCCCATAAAATTTGCTATATATCTGCGTTTGAGAATGGCAAGAATCCTGCCAGTTTAGGGACGTCCGTCGAGACGTTACAGTTTGGTCCCGGTCACCCTTATTGCTCTGATCCATACACTTCCCAGTTTTCCTGCTGGCTTTAATGAACAAGGTGCGCATATGTAAAAAGTTACAAAAACAGCCTAGAATGTAATCACTGACACCGCTTTTTTATTACAGCCACTGCACAGGTCTTGCTACTTGCTTTCATAATGCTCTTCCATGAGTGAGACCTTTACTGAGATGCACTGTATGTGAATACATTCCTATGTACTGCCCACTGCAGGTACCAAAAGGAATGACAGTGTATAAACTGTACAGAAGATGCAAAGACAAATGTGGATATTGTCATCTACAGATTAAATGTGACATATGACACAGTCCTGGAGGTCTCCACTCCCTAGAGGACAGTGGTGAGAGGAGCATCAGTTTTTCGTGCGACCATTGAGCAGTACTTGTCAGGGAGTCCGGCCATTCTGAAAGAGAAAAGGAACAAGAATAAATGATTGGTGACTATACTGCAAAGCGAACCAGTCGTTTTCTTATGCCAACGCTGCATCTATGTCTGGGAAAGTGACTAACGATACGGCAACAGCTCCCATGGGGAATTACATTAGCTAAAAAAAATGAAAAATGAGTCCAAGATGGCGTCTTGCGTCTGTCATACTCACCGCAGTTCATCCAGCTTCTTCTGTTTCAGTTCGTTCAGACGTGCTCTGCGCTGCCAAGCCTCTTCGTCCAGTCTCTTCCCCTCGTCAAAGTGTGCGATCCGCTCGATGACCTGCCTCTGCTCGTTCTCTCGGACTTGGCACCTTAGCTCTCCCGCATACTTCGCAAGCTCGCTGGCCTTGTCCGCCTGCTCTTTGCGCTCTTTCTCCATCAGCTCCCGCTGGACACTGGTGTGGGAAGATCCGGAGAGGACTATAAGGAGCTACGCCTAAACGATAATAGTCTGTAATGGCTGCTCTTCGTACCGTAAAACCCTGTCGAACTCAGCCCGATCCCGCTGAGCCTGCACGGCCAAGAAGAGCTCCTTCTGAGCCACCTGCTCCAGGCGAGTTTTCTTCAAGGTGGAGTTCATCTCCGCTTGTTTCATGGCTTCCTCCTTCTCTTTTTGACGCCAGGATCGCTCCATGGCTTCTTGGTTTCGCTTTGCCCGGAGAGCATCCTAGAATAAATGACATATTAGACAGGCCTTCAATAGCGATGGGGACTGGATAAGGGGACAAAAGGGAGCCTCCCGCTATACCTGACCCCCTATATGTGGTGACTGCTACTGACTATAGCATCTAAGGATGTATATTGCTGCTGATTATCCAGGCAGCTCCTATCTACATGGTACATACCTGCTCTGCGTGGTGGTCCTGGGCTCTTTCCTGCAATGCTCGGAGGCGAGCGACTTCTTTTTCTTTTTCCTTCTTAATTTTTTCCTGTTCTGCCTCATATTCTGTTTCTCGAGCCTGTGTGCGATAATGAAGACACTGGTGATCCACAGGAGCTACTTACATTTTCGTTTTCGTCTGTGGATGTGCAGTAGATCCACTCACGAGGAATAGGTCCACTTTTACTCAATAGGGCTCATGCGGAAATTGTAGCATGTTGTTTATTTCTTTGACAATGACGAGACAAACTGGTGCAGAAAATATCTTTAGCATGATAACACGTTTGCAGGAAAACTACAGAACACTACATAGGAATTTATGGAAAATCTGCATCAAATACAACATTTCTGATACGAGTGGATGCTGTGTAATGCCTCATTTCCCCTGTGGTGGCGTTGCAGCTTTTTCCATAGATCACAGCTCATCGATGCAGATCACTAGGACACTTAGCAATCAGGAAACCTAATAAAAGCAGAGAACTCCTTCAACGCCTTCATGACCTTGCAATTTCCCATTTTTTTGCGCTTTCGTTTTTTTCTCCACTTCTTCCAATAGCCCAAACTTTTTTCCCCATCCCCATATGAGAGCTTGTTTTTTGCAGGACAAGTTGTACTTTTGAATGACACCATTCATTTTATCATGTTATATGCTGGGAAGTGGGGAAAAAATCCAAGTGTGTTGAAAATGCACATCTTTTTGCAATTCCACAATGGTTTTTGGGGTTTTTATTTAACATATTCATTATATGGTAAAACTGACCTAGTAATAGGATTACCCAAGACAATACAAGTACGCAGATAGAAAACATGTATAGAAGAAAAAAAAAAAAACTGAAATTTGTAAGAATTTTTCTTTTAAAACAGTAACGTTCTCATTTTTCGGGATCTGGGGCTAGTGAGGGCTTATTTTCTTGCGCCCTGAGCTGAAATTTTTACTAATACCATTTTGGGGTAGGTACGATGTTTTGCTCGCCCCTTATTGAATTTTATTGCAATGTTGTGGCGGCAAAAAAAACTTTATTATGGCTTTTTTTTTTTTTATTGTTCATTACACCGTTTACCGATCAGGTTAATTATATATTTTGATAGATCTAAATTTTGCGAATGCAGCGATACCAAATATGTGTATTTTTTTATATTTGTTTTATTTTTAATGGGGCAAAGGGGGTGATTTTAACTTGTTTTGTTTTCTATTTTTTGCAACTATTTTGATATCACTTTTTACTGCATTTGTTAGCCCCCTTAGGGGACTTGAAGCTGCGATAGTCCGAACGCCTGTGCTGTAAATAGCAAGGCTTCAGCTCTGCTATGTGTTGCAGAAATCATGATCTTCTATGAACGCCGGCCACACGAGACGGCGCTCACAGGAGATTGACAATGATAGGCATGGGTGTCTTCTGCAGACCTCCAGCTGTCACGACAACCCATCGCCGCCCTGCAATCAAGTCACGGGAGCACGGATGGACGGGATGAATGACATGCTTCCAGTCGGTGCATATTAAATCTCACTGACTTTGATTGACAACGGGATTTAAAGGGAATCTGTCACCCCTTTTTTGAGATATCATATAATGATATCATTCAATTGTGTGTCACATAAGGATTCTTAGTACTTTTGCTTCCCCCTAACCCCCCTGCACCTTTCACGCATAAATACCTTTTTTATATCGGTTCAGAGGTATGTAAACTGCAACGGTCTGGTCCGATTGGTGGGGCTTATTCAACTGCTCCCCCCCTCCCTGTCTTGCTCTACACAAGAAGAAATGCGTAGAGCAAGACAGGGAGGGGGGGAGCAGGTGAATAAGCCCCGCCCAGCGGGGTCAGGGGGAAGCAAAATTACTAAGAGAATCCTTATGTGACACACAATTGAATTATATCATTATATGATATCTCAAAAAAGGGGTGACAGATTCCCTTTAACTGGTTAACAGCAGCAGGTGGAGCAGCGCTACGCGAGTGGCTGTTAAAGGCACATGGTGGCTGATGAAATCAGCCATCATGTGCGGGGAAAAATATGAGCTCGATGTGCAAGCCCACATCAAAAAAGCAGGGACACGACCTTTCACGTAAATATACGTCATATATCATGAAGGGGTTAAGTCTCCTAATCTCTGTGAAAAGAAAGTAACCAAAGCGAGATGTGCCTTTAATTTCAGGCACCATCAATTGGGTTTACCAGTTTGTGCTTGGTGTATTCCAGCACCCGCAGATCCGCAAGCCGCTCTTGCTCCTTCCTCTCCATCTTCTTCCTCTTGTTCTCAGCATTGACACGTTTGATCTCGGTCTGGATTTCCAGTTGTTCTTGTCTTTTCTTTTCCATGTCCTATTGGAAATCAAGAAAATCCTCAAAAACAGAAATCAGGATCTGATCCGACTATTCATTTATGCCGTCAGTACAAATGTCAGGATGCCATGGGCTCCTATAATCACGTATCCCACTATCTGGACTGTTTAGAAGAGCGGGCTGACAACTATTATGGCCGTCGGTGCCACTTCCAGAGCAGTTGTCAACCAGTATTCCCTGCTTCATAACCAGTAAATTGGAGTAACCAGGGGTGGTCTATCCGCACCACTGCCCACGTGCCTGTGCCGCTCACCCTGTAGTCCTCCATCTGTAGCTCCTCCAAGTACTGGAGCATCTGCTGAGCTTCTTGGTCTCGCTGTTCCTCCTGCAAGATCCTTGATTGCTCATTTTCTTCCATCTGTTGAATGATGTGAAGTTTTCCTCTGAAGAGAACAAGCCACATCTTGTCATGGCTGCTTTCTGACTGTTTCGCTGGGAACCAGTCAGCATCATCACGGGCGAACACTCCCAAAATACCTGATCTTTTCCAATTTACGCATCTCCTCGATCTCCTCCTGCATCTTGATGGCTTTCTGCTGCTCCACCTCCATCATTTGGTCCAGTCTCTTCCTCTCATCCCCCATCTCCTTGGATATGAGGCTTTTCTCAAGGATTTGGGCGTCACGGATAGCGTGGCACTTGGCGCTCAAAATCATCTGCAGGGGTGGGGTGGAAAAAAAGAATTTTATTGCGATTTTATTAAAGGAGGGTGTACTAACATTGCCTGGCAAAGCATGCTGGACCATGCGAACAGAGTAGACAGTCTGCCACCTACTGGTCATCAGCGGTATAGTTATCCCTTTTCACGGAGTGGATCAGCTCTGCCGCTCACCCACTGACAGCCATTCCTTCACTCACCTCGCTCAGTTTCTTTATCTCATCCTCCTGCTCCATGCGCATGGTATTGGCGCGTTGTAGCAGGTACTGTGCCCTCTGCTGGGCCTCCTCCTCCAGTTCGCTCAGTTTCTCATTCTTCTTGCGGAGCATCTCCTTCTGTTTCATGAAGTTCTTCCGATCGTTAGCGGCATCCTGACAACGAAAGACCCTCGTTAGTGTTACGACGAACCCCTTCCCCCATATATCCTCCAGTGACCCTCCATATTCACACAGGGTCTTACAATGGCCGCCTCTTTTTCTTCTTTCATAGTCTGCATTGCCTTCTCCCGCTCCACCTTGGTCAGGACTCGCGCCCGGTCCTTAATGCGACTGAAGTCCTGGTTGGTCATGATCAGGGACAGTCCGGAGGGGTCATCGGAGGGCACGCTGCCAATATAGAATAGCATATCCTTAGGCTGTTTTTTACTGTTATCTAAGCAGCAGGAAAGTGGCTGATAACAGTCAATGGCATGGCTAAAACTCCTTCCGACCTTTGTTGGCCATGTACTCCTATACCCAATAGTGGGTCATGTCAGCCGGCACTTACATTAGGTCTCGGATCAGGTCACTGGTGATGATCCGGATCGTCTCAGGCTTGTGACCCCGTGACGGCGCTGATGCGGCTTTACGACGTCCAGTTTCGCCTTTCTTTGCAACCGGAGCCTCATTTCTCGCTTGTTGCTGTTAGGAAAACATAATTTATATTAAAAGGTTTTTTTTTCAGGATCTATATCTACAACTCCCTATCCGGATGAGGAGATGAATGATGCTCCTACACGGGTCCTGCCACCACCACCATCATCATCATCATCACCTTCACTCCAAACAGACTCTCGTCTATCTCTGAGCTCAGAGCCTTGGTGCGGTATTTTCGGGCTTTCGATCGGTGGGAACCAACAGATCCGGAGCTGATCGAACCAACAACGCTCTCCGACTGCAAAGAGAATATGAATAAAGACATTGTGTGTATATACCATATATACAGTAGTGAGGTGTATACACAATAGATAGATACACACAGTACTGAGGCGTATGCACGATATATATACACAGTAGTGAGGAGTAAGCACGATATATATATACACAGTAGTGAGGCGTATGCACAGTATATACAGAGTAGGGAGGCGTATGCACGGTATATACATAGTAGTAAGGTGTAAGCACGATATATATACACAGTAGTGAGGCGTATGCACAGTATATACAGAGTAGGGAGGCGTATGCACGGTATATACATAGTAGTAAGGTGTAAGCACGATATATATACACAGTAGTGAGGCGTATGCACGGTATATACACAGTTGTGAGGCATATGCACGATATATACACAGTAGTGAGGAGTATGCATGGTATATACACAGTAGCGAGGTGTACCCATGGTATATACACTGTAGTGAGGTGTACCCACAGTATATACACAGTAGTGAGGTGTACCCACAGTATATACACAGTAGTGAGGTGTACCCACAGTATATACACAGTAGTGAGGCGTATGCACGATATATATATACACAGTAGTAAGGCGTAAGCATGATATATACACAGTACTGAGGTGTATGCACGGTATATACACAGTAGTAAGGCGTATGCACGGTATATACACAGAACTAAGGTGTAACCATGGTATTTACACAGTAGTGAGGCGTATCCACGGTATATACACAGTAGTGAGGCGTACCCACGGTATACACACAGTAGTGAGGCGTACGCACGGTATACACACAGTAGTGAGGCGTACGCACGGTATATACACAGTAGTGAGGCATACCCACGGTATATACACAGTAGTGAGGCATACCCACGGTATATACACAGTAGTGAGGCGTATGCACGGTATATACATAGTGAGGCGTATGCGCGATATATATACACAGTACTGAGGTGTATGCACGGTATATACACGGTAAGTAGTGAGGCGTATGCACGGTATATACACAGAACTAAGGTGTACCTACGGTACATACACAGTAGTGAGGCGTAAGCACGATATATATACACAGTAGTGAGGCGTATGCACGATATATACACAGTACTGAGGTGTATGCACGGTATATACACAGTAGTAAGGCGTATGCACGGTATATACATAGAACTAAGGTGTACCCATGGTATATACACAGTACTGAGATGTATGCACGGTATATACACGGTAAGTAGTGAGGCGTATGCACGGTATATACACAGAACTAAGGTGTACCACTACCTACGGTACATACACAGTAGTGAGGCGTAAGCACGATATATATACACAGTAGTGAGGCGTATGCACGATATATACACAGTAGTGAGGCGTATGCACGATATATACACAGTAGTGAGGCGTATGCACGATATATACACAGTAGTGAGGCGTATGCACGATATATACACAGTAGTGAGGTGTATGCACGATATATACACAGTAGTGAGGTGTATGCACGATATATATACAGTAGTGAGGCGTATGCACGATATATACACAGTAGTGAGGCGTATGGACGATATATATACACAGTAGTAAGGCGTAAGCACGATATATACACAGAGTAGTGTGGTGTACCCACGGTATATACACAGTAGTGAGGTGTATGCACGGTATATACACAGTAGTGTGGTGTACCCACGGTATATACACAGTAGTGAGCGTACCCACGGTATATACACAGTAGTGAGGCGTACGCACGGTATATACACAGTAGTGAGGCGTACGCACGGTATATACACAGTAGTGAGGCGTACGCACGGTATATACACAGTAGTGAGGCGTACGCACGGTATATACACAGTAGTGAGGCGTACGCACGGTATATACACAGTAGTGAGGCATACCCACGGTATATACACAGTAGTGAGGCATACCCACGGTATATACACAGTAGTGAGGCGTACGCACGGTATATACACTGTAGTGAGGCATACCCACGGTATATACACAGTAGTGAGGCGTACGCACGGTATATACACAGTAGTGAGGCGTACGCACGGTATATACACAGTAGTGAGGCATACCCACGGTATATACACAGTAGTGAGGCGTATGCACGGTATATACATAGTGAGGCGTATGCGCGATATATATACACAGTACTGAGGTGTATGCACGGTATATACACGGTAAGTAGTGAGGCGTATGCACGGTATATACACAGAACTAAGGTGTACCTACGGTACATACACAGTAGTGAGGCGTAAGCACGATATATATACACAGTAGTGAGGCGTATGCACGATATATACACAGTACTGAGGTGTATGCACGGTATATACACAGTAGTAAGGCGTATGCACGGTATATACATAGAACTAAGGTGTACCCATGGTATATACACAGTACTGAGATGTATGCACGGTATATACACGGTAAGTAGTGAGGCGTATGCACGGTATATACACAGAACTAAGGTGTACCACTACCTACGGTACATACACAGTAGTGAGGCGTAAGCACGATATATATACACAGTAGTGAGGCGTAAGCACGATATATATACACAGTAGTGAGGCGTATGCACGATATATACACAGTAGTGAGGCGTATGCACGATATATACACAGTAGTGAGGCGTATGCACGATATATACACAGTAGTGAGGTGTATGCACGATATATATACAGTAGTGAGGCGTATGCACGATATATACACAGTAGTGAGGCGTATGGACGATATATATATACACAGTAGTAAGGCGTAAGCACGATATATACACAGAGTAGTGTGGTGTACCCACGGTATATACACAGTAGTGAGGTGTATGCACGGTATATACACAGTAGTGTGGTGTACCCACGGTATATACACAGTAGTGAGCGTACCCACGGTATATACACAGTAGTGAGGCGTACGCACGGTATATACACAGTAGTGAGGCGTACGCACGGTATATACACAGTAGTGAGGCGTACGCACGGTATATACACAGTAGTGAGGCGTACGCACGGTATATACACAGTAGTGAGGCGTACCCACGGTATATACACAGTAGTGAGGCGTACGCACGGTATATACACAGTAGTGAGGCGTACCCACGGTATATACACAGTAGTGAGGCGTATACACGACACCTGACCCCCTCTGCTCAATATCTCAGGCCCTCCTGTGTTCTCACCATGTCTGTGCTCGGCCGGCTCTAGCTGACAGCGCTTGCAGTTGATCGGTTGTCAAGACGACGGCTGCTTCCGGTGTTGATAGAGGTCTCCCTGAGAACAGGAAAGGCTGCGGAAGTGACATCACATCGTGTGAGCCCGGGCTTTTCCCTGAGGTGTAGTGATGGGCAGTCCGGCTCTTTTTGGTGATCTGGCTCACTCGGCTCTGCTCACCAAAAAGAGCCGGCTCTTCTTGCAAAAAGTGCTCCTTTCCCCACTTTTATCACTCCAGTCTCTTCACTATAAAGCCTAGCCTAGGCCTCATTATACAGGTGTACTGGGGTCTAGTGAAGGTTTTTTAGCCATTTTCTCAGAGTGTAAGCTCCTGGGATCAGGCCCTCACTCCTGTCCGTATTGCTGTTTTGTGTTATCCTCTAATATCTGACATTTGTCCATGTGTTCTACATTAGTCAGTGCGGTGACATCTGCCGGCACTGATTATTCTAAGGCTATGTGCACACGCTGCGGATTTGCTGCGGATCCACTAGTGATTTACAGTACAATGTTTTACTATGGGGAAAAAAACGCTGTGTACATGCGTAAAAATCCAAGCAGAAACGCAGTGGTTTATTTTCCGCAGCATGTCAATACTATGTGCGGATTCCGCAGCATATTTACACCCATTCCATTATAGGAATCCGCAGGTGTAAAACCGCAGGGAAAAGCCGCACAAAATCCACAATAAATCTGCAAAAAAACCGCACGGATTTAGAACTGCGGATTCTGCCAAGAGATGCAGATTCCGCACAGAAAATTCCACACAGCAATCCACAACATGTGCACATACCCTTATAAGTAAATCCTTGGAGACGTTCCAGGTTCCTACAGAGTAACTCTGATATCTGCACCATACATGGCACCCCTTACCTACCAATTCTGGTATGCATGGTACCCCTCACCCCCCAATCCTGGTATGCATGGTCTCCTCACCCCCCCAATCATGGTATGCATGGTCACCTCACCCCCTATCCTGGTATGCATGGCCCCTCACCCCCCTATCCTGGTATGCATGGTCCCCTTACCCCCCCAATCATGGTATGCATGGTCACCTCACCCCCTATCCTGGTATGCATGGTCCCCTCACCCCCCTATCCTGGTATGCATGGTCCCCTCACCCCCCCAATCCTGGTATGCATGGTCACCTCACCCCCTATCCTGGTATGCATGGTCCCCTCACCCCCCTATCCTGGTATGCATGGTCCCCTCACCCCCCCAATCATGATATGCATGGTCACCTCACCCCCTATCCTGGTATGCATGGTCACCCTCACCCCCCAATCCTGGTATGCATGGTCCCCTCACCCCCCCAATCATGGTATGCATGGTCACCTCACCCCCTATCCTGGTATGCATGGTCCCCTCACCCCCCCAATCCTGGTATGCATGGTCCCCTCACCCCCCCAATCCTGGTATGCATGGCCCCCTCATGCCTATCCTGGTATGCATGATCCTCTCACCCCCTATCCTGGTATGCATGGTCCCCTCATCCCCTATCCTGGTATGCATGATCCTCTCACCCCCTATCCTGGTATGCATGGTCCCCTCATCCCCTATCCTGGTATGCATGGTCCCCTCACCCCCCTATCCTGGTATGCATGGTCCCCTCATCCCCTATCCTGCTATGCATGGTACTCCCTCATCCCCCGATCCAGGTCTGAGGAGTGTGGGATTGTGCGGCCGTAACTGGCGCCCGATTTCGGCGCCACAACCCACCGCCTCCTGACTTCATGGCGAATACCCCGGTAATCTTTTGTGCCTGCTGTGATGACAGGAGAGGGCGGGTTGATGCTCCGGAATCGGCACCTGCGTATTCCTCTCTTTCCGGCGCCATTGTCTTGAATACACACTGCAGTGTGTCTTCCCCAAAATGGCGCCGGAAAGCGCGGACTGCGCATGCGCTGATTCCAGAGCAACAACCCGCTCTCTCCTTTCATCACAGCAAGACGCAAGACCCCGCAGCCACACCGAATCAAGGTGTCGTGCCGGCGGGGGGCTGCGTCTACCGCGATCTCCTGGGGGGGGGGGTGCGTCTTCCGCGATCTCCTGGGGGGGGTGCGTCACTCTGTTTGGAGCCAGACTGCGCAGGCGCGTCGCGCTTGCGCAGTCTATAAAGGCTTCGGACAGAGTGATGCTTAGCCCGTTATATTATATACCCCGGATCTGTCCACAGAGTTTCTCTGCCTCAGATTTATATTATTACTTTCTCACTGTAGAGCAGCAGGAACTACAGAAAATAATGAGGGATAAGATGGGTGTCAGTGCCTCTGCTCTGCTCATCCTGCAGCTGCCTGACATCCACTGTTATGTCAGTGACAGTCTGTGTGACTGCACATTGTGATCTATCACAGATCATGTGTGTGCACTCACTGCACTGAGCAGCCAATCACAGTACAGCTATGTGTCATGGGGGAGGAGCCCAGTCGCAAGTCAAAGCCTTGCCAGTGACTCCCCACTTGTGCTCTCTGCTCTAAGTCCCCTCCTCAGCTCCTCCCACCCCCCAGCCAGGCAGGAAGAAGCTATGCAAACAGCAGGGGGGAAAAAAAAATTGGCTCAGCTCCCAGTGGTGAGACGACTCCCAGTGGTGAGACACTCCCGTCGGTCATATGAAAGAGCCGGCTCTTTGTCTCGGTTCACATCACACTACTGAGGTGATTACATGGTGCGTGGCGGTGGCTGAGCGTGTTCACTGATGTCTGACCTCTGCTGTCCTCTGGGGAGGACGTGTAACTTTCATTCCAATGTTTGTTAACCCTTTCAGTATGAATAGCCTCTGCATGGTCAGCTGTAGGTGTACAATGTAAAGTACGTTGATGCTAGCAGCTCCCTCCATTCTCGTTGGGGGCTCAAACTTCTGCAAATTATTGTCATTGGTGAAAGCCGCCGTTCCTAAAAATGCCATAAATTCCCATCTTGGCTGACTCCAAATGGTGTAAATAAAAGCTACGGTTGGGGCGCAAGGAAATGAGCCGTCACCCCGCTCCATCGATGGAGAAAGGGGCTAAAAACCCCAACCTGTGTGGTCTTCCCATAATCAGACGATTGTGCCCCCTCATCATTTTTACCACACAAAGAACACCGTGAAAAAAGTCATTTTTTTTTCAGAATTTTAACCCACTTGGATTTTTTCCCCCCAATTCTTAGTGCCTAAAATGGATGGTGTTGGTGAACAATACAACTCGTCCCACAGGAAACAAGCCCTAGTATCGCTGTGTGGGCAGAAAAAGTGATGGCAGCACAAAAATGGAAAATCACTGGGTTATAAAGGGTCAATGACTGATTTTAACCCCTTAGCGGAATATCACGTACATGTATGAGAGTGATCGTGTGTGGCGAGGGCACAGGAGCTGAGCTCCCCCAACACATCATATAATGGCGGTATTAGTTGATCCGGAGCAGAGTTTCGGTTGTGGTTTTTTACGATTTAATCGCTGCTGTGAGTGTCCATGGAGAATTCAATGTTCACCATATACTGCTACACTCTGGTATTGCAGTATATGTTGTCAGTGATGGGATGACCACAGGTATAAGGCTAAAAATAATGTAAGAAAATCGAACAGTTGCAATTGCTTCCCTTTCCTCCCAGTGAAAATATAGACATTAAAAAAAATACAAATGTTGCATTGCCGCATCCATAAAGTCAGATCTATCAAAATATAAATTTGTTAAACACCATAATGAGAAAAAAAGTCATAATTGTAGTTTTTCAGTCATTGCTCCATCCTAAAAAAAAAAAACTTCAATAAATAAAACTGTATGTATTTGGTGCCCAAGTTCCCTGGCAAAGAGCTGTGCACCATGTAAGATATAAGCGCTCAGCAGTAGAACGACAGCTGGTAGAAAAAGCAAATCAATTGCAGAATTGCCTATTGTTATGGTGTCTAATACCATTACTCCTTTAAGGAGTAAAACTCTAGTTTTGACTGTGTGTGAAGTCGCTAGCCTTGCGTGCCAGGATTGCAGTTTTCACATCGGCCACTTGGTGTTATTGTATCCCCAGAACATATTTAGAAAATAAGTGGAATCAACCACTTTATTAACACAATATTGACACTATTTCTCCCAACCCACAGAGGGAGCCAGAAACTCTGTTTAAGCAGTGATCTGCTGTACAAGCAGTAATTCTGGTATGTGAGTGCACAAGCTGTCTTTTTTATGCAGTAAGGCTATGTGCACATGCTGCGGATTCACCCGCGGATTTGTATCTGCGGATCCGCAGGTAAAATGACCTGCGGTTTTTCCTGCCGTTTTCCCCTGCGGTTTGACACCTGGACAATGGAATAGGTGGCAAACCGCAGCAGAATCCGCAGAAAGAAATGACATGTCATTCTTTCTGCGGATTCCGCTGCGGTTTACCATCTCCTCCATTGTAGAGGTAATAAACCACAGGGCAAAACCGCAGCCTAATCCACAAATAAACCGCAGGTCTTTTGACCTGTGGATTTTACAAAATTTGCGCAGACAAATCCGCAGAGCATTCCACAGCGTGTGCACGTACCAGGGTAGTGCCCCTGTCCTGATTTGTGGCATCAAATAATGAGGTATGATATATGGGGAGGACTACTGTCATCTAGTGTTACTAGATGTATGTATTACTATGTTACAAGCAGGAAAGATGTATATCTTTGTACCGTGTTAGCCAGTAGATAGAAAAATAGTGGTTGATACCTTTTAATGGCTAACTGAAAAGATGGTAACACATTGCAAGCTTTCGAGACTACTCAGGTCTCTTCATCAGGCTTGACTAATGCAAAATCTGAAGAAACTCATATTTATGCACAGCACAGAAAAAATGCAACAGATAAGACAAGTGACGCAGAATTATCATTATGGGGGAGTGATAGACAGTTATGACCATAAATATTGTAACGGTTCATAGATAAGGAGTGTGAAAAAAAAATTTTTCATCTGATTGGGGTCTGGTTCTGTGTTGTGATGCCCCCACAAGGTCTTAGGAGCAAATCCTTAATTGATGTAAAATTATAATAATAATCTTTATTTATATAGCGCCAAAGTATTCCGCAGCACTTTACAGTTTAACAGTTCCAAACATAAGTCATAAGTAACAACGATAAGGCTATGTGCACACGTATGCAGAAAATTTCTACATGAAAACCTGACTCCTTCCCAGAATACTCGCTTTTTTCAGCACGTTTTCCGCTTTTTTTTACATAAAAAAAGCGCGTTATTTATGCGTTTTTTTCCGGAGCGGCCCCAGTCTCATAGACAATAGTTAGAAATGTGGATTTTTCCGCGAAATTAATGAGCATGCTGCATTTTTTACCGCAATGCTTTTTTTTCGTGGAAAAAAACGCATCAATATGAACAAAAAGTGCAGAATTCATTAAAATGAATGGGATGCTTCTTTTTAGCGATTTTTAAGATGACCCTGCTCGTGAGAGCTTACAATCTACAATGAGGTGGGGGAGATACAAAGTACAGCTGTGTATTTACAATGATGGTCCAGCCATCTTGAGGGAGTGTGGGATGGATGGAGATAGTGAATGGGCTACACATGCACACTTACACATAGAATGACTGTGATTAGTGAACGTGATAGGCCGCTCTGAACAAATGTGTTTTGAGGGAGCGCCTGAAACTATGCAAATTGTGGATAGTCCTAATTTCTTGGGGTTGAGCATTCCAGAGGATTGGCGCATCGTGGGAGAAGTCTTGGAGTCAGGAGTGGGAGGTACGGATTAGTGCAGAGGTTAGTCGAAAGTCGTTTGCAGAGCGCAGCGGTCGGTTAGGCTGATTAGACAGAAATGAGAGAGGAGATGTAGGGGGGTGCTGCACTGTGGAGAGCTTTGTGGGTGAGAACTAGTAATTTGCATTGGATCCTATAATGAATGAGCAGCCAATGTAAGGACTGGCGAAGAGCGGACGTGTCAGAGTACCGATTAGCCAGATGGACGATCCTGGCCGCTGCATTAAGTATGGACTGGAGAGGGGATAGTCGAGTAAGGCCAATTAATAGAGCGTTGCAGTAATCCAGGCGGGAGTGGATCAATGCTACAGTGAGGGTTTTTGTTGTTTCCATGGTGAGAAACGGGCGGATTCTACAGATGTTCCTTAGGTTTAAGCGGCAAGAGCGGGCAAGAGATTGTATATGGGATGTGAAGGAGAGATTGGTGTCAAACATAACACCCAGACAGCGCGCCTGCTGCCGGGGTGTTATTGTGGTGCCACTCACGGAGAGGGAAATGTCAGGTTTAGGGAGGTTAGTAAACTGCGGGAGCAGAAGAAGTTCAGTTTTGGAGAGGTTGAATTTCAGATAGAGAGAGGACATGATGTTGGAGACTGCGGACAGACAGTCACTGGCGTTCTTTAGTACAGCCGGGGGTAAGGTCGGGGAATGACGTATATAGTTGTGTGTCATCAGCATAAAGATGGTACTGAAAGCCAAATCTGCTGATGGTCTGTCCAACTGGGACCGTGTAGAGAGAGAAGAGAAGGGGACCAAGGACTGAGCCCTGAGGTACTCCGACAGCGAGAGGAAGAGGAGATGACGTGGAGCCAGAGAACAAAACACTGAAGGAGCGGTCAGAAAGATTGGAAGAGAACCAGGAGAGAGCAGTGTCCTTAATGCCTAGTGACCGGAGCCTAGAGAGTAGAAGATAGTGGTCAACAGTGTCTAAAGCTGCAGATAGGTCAAGAAGAATGAGCAGAGAGTGGTCACCGTTACGTTTTGCTGTCAGAAGGTCATTGGTCACTTTGATGAGTGCAGTTTCAGTCGAATGTAGGGGGCGGAAGCCGGACTGTGAAGGGTCTAGGAGGGAGTTAGTGGAGAGGTAATGGGTAAGGCGGGAGTAAACTAGGCGCTCCAAAAGTTTAGAGATGAAGGGGAGATTGGAGACTGATCTGTAGTTGTTTGTGCAGGATGGGTCAAGAGAGGGTTTCTTTAGTAAAGGAGTAACAATGGCGTGTTTGAAGGAGGATGGGAAAATGCCCGAGGAGAGGGAGAGATTAAAGATTGCAGTTAGGTGAGTTGTGATGACTAGAGAGAGAGACTGGAGGAGATGTGAGGGAATGGGGTCGGTAGTGCATGTCGTCAGACGAGAGGAAGAGAGGAGTCTGGAGACTTCTTCTGTGATGGGATCAAATGTGGAAAGTGAGCCAGGGGAGATGCAGGAAGGGATGGGAGTCACAACACTTGGTGGTTGGGAGCAGATTTCCTGACGGATATTATCTATTTTTTCTGTAAAGTGGGAGGGCAGGTCATCAGCACAAATGTCTGTGATAGGGGCTTGTGCTTTTTGCCTGAGGAGGGAGTGAAAAGTGTCAAAAAGTTTCTTGGGGTTGTTGGCTAGTGAGATCAGGGTGGTGAAGTAGGTGCATTTGGCGAGGTGAAGGGCAGTGTTATAGGTTCTTAACATAAATTTGAAGTGGATGAAGTCTTATGGTGTGTGGTTTTTTTCTCCATAGGCGTTCAGCACTCCTAGAGCATCGCTGGAGAAGTTGAGTTTGCGATGTGAGCCAGGGCTGTTTTACTCTGTGCTTGGAGGTTCTGACGGTGAGGGGAGCTACTTGGTCAAGGATGCTTTTAAGAGTGTCGTTGTAGTGATGAACAGCCAGATGAGGACAGGAAAAAGAGGAGATTGGGGACAGTGATGAGTGTAGGGAGTCTGAAAGTGTCTGAGAGTTAATGGCTTGTAGATTTCTGACTGTGTGGTAGGTAGGAGTGAGCTGGGGAGGGTGAGGATTTGTGAGCGTGAAGGAGAGAATGTTGTGGTCAGAGTGTGGAAGCTCTAATGGGGTCTTCTGTGCTGTAATACCTCTTACATTACCACCCCGTGTTTCAGGAGGTCGACTCTACTTTTCCTCACATCTGCATGAAGGACGCTGGCTCGAAAGGCTATGTAACATGGGAACATATAAAAGATCACTGCTTCTCCACATATTTCCAGTGTGACAACATTTTACTCACCGGTCTCAAAATATATATACATACAGAGGACAGGACAATCAATATGTGGCGGGCCAGTAGATAACAGGCTCCAATTAAGACACCAGACGCACATTACAATAGCCGCAGGTGGCCGGCAACCCCCCGATCATTTACTGTGGGATTTACAAAGGTAGGGGGAGGTCAGAAGTGGGATATCTCGTTTACCTCTGCCCAGGGGTTGCAGCCGGTCGGTTGTTGCATTAGGGGTATGTATCTCACATTGAACCTATCATACATGCATCTCCTATTCAGGATGTTGGGGGGGTTCTGTAACAGAAGCGGTGAGTTATTTAGGTGGGAGATTGAAGAGAGCCGGACAAAGACGAGAGGCCTAGAGAGGTAGTTAGTGATAGAAGCTGGGATGCAAATGTGGAAGTAGGGCTGTTAATGGGGATGTTGAAGTCTCCCAGGATAAGAGTTGGTAGTCCTGAGGACATGAAGTGCGGCAGCCAGGCTGAAAAGTTGTCAAGGAAGTGGGTGGCTGAGCCTGGGGGGGCCGGTATATGACCGCTACTCTGAGGGAGAGGGGACGGAAGAGCCTGATGGTGAGGACCTCAAAAGGGAATGAGAGTGATGGAACTGGGGGGATGATCTGGAAAGTGGATTGTGGGGACAGGAGTATGCCGACTCCCCCACCATGTCTGTTTGTGGGTCTCGGGGAATGGGAGAATTGTAAGCTACCATAGGAAATGGCAGCAGGACAGACAGTGTCAGAATCCTGAATCCAGGTTTTAGTGAGGGCCAACAGATTAAGAGAGTTGTTCAGAAAGTAGTTGTGCAGGAAAGGAAGCTTGTTACATACAGACCATGGATTCCAGAGGGCACAATTAAAAGACGGAGATGAGGGAGTGCAAGTAATATTAATAAGATTATTATGGTTTCGATATGAGGTAGGGTAGGGGTTGAGGTTGGGGGGTGGTGGGCCAGGGTTGGGGGAGATGTCACCTGAAATCAGTAGGAGTAGGAAGATAAAGAGCAAATAGTTGTTGGAATTGTAAGTAGTTTTTTTCTGCGATGTGTTTGGGCAAGATGGGCTGAGGTTTTTCAGGAAGGTGAGGAGTGCATGAGAGGTGTACGTGGGAGAGGGAAGTATAGAGGGGCTGATGTGTATGAGTCGCAATGGAGGAGGGATGGGGCGGTGAATGTGGATGGCAAGGGAGCACAGGAGGATAGAAATAAAGCACAGGTTAAAGGGGAAAGCAAAGTGTGGGTTACCTGATTAAGTGCCATGGATAACTGCCGTTTTGCTTGATTCTTAGCTTCTGTGATGCTTTGCTTATGGGATGCTTGTGTGCTGCACCCCACACTGCGTGCTTCCCCTTAGAAACTACTAAATATATAGGCCACACAGGGTCAGGAGAGAGGGATTGTGGGAGCTGGTTTGGGATAATATGGCAGCTGGGGCCAGCACACAAGGGGGTGGTTAGATGATCAAAGGCACGAGACCAGGCTGCATCTATTTGCTATAGCATCTTCCACCTGATAAGATCTAGAGATGCTCCAGTCACGGGTATAAAGCAGTAAAGTATTAAATACAGTGCAACAAATGAATTATACCAAAGCTTTAGCAGGCACATTAAAATATGTCGCAAAATGGTAAAGCAGCAGAAGACAGACAGCAAGCAGAAGTATGGACTTGTACCATTTGGATATATTGCAGCAGAAATGACAGCTAGCAGAGGTGGGGAGTTGTACCATTCAGGCTACTTGCTATAACAATGAATGGAGTGAATACATGCAGGGTGGATCAGTTCAGAAGTTGAATGATTTGATTACCATTTGGATATATTGCAGCAGAAATGACAGGCAGCAGAGGTGGGGAATTGTACCATTCAGGCTGCTTGCTATAACAGTGAATGGAGTGAATGTAAAAAGACATAAATCCATGCGACACATTCATTCCTGCACTGAGTGTGTCAAAGGTCATCATGAGTTTGTACTCACAGACTCTTCCGTCTCTCTGTGAAGAATCACATATTTGACATCGCAGAGAGACAGAAGAGTCTCAATTCTGAATATTTTTCTATGTTACAAGCATTCCTTATATGTTACACTCTTTCCACATCCAGGGCTATTCCAACTTGAAAATGGAAAAAAACTTGGCATTGCTTGTGCCCTGCCTGTGGTTCAACGTTTAGATTGCGCTCACGCGTTTGCAACCGGTTTTTGTAAAAGGCGCACAAAAAGCATACCTGCAACTCATTTGTTGTAATGTTTTGAACCATTTTCTGACATCCTCAACATTAGTAGTAAGGGGGTCCCACTGCCACTCATAGGAGATGAGCCTGCATCATTCACAGCTGACAAAGTTGCAGAAAAAAGCATATCCTAACTGTTTGGATGCCACAGTCAATAAGGCCATGGCATCTTAGCAAGTAGAATGTGTCACGGACCTCAAAATGGCACCAATGAAAAAAAAGTATAGCCCTCATAGTATTGTGTTTGGATTTTTTTGTGTGTGAAAGTGCTGAGACCTAAAAAAAAAAATATTAATTTAGAATCACCATAAATGTATTAACCTGCATGTTTACACCACAGGGTGATCAACATCATCATTTACTAAAAAAAATAAAAACTTACACAAAACATTATAGCTCATGCACCTTATGTGACTGCTGCCTCCAATTACTGGCTTCAAAACAAACTGCCACCAGTCGGCTTCAGCTATATTTGGCACAAAACTAAACACTGCAGCCAATCACGGGCCCCAATGGTTTTGTGTCTTAGGCTACTTTCACACTTGCGTTTTTTTGCGCTCTGCACCGTGCGTAGTGCAAACACACATAAAAAACGCATCATGCGTTTGTGTGCTTTTTTTACGGGTTTGGGTGCGTTTTTTAAAAAAATGCGCACCCACAGAACTATAATGGGTGTTTGGCTGTAAAAAAAACGCATTGCGTGCGCATGCGTTTTTGGGGGGCAAGTCAGACGCACAAAAAATGCAACAGGATGCATTTTGTGCGCCCAAGCGCACGCTACAAAAAAACGCATGTGCATACAAACGCGTACAAACACATGTGTATGCGCACCTATGCGCACCCATGTAAAAGATAGGGGGAAAAAACGCATGCTTTTTTTGCGCTAAAAAACAGCGCAAAAAAACGCAAGTGTGAAACCAGCCTTATATCTCTGAGTCCAGTGATTGGCTGCAACAGTCACATGGGCTGTGGTGTTTGCTGCCAATGTAAACATAAGACAAGCAGGAAAAAATCAAGGGGAGCAACACTGGAATGGAGTTGAGTAAAAAGGTATATGTTATTAAAGGGGCTCATAATGTTCCTATCTGCAAGTGGATTAATTTACAAATATATTTTCAGTCTCAATCCGCATCCTTGTGCCTCTATTGTTCGGTATCACATGACAAAGGAAGCTCATTATTATTCGTCTGCCATCAAGCAACAAGGACAGACTTACCGTTCATTGGTGCAAGCGACAAGTTTGTGCAGCTTACCATTAACTGGTGCAAATCATAACGACAGAGATTGCTATTCACTGATACAAATAATAAGGGCAGGGATTGCCATTCACTGGTGCAAACAACAAAGGTGGTGTTACACACCTGTCCCTTGTATCCTGGGTTCTGATTCCTTCTCCTTTATCCGCTGCCTTCTGTTGTGCTCCACATCTGCTTTTGCAGGTTGCCCGACATGGATCAATTACCTCATCTCTCTGGACATATTTAAGGCCCATTGACGCATACACCTGTGTCTTGGGATTGAGACTCTAGTGTTCCTTATATGCTATGCTCAGTTATCTGTACTACTGTGTTTCAACTCCACTCCATCTGACTGTCTGCTCCTGAGTTTCCAGTTAGTCCCTGTCTCAATTCCTCTTCAAGCTGCACCAACCCCTGGAGTCCATTTTCCCCACCCAGACCAGAAGCTTTGCGGCTCCATCTCACTTGGTGAGACCTTACAGGTGGGGCTTACAATTTATTGGTGTAAAGGCCAAGAGCGAGGCTTGCCATTCACTGGTGCAAGAGAAAGAGGCAATGCTTGTTATTCACTGGTGCAAGAGACAGAGGTGAGGCTTGTTATTCACTGGTGCAAGAGACAGGTGGCGCTTGCCATTCACGGGTGCAAGAGACAGAGGTGAGGCTTGCTATTCACTGGTGCAAATGACAGGCAGGACTTTCTATTCATTGGTGCAAGAGACAGGCAGGACTTGCCTTTGGTGCAAGAAACAGGAGGTGCTTGCAATTCATTGGTGCAAGAGACAGGTGGGGCTTGCCATTTATTGGTGCAAATGACAGGTGGGGCTTGCAATTCATTGGTGCAAGAGACAGGCGGTGCTTGCCATTCATTGCTGCAAGAGACAGACAAGGCTTGCCATTCATTGGTGAAAAAGAGGCGGAGCTTGCCATTTATTGGTGCAAAAGACAGGCGGGGCTTGCCATTTATTGGTGCAAGAGACAGGCAGGACTTGCCATTGGTGCAAGAAACAGGAGGCGCTTGCAATTCATTGGTGCAAGAGACAGGTGGGGCTTGCCATTTATTGGTGCAAATGACAGGTGGGGCTTGCAATTCATTGGTGCAAGAGACAGGCGGTGCTTGCCATTCATTGCTGCAAGAGACAGACAAGGCTTGCCATTCATTGGTGAAAAAGAGGCGGGGCTTGCCATTTATTGGTGCAAAAAACAAGCTAGGCTTGCCATTCACTGGAGCAAGAGACAGAGGCGAGGCTTGTTATTCACTGGTGCAAGAGACAGGTGAGGCTTGCTATTCACTGGTGCAAGAAACAAACTGGGCTTGCCATTTATTGGTGCAAGAGACAGGTGGGGCTTGCCATTCATCGGTGCAAGACACAGGCAGGGCTTGCTATTCACTGGTGCAAGAGACAGGAGGGGCTTGCCATTTATTGGTGCAAGAGACAGGCGGGGCTTGCTATTCATTGGTGCAAGAAACAGGAGGTACTTGCCATTCATTGGCATAAGAGACAGGAAGGGTTTGCCATTCATTGGCGCAAAAGACAGGTGGGGCTTGCTGTTCACTGGTGCAAGTGACAGGCGGGACTTGCTGTTCACTGGTGCAAGAAACAGGCAGTGCTTGCTATTCATTGGTGCAAGAAACAGGCAGTGCTTGCTATTCATTGGTGCAAGAAACAGGCAGTGCTTGCTATTCATTGGTGCTAGAAACAGGCAGTGTTTGCTATTCATTAGTGCAAGAAACAGGCAGTGCTTGCTATTCATTAGTGCAAGAAACAGGCAGTGCTTGCTATTCATTGGTGCTAGAAACAGGCAGTGTTTGCTATTCATTAGTGCAAGAAACAGGCAGTGCTTGCTATTCATTAGTGCAAGAAACAGGCAGTGCTTGCTATTCATTGGTGCAAGAGACAGGCAGGGCTTGCTATTCATTGGTGCAAGAAACAGGCAGGGCTTGCTATTCATTGGTGCAATAAACAGGCAGTTCTTGCTATTCATTGGTGCAAGAAACAGGCAGGGCTTGCTATTCACTGGTGCAAGAAACAGGCAGTGCTTGCTATTCATTGGTGCAAGAAACAGGCAGTGCTTGCTATTTATTGGTGCAAGAAACAGGCAGGGCTTGCTATTCATTGGTGCAAGAGACAGGCAGGGCTTGCTATTCATTGGTGCAAGAAACAAGTAGGGCTTGCTATTCATTGGTGCAAGAAACAGGCAGTGCTTGCTATTCATTGGTGCAAGAAACAGGCAGTGCTTGCTATTTATTGGTGCAAGAAACAGGCAGGGCTTGCTATTCATTGGTGCAAGAGACAGGCAGGGCTTGCTATTCATTGGTGCAAGAAACAAGTAGGGCTTGCTATTCATTGGTGCAAGAAACAGGCAGGGCTTGCTATTCATTGGTGCAAGAAACAGGCAGGGCTTACTATTCATTGGTGCAAGAAACAGGCAGGGCTTACTATTCATTGGTGCAAGAAACAGGCAGGGCTTGCTATTCATTGGTGCAAGAAACAGGCAGGGCTTGCTTTTCATTGGTGCAAAAGACAAGCGAGGCTTGCTATTCACTGGTGCAAGTGACAGGCAGGATTTGCCATTCATTGGTGCAAGAAACAGGAGGGGCTTGCTATTCACTGGTGCGAGTGACAGGCGGGGCTTGCCATCCATTGGTGCAAGAGAAAGGCGGGGCTTGCCATCCATTGGTGCAAGAGACAGGCGGGGCTTGCCATCCATTGGTGCAAGAGAAAGGCGGGGCTTGCCATCCATTGGTACAAGAGACAGGCGGGGCTTGCCATCCATTGGTGCAAGAGACAGGCGGGGCTTGCCATCCATTGGAGCCAGAGACAGGCGGGGCTTGCCATCCATTGGTGCAAGAGACAGGCGGGGCTTGCCATTCACTGATGCAAGAGCCAGGCGTGGCTTCCCATTCCCTGCAGACATAGGCTGATCTTGTCATTCTTTGGTGCAAGCAACAGAGGTGGAATTTGCCATTCACTGGTGGGCGTGAGGAATGCAGGGCCGTGGCTTTCTTTATGAAAAGAAAGGTCTATCTGATGAAATATAAGTGACATGTTTTATAATACCTGAGATTTCAGTCGTAATGGATGCACTCCGCAAAAGTGATGAGATAATCTTGGGTGGAGCTTTTTAGGGACCTGGCAGTATATCAATGAGTGGCTCCCATCTGGCAGAACAGTAGTTAACATGGCTGAGTCTCCAGCTGCTCACATCTGTACAAACAGCAAACTTCGGACCCCCGGCTCTTCGCAGCAAACTTAGTTTATTTCTGAGAGCCAGCAATCCCTTTAATTGTTTTCGTTTCTATGGCGAAATAGCAGTAAATATCCCGAATTCCAGAGAATGTTCCTTGGCCTAGAGATCGCCTATTTAGAGGTGCCATATGTTTCACAGTGTGTTATAAAAGCGACTCTGCACTTCCCTTTGTTACTTTCTGATTCTGTGGACTATGCTGGAGTCGGGCATTTATTTGCCTGGACATACACGCTAGATCCTAGATAGCTGTCAGATGATTGCTCATAATGCCTCGGTTGAGCTGAGCATGACTGTGTTCTAAGTAGAAAAAGTGATGTATGGCGGCTGGTGGTCTTTCCGAAAACAAAAGGATCAAGCAGTTAATGGGGTTTTCCCTAGATTGAGAGTTATCCTCTATCCCAGAGCTGTCAAACTCAAAGACACACAAGGCCCAAATTAAAAGATTGGACAAAGCTACAGGCCATCCTTGATATTTATAAAAAAAAATACTTACAATTGAGGGAACTTTTTCCTTATTAAATATAACAATGATTTTTTAATATGGAAACAAACAAGCGGTTGTCCCACAAAAAAAAATATTTTAATTAATAAATCTTTGAATAATATATTATGTAAGAGCAGTAACAAGCTTATGATCTAATTGACCTACTGAATATACTTGTGTATAAGCCGACCCGAGTATAAGTCGAGGCACCTAATTTTGCCACGATAAACTGGGAAAACTTATTGACTCTAGTATAAGCCGGATACACATTGTCCTCTCATCCTCATCCTGGTATGCACGGCCTCCTCATCCCTATCCTAGTCTGCATGGCTTCTTATACCTATCCTTGTATGCATGGCTCCTCATCCCCATCCTTGTATGCATGGCTCATCCCCATCCTTGTATGCATGGCTCCTCATCCCCATCCTTGTATGCATGGCTCCTCATCCCCATCCTTGTATGCATGGCTCCTCATCCCCATCCTTGTATGCATGGCTCCTCATCCCCATCCTTGTATGCATGGCTCCTCATCCCCATCCTTGTATGCATGGCTCCTTATCCCCATCCTTGTATGCATGGCTCCTTGTAACAGGGTCTACCAAGCTGGCGTACCTCTTTCAGTACCACCCCGTGTTTTCGGAGGTCCGCTCTGCGTTGGCTGGAGTCTGAATGAAGGACGCTGGCTGGAATTCCTCTGAGTGCATGGGCGCATATAAAAGATCACTGCTTCTCCATGTATTTCCAGTCTGACAACACTTTACTCAAAGGACACAGAATATATCACACAGATACAGAGGGCCGGCCAATAAACAAGCGTCAGGCCAGACATGCATTACAAAAGCCGCAGGTGGCCGGAGCCTGCGGATGTTTACTGTGGGAATTACAAAGGTGGGGGGAGGGCGGACACTGCTGATACATTAGGGACATGCATCTCACATGGAACCTATTATATATACATATAACTGCACAACATATCCTGGGTGCTGAGTGGTTCTGTAACACGGCTCCCCTTTTCAGCGACGCGATCGGCATACACAGTCTGATCCTCAACGGATCGGTTTGGGGATGACCGAAGTTTATGGGGTTGGTACAAGTTCCGTTTGCCGACTTAGTCCATCGGCGTTACCATTTTGTTTGCCGGGTCTGTGGTGGATGGTGAAGTCCAGAGGTTGTAGGGCTAAACTCCACCGCAGAAATCTGGCGTTGTCTCCGGAGACCCGATTAAGCCAGACTAGGGGATTATGGTCCGTTAGGAGGGAAAACTGTCGTCCATACAAATATGGTTGCAACTTCTTGAGTGCCCATACTACCGCCAGGCACTCCTTCTCGATGGCCGCATAGCTTACTTCACGGGGCAGTAGTTTCCGACTCAGGTAAGCTACCGGGTGTTCGTGGCCGTGTAGGGAAGGTGACCTGACGGACGGACGGACTAGTCAGAGTGAAGAAGGAAAGGTTTGCACAGTGTAGGTAGGTGTCAGTTATTACAGTGGGGAAACAGCTAGGAAAGTGTAGTGGACGTGCAGTACCTTGGGTTGACCATTAGATGGCAGGGAGGAGTGTGAGCAAAGGACTTGACATCAGCTTAGGGCTTTAGAAACCGTTGGTCATGGGGGGCGGAGTGACAGTTTCAAGGAACCGGGTTAGCTATAAATACTGAGGGAGGGTTCCAGAAGGTTCCAGTCCCCAGGGGGAGCTCCAGTGACAGGAGGACTGCTACAGTCTGTGCGCTGTGAGGTGAATCCAGAGCAGGGGGACTGAGGAGAGAGAACGTCAGGGGGGTGGTCCTGACAGGAAAGTACCGCAAAAAGGACGAGACAGAGGCGAAACATACCGTGTGGAAGAAGACGTCTGACCAGTAAAATTACTGTTGGTGTACGGGCCTAAGGCGGCCACAGTGACGGACCTGTCAGCAGCGTCATCAAGTGAAGTAGGGACGGTACGTGCATGTACGTCCCTGGTGCTAAGGTACGGTGTGTAAAGTGGGCCTAGAAACGGAGGCTCAGGAAAGTGAAGTGATTTGAAGTGAAGTGCGGTGTACTTCAGGGGCCATCAGGCGGACGGCAAGCGAATAAACCTGGACCTGTTGTACCCGAATGTTGCCTCCAATTGTCTCTGTACGTCTCTGCGCGGTATAACGAGGGATCACCCCCCTAGTCCGGCCCTCGCACATCTACAGCCGTCCGGCCCGACTTGGCTCAGTACTGCCCCCAATCCAAACATAGAAGCGTCTGTGTGAACCAGGAAACGTTTAGTTGGATCGGGTACAGCCAATACAGGGGTATTGGTGAGGGCATCCTTTAGTTGGCGGAAGGCTTCCTCACACTCTGAGGTCCAGGTTACTTGGCGGGGTTGGTTCTTACGGGTCAAATCAGTGAGGGGCTTGGCTACGCTACTGTAATTGGGAATGAATTTCCTGTAATACCCCGCTGTCCCTAGAAACGCCATGAACTGGGTTTTAGTGCGTGGGATGGGCCATTTGGCTATGGCCTCAATCTTGGCTGGTTCTGGTCGCTGTTTCCCACTTCCCACCCAATGCCCTAAATACTGAACCTCTGCTTTGCCGACGTGACACTTGTTTGGGTTCAGGGTGATTCCGGCCTGGTGGATCCTGTCCAATACTGTCTCTAGGTGACTTAGATGCTCTTCCCATGTTGCACTGTAGATGGCGATGTCGTCCAGGTAGGCACAAGCATAGTCCTGGAGACCATCCAGAAGCCGGTCAGCCAGCCTTTGGAAGGTCACCGGGGCATTCTTCATCCCGAATGGCATAACTCGAAACTGGAATAAGCCGAACGGGGTGACAAATGCCGACTTGGGAATAGCATCAGGACTAAGGTAAATCTGCCAGTAGCCTTTGCATAGATCGATGGTGGTCAAATACTTTGCCCCCGCCAGCCGGTCTAACAACTCATCCACACGCGGCATGGGATATGTGTTATGAATGAGTCACCGTAGGAGGCAAAAACAGAAATGCTAGCTACAGTGGGGAAAAAAAGTATTTAGTCAGTCAGCAATAGTGCAAGTTCCACCACTTAAAAAGATGAGAGGCGTCTGTAATTTACATCATAGGTAGACCTCAACTATGGGAGACAAACTGAGAAAAAAAAATCCAGAAAATCACATTGTCTGTTTTTTTTTCATTTTATTTGCATATTATGGTGGAAAATAAGTATTTGGTCAGAAACAAGCAATCAAGATTTCTGGCTCTCACAGACCTGTAACTTCTTCTTTAAGAGTCTCCTCTTTCCTCCACTCATTACCTGTAGTAATGGCACCTGTTTAAACTTGTTATCAGTATAAAAAGACACCTGTGCACACCCTCAAACAGTCTGACTCCAAACTCCACTATGGTGAAGACCAAAGAGCTGTCAAAGGACACCAGAAACAAAATTGTAGCCCTGCACCAGGCTGGGAAGACTGAATCTGCAATAGCCAACCAGCTTGGAGTGAAGAAATCAACTGTGGGAGCAATAATTAGAAAATGGAAGACATACAAGACCACTGATAATCTCCCTCGATCTGGTGCTCCACGCAAAATCCCAGCCCGTGGGGTCAGAATGATCACAAGAATGGTGAGCAAAAATCCCAGAACCACGCGGGGGGACCTAGTGAATGAACTGCAGAGAGCTGGGACCAATGTAACAAGGCCTACCATAAGTAACACACTACGCCACCATGGACTCAGATCCTGCAGTGCCAGACGTGTCCCACTGCTTAAGCCTGTACATGTCCGGGCCCGTCTGAAGTTTGCTAGAGAGCATTTGGATGATCCAGAGGAGTTTTGGGAGAATGTCCTATGGTCTGATGAAACCAAACTGGAACTGTTTGGTAGAAACACAACTTGTCGTGTTTGGAGGAAAAAGAATACTGAGTTGCATCCATCAAACACCATACCTACTGTAAAGCATGGTGGTGGAAACATCATGCTTTGGGGCTGTTTCTCTGCAAAGGGGCCAGGACGACTGATCCGGGTACATGAAAGAATGAATGGGGCCATGTATCGTGAGATTTTGAGTGCAAACCTCCTTCCATCAGCAAGGGCATTGAAGATGAAACGTGGCTGGGTCTTTCAACATGACAATGATCCAAAGCACACCGCCAGGGCAACGAAGGAGTGGCTTCGTAAGAAGCATTTCAAGGTCCTGGAGTGGCCTAGCCAGTCTCCAGATCTCAACCCTATAGAAAACCTTTGGAGGGAGTTGAAAGTCCGTGTTGCCAAGCGAAAAGCCAAAAACATCACTGCTCTAGAGGAGATCTGCATGGAGGAATGGGCCAACATACCAACAACAGTGTGTGGCAACCTTGTGAAGACTTACAGAAAACGTTTGACCTCTGTCATTGCCAACAAAGGATATATCACAAAGTATTGAGATGAAATTTTGTTTCTGACCAAATACTTATTTTCCACCATAATATGCAAATAAAATGAAAAAAAACAGACAATGTGATTTTCTGGATTTTTTTTTCTCAGTTTGTCTCCCATAGTTGAGGTCTACCTATGATGTAAATTACAGACGCCTCTCATCTTTTTAAGTGGTGGAACTTGCACTATTGCTGACTGACTAAATTCTTTTTTTCCCCACTGTAAGTCCAGAAAACCAGAGAAGTTGGCAGCTATCGGATTGCAGACCCCTGAACCTAGCAACAAAAACTAGCAGTAGCCGTGGGGGGTTCCTACGATGCCCTAGACCCCTCGATCACAGCCGGAGAACTGCCTAGCCTAAAGACAGAAATGGAAATCTAAACTGCCCCAGAGCAGACCCCAAAGCAATAGGCAGCCCCCAACATATAATGACGGTGAGGCAAAAGAAAAAACACTAACAGATAGAAAGATAGACTGAGCAAATGATGGGGCCCAAGCTAACTAGATAGGACAGGATAGGAAGGCTGCTGTCTGCAATCCGCGAAAAACCCTATCAAAATAAGAGCCAACAGACTGACAGGGAAAAAGGCCCTGAAGACGCTAGGCTTCAAAAAGACTATGTCAGTACTCAGGTATTATCTGAAGACAGAGCAAACCGACAAAAAGGAATTCAGCTCACCCCAGCTGGGAATGGCAGAATCCAGAAAAGCAAGGCAAACTAAAACCAAAACACAAATGCAAAAAGGCAAAGCAGAAAACTTAGCTTTTGAGGAGCAGGAATCAGACTGGTCTCCTAGAATTCCACAGAGAAATCACCAGCGAGGCAGAAGGGCGTCGGCTGCCTTATATCCAGTCAGAGATCCCCGTCGCCCAGTCATCCTCTCCCAGCTCAGGTGCTTGGTAATCAGCCTCACTACCTTCCTTCACCAGAAGAGGGAGTTCATCAGACCTCAATGGTGAAGGGGAAAATGAACTCATAACAGTACCTCCCCCTTGAGGAGGGGTCACCGAACCCTCATCCACGCCACCAGGGCGATCAGGGTGAGCCCGATGAAAGGCACGCACCAATCTTTTGGCATGAATATCAGAGGCAGAGACCCAGGAATTATCCTCCTGACCATAACCCTTCCACGTAACCAAATACTGGAGTCTCCGTCTAGCCAGACGGGAATCCAGTATCTTCTCTACCTCATATTCCATGTTACCTTCAACCAATTCAGGGTCCGGAGCTGCCACCCCAGGAACTACTGGTTCAACAAACCTCTTCAACAAGGACTTATGAAACACATTATGGATTTTAAATGTGACAGGAAGAGCCAACCGAAAAGAGACCGGATTAATGATCTCCAAAATCTTGTAAGGCCCAATAAATCTAGGCTTAAACTTAGGAGAAGCTACCTTCATAGAGATATTTTTTGATGATAACCAAACCATAACACCCACCTTAAACTGGGGACCAACGGTCCTATGTCGGTTGGAAAACCGCTGGGCCTTTTCCTGGGAGAGAGATAACTTATCCACCACTTGGACCCAGATCTGGTGCATTCTCTCCACCACAGTGTCAACACCTGGGCAGGCAGAAGGCTCCACCTGCCCTGAAGAAAATCGAGGATGAAACCCAAAGTTACAAAAAAAAGGTGACATCAAAGTGGCAGAACTAGCTCTATTATTTAAAGCAAATTCGGCCAAGGCAAAAATGAAACCCAATCATCCTGATCAGCGGAAATAAAACATCTCAAATACGACTCCAAGGTCTGGTTTGTTCTCTCCGTCTGCCCATTGGTCTGAGGGTGAAACGCAGAGTAGAAAGATAACTGAATTCCCAGCTTGGAACAGAACTTCCTCCAAAATCTAGACACAAACTGAACTCCTCTGTCAGATACAATGTTCTCAGGAATCCCGTGCAAGCGAACCACCTGTTACAAAAACAGGGGCACCAACTCAGAAGAAGATGGCAACTTAGGGAGTGGTACAATATGAACCATCTTAGAGAACCTATCACAAATCACCCAAATAACAGTCATTCTCTGAGACAGGCATATCAGAGATGAAATCCATTGAAATATGGGTCCATGGCCTCCTGGGGACCGGCAAAGGCATCAACAACCCACTAGAGCGAGAACAAGGTTTAGACCGGGAGCAAGTCCCACAGGACTGCACAAAATTCCTGACATCACGAGACAAGGCGGGCCACCAAAAAGACCGACTCACCAGATCTCTAGTACCAAAAATACCTGGATGACCAGCCAATGCAGAGCAATGAACTTCAGACATCACTCTCTTCTTCCACTGGTCAGGAACATACAACTTTCCACTGGGACAACGCTCAGGTTTGTCCTCCTGGAACTCTTCCAGAGCACGTCTCAAATCTGGTGAGATGGCAGAAAGAACTACCCCTTCGCCTAAGATGGTAGCAGGCTTGGTCACCACAGGAGAATCAGCAAAGAAGCTCCTAGAAAGGGCGTCAGCCTTGACATTCTTAGTGCCAGGAAGAAAAGAGACCACAAAATCAAAACGTGTAAAAAACAAGGCCCATCTAGCCTGTCTAGGGTTCAAGCATTTGGCCGACTCCAGGAAAATCAAATTCTTGTGGTCAGTGAGGACCACGACTTGATGTTTAGCTCCCTCCAACCAATGTCTCCACTCCTCAAATGCCCATTTCATGGCCAACAGTTCCCGATTCCCCACATCATAGTTACGTTCAGATGGGGAGAACTTTCGGGAAAAGAAAGCACAGGGATTCATTTTAGATGTTACAGTATCCTTTTGGGACAAAACAGCTCCTGTACCAATCTCAGAAGCGTCCACCTCTACCTGGAACGGGAGTGAGACATCAGGTTGCCGCAAAACCGGGGCAGAAGTGAATCTTCGCTTCAGCTCCTGAAAGGAAGAAACAGTCTCCGGAGACCAATTCAACACATCAGCACCCTTCTTAGTCAGATCAGTCAATGGCTTGGCAATACTAGAAAATTTTGCTATAAATTTCCGATAAAAATTAGCAAAAACCAGAAGTGGGCTGAGCCCAATCATAAATGGCCTGTACCTTGGCCGGATCCATTTCAATAGTTAACGGAGACAAAATAAATCCCAAAAATGAAATCCTCTGTACCCCAAAAAAGGCATTTTGATCCTTTGACATACAGGGAATTCTCCCTCAAGATCCGGAACACCGTCCGAACATGTTCCACATGAGAATCCCAATACTTGGAGAAGATCAAAATATCATCCAGATAGATAATCAAAAATTTATCCACAAAGTCTCGGAAAATGTCGTTCATGAAGCACTGGAAGTCAGAAGGGGCATTAGTGAGCCCAAAAGGCATCACCAGGTACTCAAAATGTCCTTCTGGAGTATTAAACGCCGTCTTCCATTCATCCCCATGCTTAATGCGGATAAGATTATACGCCCCCCTGAGGTCAAGCTTGGTAAACCAGCAAGCACCTTTAACTCTGGAGAATAGATCCGAAATCAGGGGTAACAGATACTGATATTTAATAGTAATTTTGTTGAGGGCACGATAATCAATACAAGGCCTTAATGAACCATCTTTTTTGGCCACGAAAAAAACCCCAGCACCTAATGGTGAAGAGGATGGTCTAATATGACCCTTCTCCAACGCCTCCTTAATATAGGATCGCATAGCCTCGTGCTCGGGTACAGATAAATTGAAGAGCCGACCCTTGGGAAATTTACACCCCAGGCTCAGTTCAATTGCACAGTCATAACTCCTATGAGGAGGCAAAGACGCAGACTCATTCTCACTAAATACATCATAAAAGTCTGCCAAATAGTCAGGAACATCATGCGACTGAGGAGAGGTGGAAAAAACCGGAGCCTCACTAAGGACACACCGACAACCCCAACTCACCACAGACACAGATTTCCAGTCCAAAACTGGATTATGAATTTGCAACCAGGGAAACCCCAAAACAATGGTATCATGCAAATTATGCAACACCAAAAATCTGCAATTTTCTTGATGGTTTGGGGCGACCCGCATTACCACCTGGGTCCAAAACTGAGGTTTATTTTTCGCCAAAGGAGTAGAATCAATCCCCCTCAAAGGGATAGGCGTCCGCAGAGGTGTCATAGGAAATCCACAACGTTTAGCAAAATCCAAGTCCATTAGGTTCATGGCTGCTCCCGAATCCACAAAAGCCTTGGCGGAAAATGTGGACAGGGAGCAGATCAGAGTAATTGCCAGAAGAAACTTAGGTTGAACACCACCCACAGAAAACGTGTGTGCAAAACGTTTCTCTCGTTTAGGACAGGCAGAAATAATATACGAGGCATCTCCACAAAAAAACACAGCTTATTACGCTTTCTGAACTCCTGACGTTGCTCCTTGGACAAAACTCTATCACATTGCATTGGTTCAGACACTTGTTCAACAGGTGGCAACACCTCTCGTGCAGTCCTGCGTTCACGTAAACGCCGATCAACCTGAATGGCTAATGACATAGAATCATCCAGACCAGAGGGAACAGGAAATCCCACCATAGTATCTTTTACGGCTTCTGACAAACCCTTCCAAAAGAGAGCTGCCAAGGCATTATCATTCCAGGCAGTAAGGACCGCCCACTTTCGGAATTTTTGACAGTACAATTCTGCAGAATCTCGACCCTGGCTCAATGCCAACAGGGTCTTTTCAGCCTGATCAATAGCATTAGGTTCGTCATACAACAACCCCAAGGCTTGAAAAAATGCGTTCACATTAGTCAGATTAGGATCATCAGGTTTCAAAGAAAACGCCCAATCCTGGGGATCGCCACGCAGCAAAGAGATGACAATTTTAACCTGCTGCACGGAGCTCCCTGACGAGTTAGGCTTCAAGGCAAAAAATAATTTACAATTATTTTTGAAATTCAAAAATTTAGACCGATCCCCAAAAAACACATCAGGAGTAGGGATCTTTGGTTCAGCAGCATGTGAATGAGCAAGGTAGGCGGAAATTCCCCGCACTTCTGCAGCGAGCTGCTCCACACGATCAGACAATTGCTTTATCTCCATTGAGAGAAAAAAAAATTCCCCCTACGGCCTCAGAGATATAGAGGAAAAAATATACACACTTTTTTTTTTTTTAATTCTTTCCTGCTATTGAGTACCCTAGGATCTGCGTAAGGCTGGTGATTCTGTTATGAATGAGTCACCGTAGGAGGCAAAAACAGAAATGCTAGCTAAGTCCAGAAAACCAGAGAAGTTGGCAGCTATCGGATTGCAGACCCCTGAACCTATCAACAAAAACTAGCAGTAGCCGTGGGGGGTTCCTACGATGCCCTAGACCCCTCGATCACAGCCGGAGAACTGCCTAGCCTAAAGACAGAAAGGGAAATCTAAAGTGCCCCAGAGCAGACCCCAAAGCAATAGGCAGCCCCCAACATATAATGACGGTGAGGCAAGAAGAAAAAACACTAACACAGATAGAAAGATAGACGGAGCAAATGATGGGGCCCAAGCTAACTAGATAGGACAGGATAGGAAGGCTGCTGTCTGCAATCCGCGAAAAACCCTATCAAAATAAGAGCCAACAGACTGACAGGGAAAAAGGCCCTGAAGACGCTAGGCTTCAAAAAGACTATGTCAGTACTCAGGTATTTTCTGAAGACAGAGCAAACCGACAAAAAGGAATTCAGCTCACCCCAGCTGGGAATGGCAGAATCCAGAAAAGCAAGGCAAACTAAAACCAAAACACAAATGCAAAAAGGCAAAGCAGAAAACTTAGCTTTTGAGGAGCAGGAATCAGACTGGTCTCCTAGAATTCCACAGAGAAATCACCAGCGAGGCAGAAGGGCGTCGGCTGCCTTATATCCAGTCAGAGATCCCCGTCGCCCAGTCATCCTCTCCCAGCTCAGGTGCTTGGTAATCAGCCTCACTACCTTCCTTCACCAGAAGAGGGAGTTCATGAGACCTCAATGGTGAAGGGGAAAATGAACTCATAACAGATATGCATCCGTCACTGTTTTCTCATTGAGCTTACGATAGTCTACACAAAACCGTGTAGTCCCATCCTTCTTGGGCACTAACGCTACGGGGGATGCCCAGGGACTATCTGACTCTTCAATGACCCCTAAATGCAACATCTCTTGTATCTCTTGTCGCATCCCCTCTCGTACAGACTCAGGGACGCGGAAGGGGTTTTGTCGCAGGGGGGTCTGATCCTGGGTCTCAACCTTGTGTTGTGCCAGGCGAGTGTACCCCGGTCTCTCTGAAAACATCCTCTGTCGCAGCCTCAACAACGCCTCCGCCTGCTGTCTCTCCCGGGGGCCTAGGTCTTCACCCAAGTGTACCTGGTCCCATGTTTTAGACTGAGTCCTTTCCCCTAAGACATCCGGCAAGGGAAGTCCGGCTAAATCCTCTGCTTCAGGTGCACAGATGGCCACTACCTCTTCAGGGCGCTCCCGGCAGGGCTTCAGCATATTCACGTGGAACATGCGGATAACCCTGGGGTCGTCACAATCGGCGACATTATAGGTTGTGTCGGCTATTTTCCCCACTACCTGGTAGGGCCCCTGCCATGCAGCTTGGAACTTGTTCTGCTTGGTGGGCTCTAACACCAGGACCTTCTGTCCTATTTCCAAAGTGCGCTCTCTGGCCCTCCGATCGTACCATATGCGCTGGCGCCGCTGGGTCGCCTGCATGTTCTCACGTACAGCCTGAGTCAGCTCCTGTGGGCGGTCCCGGAATTCCAGCACATAGGGTACAATAGGTACCCCTTATATGAGGCCCTCCCCTTCCCAGTGTTCCAGCACTAAGTCTAGGGGTCCCCTTACCCGTCTCCCGTATACCAGCTCGAACGGGGAGAACCCCGTGGATTCTTGGGGCACCTCCTGATAGGCAAACAGGAGGTGTGGCAAGAATTTCTCCCAGTCCCTGTAGGTCCTGGTAAAAGTCCCAATGAGCTGTTTTAATGTCCCATTAAAGCATTCACACAACCCATTGGTTTGCGGGTGGTACGGGGCGCTTCTAATGGACTTTACGCCGCACAGCTTCCACAGTTGGTTGGTCACCTCTGCTGTAAACTGGGTACCCTGGTCCGACATAATCTCCCGGGGAAATCCAACCCATGAGAAAACCTGGAGCAGGGCAGCCGCCACCGTCTCTGCCAGTATGTTAGGTATCGCAACCGCCTCTGGATACCGTGTGGCATAATCTACCACTGTCAATATATACCTTTTCCCTGACGGACTGGGTTTGGCTAACGGCCCTATCAGATCGACCGCTACTCGGCTAAATGGTTCCTCCACAATGGGGAGGGGGCGTAATTTGGCCTTGCATCGATCCCCCCTCTTGCCAATGCGCTGACAACTGTCACAGGTCTGGCAGTACTGACGAACATCATAGGTTACCCCCGGCCAAAAGAAGTTTTGTGTCAGACGATGCCTGGTGCGACTGACGCCGAAGTGCTCGGCCAAGGTTATATCATGAGAGATTCGCAGTAGCTCCTGCCTATACTTCTTGGGAACTACCAGCTGTCGTTTTATAGTGGGACTCGTCCCTGTGTGGCGCTGCTCTGTGAGGTGGGGGAGGGCGGACACTGCTGATACATTAGGGACATGCATCTCACATGGAACCAATTATATATACATATAACTGCACAACATATCCTGGGTGCTGAGTGGATCTGTAACACTCCTTATCCCCATCCTTGAATGCTTACCTCCTCATCACTATCCTTATAGGCATGGCTCCTCATTCCTTTACAATATTAATTTCTCTTTAACAGCGGGCACAGTGTCAGCCACAGCTGCCAGCATCCAGAAGCGGCCGGGCTAGCACGGGTGCCAGCTCATTAAAGTAATGAATATTCACCTCTTTCCACTCCCATAGGAGTGGAGAGAGGTGAATATTCATTACATTAATGAGCGGGCACCCGTGATAGCCCAACAGCAGCAGGAGCCGGCTGCTTCGGCTGTAACTGTGCGCGCTATAAGAGAAATGAATATTCAGTGCCAGTGAATATTAATTTATCTTTAGCAGCGGGCACAGGAGTTAGCCACAGCAGCCGACTCCTGCTTCCTGTGACCCGCTGCTTCGCCGCTCCTCCTCGCCCGCTGTCTTGTGGGACAATGACTCGTGCATAAGCTGAGCGGGCGTTTTCAGCACAAAAATAGTGCTGAAAAACTTGGCTTACACATGTGTATATACAGTAATTTAAATATATTTTTACGAAGCATGCAAAGCTTAAATAATGCAGATAATAAAGTAGGATGCAAACCAAAGTGCCGCCAATCCTCAATATTCTTCATTTACCCCACATAGTGCTCCATAAAGTATAATGGACCCACATAGTGCTCCATATAGTATAATAGCCTCACATAGTGCTCCATACAGTATAAAAGGCCCGCAGAATGCGCCATAGAGTATAATGGGCCCAGATAGTGCTTCATACAGTAGAATGAAATTACATAATGCTCCATACTGTATAATGATCCCACATAGTTCTTCATACAGTATAATGGGCCCACATAGTGCTCCATACAGTATAATGGCCTGTGAACAATGGCACATGCCACATGTGATGAACCCGCACCTTGCCACCCCGCCTCATGTCACTATAACTGGATCATGTGGTACGTTCTCCTCACTTGCACTAACATGATGTTCCAAACCTCCCAGAGACACACAAGGTCAGCTTGGCAAAGTTTTACGCAGACACCCCTGTCCACACGGACCCACTCACTCACAACCCAAACAGGCTGAGAGGTCCTTTTCACTAGCACCAGTGAAACAGAGCCTGGTCAGCCTGGTAGGACTGCCACCAGTTCCTTGTTAGATATAAGGGACATGATGTGTTGTCGCAACCTTTCCAGAGAAAAAGCAATAGAACATGCTTTACACTAGTATTTAACCCATTTGGGTCACTCCCCTCCTGCACTCTGGTTTGAATCTAAATCCTATCCCTTTGCCTCTGGCAGCTACAAACTCCAAAACCTTAGATGGCTGATAACTCCTTAATCCCTTCAGTTCCCAAGCCTGTTTTCACCTTCATACAATTCTAACCAGTATCACTTTAGGAGGTGTAGTGCAGCGGGGTTGGTGAAGTGTGACAGATAGGCAGGGACCACAGAAAGTTCAATGTAAACAGTGTCTTTAAAGTATTTGCAAACTCACAAACAGGCATGGTATCCTTCGGATCGCAGCCGGGTTTCCATATACTGTACACAGTCCGTGTTCACAACCCGCTGCCATGGACAATGACACAGCCGTGTCTCTTGGGTGCGTCAGCCACCTTAAAGCCCCTGTCTCTGTGTTATCTCCACACATACCTGGGTTGCACAGAGCCCGCTGCTCTGCATCTTGCAAACTTCAATCTGACACACCCAAGGCAAGACTGACAGATTTAAATGGAATCGTGGCCATAGAGCCACTTCCAAAACTCAGAGTGGGGAGAGGGATTCACCCACTACCAAACCTGCAAATCCCTCTAAAAATAAAAGCCCTTAATGGGTTTTCCTAAAAATCTGACTGAGTCACTACTTGGGCCCAATCCATTCTTCCTTTTCTTTTGCCTTGTAACTGACAGGCATAGTGCTGTGAACACAAGGCACTACAGCGGATTTAAAGGGAATCTGTCACCTATTTTTAGCCCTATCAGCTTCCTTTCAATGCCATCAGGGGCTTATCTACAGCATTCTGTAATGCTGTAGATAAGCCCCCCCCCCCGATGTAACCTGACCTTTCCCGGCACCTGCACACTGCAGTACTTTACTTTGCCCTCAACAGGGCAGATAAAGTACGCCAGCGCAGGAGCCGCTACACCCATCGGACTGGACGCCCGGGTGAGTATAATCTAACTTGTTTTTCTTATCTTACAGGTTACATCGGGGGCTTATCTACAGCATTACAGACTGCTGTAGATAAGCCCCTGATGGCGTTGCCGGCAGCTGATAGGGCTAAAAATAAGTGACAGATTTCCTTTAATATGACTCCGTCCGCATCCTGGGGGACACATATCGACCCTCGCATATGATCTCCCTCCCTGGACCCGTAGAAGCGAGTAATCGCGAAATGGCCATTGTCCGGCACCTCCCTCCCCTAGCATTCCTCTAACGTCCTGCATGTCCACATATCTATTGATGGAATTCATGTGAAATAAAGACGCACAGTTTTTCAGCTACATTGGTGAGTGCTGCATATTTCTTCTTTTTTAATGACTACCTTGCTCCTCACCAGGTAACTAACGTGAATCACCTTGCTTACACACTGCACGTCACTCCCAAGCAATATGACACCAGTTGGCGCCACTCTGAGGATACTAACAGGTATGAACGAACATCACTATCAGGGTGACCCAACACCAATAAACTCTGCTGATAACCGCTTCACAACAGAATTTGCTAAGTTCTTCACATGACGTGATCTGGTTGCCAAGGGACTCATGAAATTCACTGACCATGCTGAAGGTTACAGAGCTTGGAAAGTTTCCTTCCAAAATGTCACTAGAGACTTTGGGCTACAACAAAGGGAAGAGATATACCTCTTAGTCAAATACCTGGGAGAAGAGTCAGTCAAACACGCAGTAAGGATCAGAGACATTAGCATAAACTACCCTCAAATCGGCCTCTAAGAGATCTGGAAGAGGCTGGATGAGTGTTCCGGCTCAGCAGAGGTCATAGAGAGAGCCTTGTTCAAAAGAATTGATGACTTTCCTAAAATATCTAACAAAGGTCTCCCAAAACTTGGAGAGCTAGGTGACCTGCTAAAGGAGGTCCTAGTTGCCAAATGTGAAGGTGACCTACAAGGACTTGCATACCTTGACGCAGCCAAAGGTGTTAACCCTATAGTCCAAAAGTTGCCCTACAATCTACAGAAGAGGTGGCTCACACGTGGTTCCACGTACAAATACAAACACAGTGTTCCATTCCCTCCCTTCTCCGTTTTTGTAGACTTTATACATGAACAAGCGACAATCAGAAATGATCCCAGCCTTAACTTTGCAATGTCATATGCTGCACCACCACCAGCTGCAAACCCACGCAGAACATCTGTGGCAGTGCACAAGACTTAGGTTTCTTCTCCAAGTTCCAATTACAGGTCTGCTGTCCACTCTCAATCAGAGACAAAGGTACAGGACCCTGACAAACAGTTCCCGCTCCATCAGAAGCCTCACCCTCTCTTGAAATGCAGAGCCTTCAGAGGAAAATCTATGCCGGATCGCAGAAGCTTCCTGAAACAGAACGGTATCTGCTACAAGTGCTGCTCATCCACTACTCATCTCGTCAAGGATTGTAAGGTTAGTGTAAAATGCACAGAATGTGGCACCACAGATCATAACACTGCCTTACACGCTGGCCCAGCTCCATGGAGTGCACAAAACACGCCAGCTGACAGTGAGCATGGCGGGGAGGAAAGGAGCTCTGATGCAGCTACGCCAGAGATCACTTCACAATGTACTGAAGTCAGTAAAGGGACAATAGACAGTAGGTCCTGTTCAAAAATATGCCTCGTCAGAGTGTACTCAAAGGGCCATAGAGACAAAGCTGTAAGACTGTATGCTATCTTGGATGATCAAAGTAATCGATCCCTAGCTAGATCAACATTCTTTGACCTATTCAACATCAAAGGACCAAGCACTCCTTACTCATTAAAGACATTTGCAGGTACTGTGACAACAGCAGGCAGGAAAGCCACTGACTACCAAGCTGAGTCCTTAGACGGACAATTCTGCCTACCACTACCTACAATCATAGAGTGTAATCAGATCCCAGACAACACATCTGAAATCCCTACACCAGATGTGGCAATCCATCATGCTCACTTGAAACGCATAGCACACCTTATACCGGAACTCGACCGTCAGGCACAGAAAATACTGCTGTTGGGAAGAGCTATCCTACAGGTTCATAAAGTGAGACTGTGGGGTGCACAGTCTTCCAGAGAACTAAGCAAGACAACCATGTATCAATGTCAGTAGAGGACAAGTTGTTCCTAGAGGTAATGGACACAGGACTCATAAAGGATGAGACCAGCAGCTTGGTCGCACCTCTCCCCTTCAGAACCCACAGACCACGTCTGTTATGAATGGGTCACTGAGGAGGATAGCAGGCCCAGGCTAAGCCACAGAAAACCAGAGAGGTTGGTAACTAAGCGGATGCAGACCCCTGATCCTGTCCACACAACTAGCAGTAGCCGTGGAGCGTACCTACGATGATCCTAGACGCCTCGGCACAGCCGGAGAGCTAACTAAGCCTAAAGCAAGAAAGGGGAAATCTAAACTGCCCCAGAGCAGACCCCAAAGGAATAGATAGCCCCCAAACATATATTGTTGGTGAGACAAGAGGAAAACACAAACGCAGGTAGGAAAATAGACTGAGCAAACGATGGGGCCCACACTGACTAGACAGGATAGGAAAGGAAAGACATTGTCTGCAATCACACAAAAAAACCCTGCAAAAAAGCCCAACACGTCTGATGCCAAAAAATACTGACGTTGCACGACTTTGCCCACTATATCAGCACTCTGGTATATTCTGAAAGCAGAGCAAAAAGAAGCCAATTTAATAAGGGACAAAAACAAACTGGCACAAGCAGTAACATATGGATGGTGATTCAGCACAGCCCCAGCCGGAGCTGGCTGACCCACACAAAACTGAAATAGGCAAAACCAGATCAAATGTGAACAGAATAACAAAATAACACTTAGCTGATCATGCAGGGACTGAGCTGGAAACTAAGCCCTCAGGAGGCAGGAAAAAATCACCAGCAGGGATAGAGGGAGTCGGCTGTCTTAAATCCAGTCTGAAACCCCAGATCTCCAATCGTCCTCCTCATTATCAGGTAGCAAGCCTCTGTTAATCAGATCAGCTTCATTACCTCCAGTAACCACCAGAGGAAGCCCAGAAAGAGAACTCGCAACCCCTCTGTCAATTTGACCAGCTCTACTACTTTCAATAGTAACCAAAGGTAGGCCAGAAAGTGAATTTACAACACATGTCTTTAAAACAACAAAGATCAGGCATTCAAATGTTTCTCCTCTCTCAAAAATAATCTGCAAAGGAAACCAGAGATGAGAGATCACTTTTTCTCCTTCATGTCAAAGATTTTTGAGAACTGCCATGCAGAACTAGCTCCCACTTTCAAAGACTCTGAGGAATGCTGGTTCCTACCCATGTTTGGAGTATACCACCTTAAAAAACCGGGCCAGATTAGAGTGGTGTTTGACTCCAGTGCTAAGTTTGATGATATCTCCCTGAATGATGTTCTGCTGACAGGACCAGACCTCAATAACAAACTGCTGGGAGTACTTATGCGCTTCCGTAAGGATTCCATTGCCTTCATCGCTGACATCCAGCAAATGTTCCATTGTTTCCTTGTGAAAGAGAGAGACAGGACCTTCCTAAGATTTTTCTGGTACAGAGACAATGATCCTACTAAAGAGGTCACAGAGTATCGTATGAGAGTGCACATCTTTGGAAATAGTCCTTCACCTGCAGTCGCCATTTATGGACTCAAAAGGTCAGCTCAAGAAGGAGAAACAAAATACTGATCAGATGTCAGACAATTCATAGAAAAAGACTTTTATGTTGATGACTGTCTGAAAGCCATGCCTTCAAATGAGACTGCCATCAGTCTTCTCAGGGGAGCCCAAGAGATGCTTGCTTGCTCTAACCTCAAGCTTCACAAAATAGCCTCAAACAAGCCAAGAACTCATGAAAGCATTCCCTTCACAAGACTTGTGTAACGGTCTCAGAGACCTGGACCTGGAGTCAGACCCCACACCAATGCAACACAGCCTCGGGCTTCTCTGGAATCTGGAGTCAGACACCTTTACCTTTCAGGTCAGCCAGGAAGAAAAGCCTTTCACACACAGAGGTGATCTGTCTACCATCAACAGCCTGTACGATCCCTTGGGTTTTGCCGCTCCTGTTACTATACAAGGCAAAGCCATACAAAGAGACTTAACTAAGGAGACTTTCGACTGGGATGCACCTCTGCCACCTGATAAGAGAATCCAGTGGGAAGTATGGAAGAACTCATTAGTAGCCCTCTCCAACCTGAATGTGCCAAGACAATACACCCCTGTGCCGTCTACAGAAATACAAAGCCAAAGACTATGTATTTGCAGATGCTTCTGTCAAAGTAATCGCTGCTGTTGCCTACCTCAAAACTGTGGACTCCAAATGTCAGAGCCACATTGGATTCGTTATGGGGAAGGCCAAACTTGCTCCTCAACCAGAGCACACTATACCAAGGTTAGAACTTTGTGCTGCAGTCTTAGCCGTCGAGTTAGCAGAGTTCATAGCATTGGAGATGGATATCGACCTGACACAAGCCAAGTTCTACTCAGACAGCAAAGTAGTCCTGGGATGCGTCCACAATGAAACTAGACGATTCTACGTTTATGTCAACAACAAATTAGGAGATCAGTTCATCCAAAACAGTGGCATTACATTCCCACGGACCAAAACCCTGCAGATCATGCAACCAGAGCAGTTGACGCAAGTCAACTAGAGAGCACAAAATGGCTCTCAGGACCAAAACTATTGTACACTGAGGAACATTGTCCAGACACCTTTGAACTTGTGAGAGAGGACTCAGATGCTGAAATCCACCCTCAGATGTCTACACTTCATACATTGACTCCAGCTACTCTCCTCACCCAGAAACAGGACTATCCAGTGCCCCTCCAGGAGGATTCCACTCTAAGGACCTCTACAAGCGCCAATGGAGACAGGTACAAAGTCTTGCCAATACATTTTGGGGCAAGTGGAGCAAACAGTATTTGTCTACCCTGCAGTGGCAAGTGGCAATCTACCAGGCCTAATCTGAGGATTGGTGACCTCGCCCTTGTGAAAGACTGTCGAGTCCACCAAAACCAGTGACTGCAACATTCCCGAGTAAAGATGGCAATGTCCGCAAAGTCGAACTTAGGATGGCCAAAGGGGATGAACTTAAGACATTCTCCAGACCAGTAACTGGGCTGGTCTTATTATTGTCTTCAGAGAATAAGCATGGTGACATCCGTTTAATGCCAGACGGGGAGTTTCTGTCTCCGACATAATTCATGATCCTTGACTGTCTATTTGTCTATATATATATATATATATATATATATATACACACACAATGATTTTCTGTGAATATCCAGAATATTCAGTTTCAGCCATAAATTTATTATTTTCTGTATTTTTGGCTCCATCTACTGACCAGAGTCATAACTGCAGTGTTATTGCATGTCTTAGTTTCACTTTCTAATCTTTTTTTTCCCTCCAATCCACAATGTATTCTGGGTAAGTTTGCAAAGCATTATGGTTTAGTCCAGCCCCATTTTTCCCTCCAGTTCGCCATTTTCTCTCAAGCCTGCATCCTGTGAACATCTCATTCCTCTACCCCCCTTGTGTCAGCATCTATGGTAGGTAATCATGCTTCCCACATCTAATACCGATCTTAGATCACCCTGCTTCATTAGCTCTCCCCTGGTTAGCTATTATGTATATTATGTATTCCTATGAACCCAGTACTGATTTTGTGTATATGTTTTCTATTGTAGTTTCACCGCGCCAATATACCCTACGTTCAATAAAATACAGATTCAACTACAGTCTCCCTTGTTGGACCCCCAGTATAGCAGTTTAGCTGCCTGTATAAGCTACTTGAATCCCGGTTCATTAGTGAGGACAGAACATCACTTATTATGCTGCATCTCTAGATAATCATCCACACAGCAGTCAGGTAGGTTTCTTTTACTCCTCCCCTCCTTTTCCTTGTTAACTCCATCCTGCATCTCTCTGGCACTAGATTACTTACCATATTTTTCGGACTATAAGGCTATATTCCCACGTTGCAGAAATGCGGAAATGTCCGCAGCATTTCCGCAAGTCCTCGCTGCAGGTAAAATGCATGTGGAATTCGCATGCGTTTTCCCGCAAAACACAAGCATTTTGCAAGCATTTTTAGCTTGCAGAATGCTTGCGCTTTTCCAAGCGATTTGATGCATTGCTTGGAAAAGTGATTGATAGGCATCGTGCTCGACAAGTGTGACCAACTTTTATGCAGCATCAATAGTAAAAGATAGAATGTTAAAAATAATAAAAAATAGGGATATAGTTACCCTCTGTCGGCCCCCGGAGTCCTTTCCGCCCTCATTGACGCTGGCGGCAACTTCCGTTCCCAGGGATGCATTGCGCGAATGACCTCTGATGATGTAGCGGTCTCTCGACCAACACAGACATGTGATGGCTTATTTTTTTGCGGTAGGAGTTGACATTTTTATTGGTACCATTTTCAGGCATGTGACATTTTTTAGTCACTTACTATTCCGATTTTTGGGAAGCAGACTGAACAAAAGCCAGCAATTCAGAAATAACTTTTTGGGTGTTCGGGTGTTTTTTATACCGTTCCGTGTGTGGTAAAATTGATAAGGCAGCTTTAGTCTTTGTGTCAGTACGATTACTTTTACACAATAAGAACTATTTTACAGAAAAAATAATTATTTTTGCATCGCTTCATTCTGAGAGCTATAACTTCTATTTTTCCCCTGATGTAGCTGTATGGCAGCTTATTTTTTTGCAGGACTAGATTACGTTTTCAGAGATACCTTTTTTATTTACAGTGAATTAAATAATTATTTGATCCCTTGCTGATTTTGTAAGTTTTCCCACTGACAAAGACATGAACAGTCTATAATTTAATGGCAGGTTAATTTAACATTGAGAGATAGAATATCAAAAATAAAATCCAGAAAAGCATATTGTATAAATTTTAGAAATCTATTTGCATTTTGCAAAGTATTTGATCCCCTACCAACTATTAAGAGTTCTGGCTCCTACAGACCAGTTAGACATTCCTAATCAACTCGTTACCTCCATTAAAAACAGCTGTCTTACATAGTCACCTTTATAAAAGACTCCTATCCACAGACTCAATTAGTCATTCAGACTCTAACCTCTACAAAATGGGCAAGACCAAAGAGCTTTCTAAGGATGTCAAAGACAAGATCATAGACCTGCACAAAGCTGGAATGGGCTACAAAACCACACGTAAAGGTACTGTCACACTTAGCGATGTACCAGCGATCCCGACCAGCGATATGACGCGGTCAGGATCGCTGGTACATCGCTAAGTGGTCGCTAGTGAGCTGCCACATAGGCAGATCTCACTAGCGACATCGCTGGGGACGGGGATCGCTACTTACCTGTCACACCAGGCGATCCTGCGTCCTCCCGCCCGGCTCCACGCGTCGCTCGTCCTCACAGCAGGAAGCGCCACAGGAAGCTGACGACGAGAAACAGTCCTGAACGTTCTCGCGCGATCAGCGATAACCAGCGGGGGAGCCGGTCGCTGGTAAGTATCAGACACAGAGATATCGCTAGCAATATCGCTATAACGTCACTAGTTATAGCGATATTGCTAGCGATATCTCTTAGTGTGACATGCCCTTAAGGCGCTGGGTGAGAAGGAGACAACTGTTGGTGCAATAGTAAGAAAATGGAAGAAATACAAAATGAGTGTCAGTCGACATCGATCTGGGGCACCATGCAAAATCTCACCTCGTGGGCTATCCTTGATCATGAGGAAGGTGAGAGATCAGCCTAAAACTACATGGAGGGAACTTGTTAGTGATCTCAAGGCAGCTGGGACCACAGTCACCAAGAAAACCACTGGTAACACATTATGCTGTAAAGGTTTAAAATCAAGGTCCCCTGCTCAAGAAGGCACATGTGCAGGTCCATCTGAAGTTTGCCAATTGACACCTAGATGATTCTGTGAGTGATTGGGAGAAGATGCTGTGGTCAGATGAGACAAAAATTAAGCTCTTTGGCATTAACTCAACTCGCTGTGTTTGGAGGAAGAGAAATGCTACCTATGACCCAAAGAACATTGTCCCCACTGTCAAGCATGGAAGTGGAAACATGTTTTGGGGGTGTTTCTCCGCTAAGGGCACAGGGCTATTTCACCACATCAATGGGAGAATGGATGGAGCCATGTACCGTAAAATCCTGAGTGACAACCTCCTTTGCTCCACCTGGACATTAAAAATGGGTCATGGCTGGGTCTTCCAGCAAGACAATGACCCAAAACATATAGCCAAGGCAACAAACCAGAGGCTCAAGAAGACGCATGGAGTGGCCTAGCCAGCCTCCAGACCCTAATCCCATAGAAAACTTATGGAGGGAGTTGAAGCTCCGAGTTGCCAAAAGCGACAGCCTCAAAATCTTAATTATTTAGAGATGATCTGTAAAGAGGAGTGGACCTAAATTCCTCCTGATATGTGCACAAACCTCATCATCAACTGCAAAAAACTTCTGACTGCTGTGCTTGTATCATCAGCGCTAGCGGGTATAGAATAACGCGATCGCATTATGCTATACCGATAACGCAGCCCATCAAGGCTATACGTTGAACGGGCTGTATTAACGCAATCTGAACCTAGCCTAATTGCATACCATTGGAAAAGGAAAGATCCTCCAAAAATAGAGGACATCATAGAAAGAATAGCTACACATAATGCGTACGAATTTTACCACGCCTTAAGACACATGAGCTCATATACCGGAACTAAGTTTGCCAGCGCATGCGCACTTCTGTTTTTCGGCTTTGCCCGCAGTTGGGCAAAGCATATTGCGCAGGCGCACAAGGCTGTATTTCTCAGCAGGCGCGAGATGTCGCACCGGGAAAAAGGCGTTATCAGACGAAGTAGGACGGCAACCAACAGCAGATGGGTGTGATGTAGAGACCCGAAACCAAAAGGCGATATTTTTAGCTGCTATGCCATAAAATTAGTGACAGATTCCCTTTAAGAGCCGTAAGGGCACACTAGACAAAACCCTATATAAACAATGGTCATACATATCGTGGTAGAACGGCTCACTTGGCTGCACACTGATACACTACAGCTTCAAAGAACTTCCTTTGGTTTATTATAGGCAGAATAAACCAAGGTGTAGTAAAGCAAATACAGCTATGTGGGCAAAAGCAGGAAAACAAAACAAAATGGTGGCAGAAAACAGTCCTTCTGAAAGCGGGGTTCCTCCCACTCACAGCTAGCAGAACACACACGGTTCAGGTTTTAGCATACAACAAACGCACAAACACTTTCCTGGAGTGCTTCCTCTCCAAGCACGCTGAACTCCGTGGCCTTTGGAAGGCAGCTACTTAAGCCCCAGACTGTGACACAGGTCCTCTCAGGACACGGTGGTGCCAGCTCTGTAGGTGGAGATAAAGTGGACATCTTCCCACCCAACATTATAGATGTCCACATAAAACGAGCCCATGTATGCAACTTTAACTTAAGCCTCACAACACTTTAGTGTGCTGGAGGAAAATACTTTGGCTTGATATCACTGACACCATTAATCGTAGTGACACATATCTCCCCTCCAGTACTTTACCAGTGACTTTGTCACAATATGCAATGGTCAATATGCAAATACAATAGTGGTAGGACAAAATATGCAGAAGAGTCAGATGAAAGGTCTGGCTTGTGGGTGGGGGAGGGGCTGCCACATGGGAGGCTGGTGGTCCCCTCAGTTACTTGAATTCTCCCCCACACTATGTGTCCTCGTGACCTCCCCAGAAAAAAAAGCAATAGGCCATGCTTTACATCGGCTCAGCATTTAACCTCTTTGGGTCATTCCCCTCCTCCCTCTGGGTTGAACCTAAATCCTCTCCCCTTGCCTCTGCCAGCTAAAAGCTCCAAAACCTAAGAGGGGTCATAACTTCTTAATGGATGGTCTTAGGTAGGTGGTTTTGGCGCCATCGGATCCGGACAGACTCCTGCCACGCATTGATACCAAACACAGCTTTTCTACCTAGCTCCTACTAGGTATCTGCCCATCCTGGGGTGTTAGAACAAAGCGGGACTCTGGAAGGCGTGCAGCCCATTCCAGAAATCTTAAAAATGTAGCCGGTGTGTGGCTAGAACGTATGATAAGTCCATATTCTCCTTATGAAATTCTAGCTGTTGAAACAAAGCAGTTACACCGCATGGAATGCGTTTTGCAAGCAAGCATTTTGTCCTGAGCTTAGCTGACCCAAGGAGTGAGATCTGTCACTCACAGCCTTTTGAGACTTGACCACCTGCTGAGCTAGGTGTACTGTTACAGCTGCACAAAGGAAGTGGGTTTTATAACCCCATGCCAAATTGGATACAAATGATTGACATGAAATTATTTTTCCAATATTCTTGATAATGGCCTCACATAGTTCTCCATACAGTGTAATGGCCCCACATGGTGCTCCATACAGTATAATGGACCTACATAGTGCTCCATACAGAATGATGCGCCCAGATAGTGCTCCATACAATATAATAGGCCCCACATTTAAAAATTTTTTTTTAAAAAGTACTTACCTTTGCCCACTCTCCCCGCTGTCCCAGTCTCTTCATGGTGTCTTCAGATCCTCTGCACAACTCGGTAGAGCGGGCTCATTGTAATGATGTCATGGCTTCCGCTGCGCTGAGATATCAGACACACAGCGGGAATGATGGGAGAGGAAACTTCAGCTGTATGCCTCAAGGGTGCCAGGTAATAGTGCAATGCTGGGTGGGGTTCGGGTTCCCACCCTGCGTCGCGGGCCAGAGCTTGAAATATGTGCTCTACCCATAGGACAGGAGATAGCTTACTGATTATTGGCTGAGCGCTGGGACCCCTAGCTGTCTAGAAAAAAGCTAACCAGCATTGTTCAACTTTTGGGCTTGTGCTTTGCATTCTGGGAAATGTAGTCTTTATTCCAGACACAGTACTGTCACCTTATATTAGATTATCTGAGCTGTCAGGTTTTGTCTGTCCATATCCATGCTGACTGTTTCCTCCAGTAAACTGCAGAATGCATTGTGTAATACAGTAGATTATGCAAAGCATAACACACACCATAAACCCCATGCCTCTGCTCAGGTCAATCTGAACTTCTCCCTATGAATTGTTTTTCTCAAATGTGTATTCTTTTCTCTGAGTGCTTGTTGTTTGCAAGGGCCTGGTCTTTTAATTCGGCCTCACTGGTGATCCGGCAATCTGACTTTGGGTCAGAGCAAACAGCTACAACAGTTTTTACACATGGTCACGCTTGCCGTGGTAAACTGAGCAGCATTCACAGCACATGGTATCTGTCAACAGTCTACAGGGTGAAGAGGAGCAGATCACTTCTCAGAATAATTTTTCTCAGTAACAGCCAGGAAGACATCCAGCTTTATTCATTTACTAAGGAAAACATGCAGGGCTGATTCAGCCAGTCATTGGTAGAGTTCCTCAGCATGCTTCTTTTTAACCCCTTAATGACCGCCAATCCGCATTAAAACGGCAACCGCTAAAACAGTGATCGGAAATAAGGGTATAGTGCCCTCCATAGTCCAAGAATCTCTGGGATTTCAGCTACCAGGGGTAGCTGAGACCCTGGAGACTACGATCAGGGCCAGTTTTACAGTTCCTGATGATGGCTGTAACGGCGATCACATAAAAGACCCTAACACAGTGAATCAAAAGCCAGTAATTAGTATGTCATCCACCCGTGTCATCGACTTAGATTAATTATGTTTTATTTTATAATTTTTATTTCTTTCATTCTTTGCCGTTATTGTCACGTGGACCCGTCCTGTGTGACACGGCTAGCATGCCGGTAACTAAAACAACAGGACGTGGCACGTGATACTGTCCTGTGTGACACGGCTCACAGGCCGGTAACTAAAACAACAAGACAAGGGGTAGGGAAACAGTTACAACGGTGGGCCCTGCGATAGGGAAAGGGGACGTGGAGACCTCCTGCACTTCCCTGAGTCAGTGTCCCTAACACTCCTAACGTTCCCTATGCCGGTTCCGCACCTGGCACCGATCACGAACCTGTCGCCCTAGCACACCCTACACCTATCCCTAGCTAGGGAGCTGGGTGGCACAGGCACTGGCCTCACCGCTGCACTAATACACACTAAGGAAAAACACAAACAGGGAAACACAACTTAGCTTTACTCTGTTGCACTTGCTCCTGGCAACAGAGTCCACTACCAGCATGCAGCTCTCCTCCTGAATCGCTGCCACCAAGCTCTGTCAGAGCTACCAGGAAATCCCCTATGACTCCTTTCACACCAGGGCTCTGACTGAGCTGCCAGGACCTCTCTCTAGATCCTTCCTCCACCAAGGATGGTTGAAATGAACACTATCACCAACACTGATTGCAACACCTGTGACTCTTTTATAGCAGAGCCAGCAATCACACCTGCATTATAATCATGTGCACTAAACAAAAGAAACTAGAGTGCAATGACGCTCACCACCACTGGGGGGAAAACTTAGAACAAACGACACCAGAGTGCAATAATCCTAATGGCCACCGGGGGCAAAAACCCAACCTTAAGCACAGCTTAGGAAAAAGAAAAGGTTACCTGTGCTTTATATCAGTCCTGATCCAGCATGGATCATGACAGTTATGCTTGGGTTTATGGATGGGCTTATAGGGTTAGAGTTGGGGTTTGGGTTTTTTCAAAAGTTAAAAACAAAAATAATGCGATATGGTGACCAGTGTTGAACGCAAGTTCTAGCTACTCAAATTTGCATCGGGGTGCTTGGGTATGCACAGAGTTTCATGGGTGCTCGAGTGCCATGCTCGAGTCTCCTCCCCGCATGTTTTGCAGCTGTTAGACAGCCAAAAAAACCACGCGTGGATTGCCTGCCATACACGGGCAACAGTCGCAAAACATGCGGAGGTGGGACTCGAGCATGTCACTGTGTAGTTCTGTTGGGTTCAAAATCCTCACTATACCCCTGGATAAAATCCTTAAGTGGTGTAGTTTGCAAAATGGGGTCAGTTGTGGGGGGGTTTCTGCTGCTTAGGTGCCTTAAGGGCCCTTAAATGTGACATGTTGCCCACAATCTATTTCAGCCATGTTTGTGTTCCTAAATTCAAATATTGAAGGAAAAAATAAAGGAAAGTTCTCCAGTGATGAAAATATTGTCCCAATGGAGGGATAAAAACAACTTTTTATTTAAACCACTTAAAATTGTATGGAACCAATATGGGTAACTTTACAGATGATGCAGATATGAGAAACCTATCCATTTCAGCGACAAGCCTTAGTCATGGTATATACAGGTAAGTGTAAAACAGATTTATAAAAAGGTTTAAATAAAAAGTTGTTTTTATCCCTCCATTGGGACCATTTTTTCATCGCTGGAGAACTTTCCTTTATTTTTTCCTTCAGCGACTGAGTCTGAGACTGCTCCGCGCGGATGATACAACCCCTGGCAAAAATTATGGAATCCCCGGCCTTGGAGGATGTTCATTCAGTTGTTTAATTTTGTGGAAAAAAAAAAGATCACAGACATGGCACAAAACTAAAGTCACTTCAAATGTCAACTTTCTGGCTTTAAGAAACACTAAAAGAAATCAAGAACAAAAAATGTGGTAGTCAGTAATGGTTACTTTTTTAAACCAAGCATAGGGGAAAAATTATGAAATCATTCAATTCTGAGGAAAAAATTATGGAATCACCCTGTAAATTTTCATTCCCTAAACTAACACCTATATCAAATTAGATCTGCTTGTTAGTCTGCATCTAAAAAGGAGTGATCACACCTTGGAGAGCTGTTGCACCAAGTGGACTGACATGACTGGCTCCAACACTAGAGATGTCAATTGAAACAAAGGAGAGGATTATCAAACTCTTAAAAGAGGGTAAATCATCACACAATGTTGCAAAAGGTGTTGGTTGTTCACAGTCAGCTGTGTCTAAAATCTGGACCAAATACAAACATGGGAAGGTTGTTAAAGGCAAACATACTGGTAGACCAAGGAAGACATCAAAGCGTCAAGACCGGAAACTTAAGGCAATATGTCTCCAAAACAGGAAATGCACAACAAAACAAATGAGAAACGAATGGGAGGAAACTGGAGTCAACATCTGTGACCGAACTGTAAGAAACTGCCTAATGGAAATGGGATTAACATACAGAAAAGCTAAACGAAAGCCATCATTAACACCTAAACAGAAATGCATGTCACATGTGTTTTTAATCCATTTTTTCCTTGCTTATGCATGGTTTGGGAGACCCCACCCCTCTCTTGTGTGACATGCACATAAAAGAGCCATCTTACACCACGTGCCCACATTAGGAAGCGCCTGTCTGAATCCTGTTCATTTAGACACTGTTCATATGTTCAGGTTTTAAATACATTAGATAGGGACTGCTCCGTTAAGGGTTACCGTGACGAGGTGGAGTGGCTTGGTATACATTTTTTGCAAAAACGTATCGACTAAATACCCTTGTATTTGTTATCATCTTTTTACCAGCACTTGCTGACTACTGTTATATTTTATTACTGCAGAGTATTTTTGCACATTTGTCATTCTGTGTTTTCTTTTTGTGTTTCAGTCAGTGGGTGGTGTGAACACTGTCCGACCGACTTGTTCACATTTGTGCATGTCACATGTGTTTTTAATCCAGAAAAAAACAAGGTTACAATGGGCTAAGGAAAAGCAATCATGGACTGTGGATGACTGGATGAAAGTCATATTCAGTGATGAATCACGAATCTGCATTAGGCAAGGTGATGATGCTGGAACTTTTGTTTGGTGCCGTTCCAATGATATTTATAAAGATGACTGCCTGAAGAGAACATGCAAATTTCAACAGTCATTGATGATATGGGGCTGCATGTCAGGTAAAGGCACTGGGGAGATGGCTGTCATTACATCTTCAATAAATGCACAAGTTTATGTTGATACTTTGGACACTTTTCTTATCCCAACAATTGAAAGGATGTTTGGGGATGATGAAATCATTTTTCAAGATGATAATGCATCCTGCCATAGAGCAAAAACTGTGAAAACATTCCTTGAAAAAAAGACACATAAGGTCAATGTCATGGCCTGTAAATAGTCCGGATCTCAATCCAATTGAAAATCTTTGGTGGAAGTTGAAGAAAAAGGTCCATGACAAGGCTCCAACCTGCAAAGCTGATCTGGCAACAGCAATCAGAGAAAGTTGGAGCAAGATTGATGAAGAGTACTGATTGATGCTCATTAAGTCCATGCCTCAGAGACTGCAAGCTGTTCTAAAAGCCAGAGGTGGTGCAACAAAATACCAGTGATGTGTTGGAGTTTTTTTTTTGTTTTGTTTTTTCATGATTCCATAATTTTTTCCTCAGAATTGAGTGATTCCATAATTTTTCCCCTATGCTTGGTTTAAAAAAAGTAAAAATTACTGACTACCACATTTTTTGTTCTTGATTTCTGTTTCTTAAAGCCAGAAAGTTGCCATTTGAAATGACTTTTGTTTTGTGCCATGTCTGTGATTTGCTTTTTTACTACAAAATTAAACAACTGAATGAACATCCTCCAAGATCGGTGATTCCATTTTTGCCAGGGGTTGTACTTATGAACAAGGTGCAAGGCATTTTGGTGAGCTGACTTTCCTTATTTCCCCTTTTCGTTTTTTAGTGAAATTCAAATAGTGTTCCTTCCGCTCCAAGCCTACTGTCGTTTGTCCAAACAGAACTTTTTGCCTATATGTTGGATATCGCAGTGCTCATAAAGTGAATTACAAACTGTGGGGTTCATTTTTCGATGTTACCTCTTGCAAAATTGAGAAATTTGGGGCTAAAGGAAGTTTTTTGTGAAAAAAAATTAACCTAATGTTATCAAATTTGGTGTCGCTAGCTTAGCCCGTGCAAAATTTTTGCAATTTGGTCGTCGGGGCACAGGCAATTTATGCAAAAGCAAGCTGGTCAAATGTAAATGTATTTCATGAGCTGATGAACACAGACAGGTATTTATATATGTAGATTGGTAATACAATAAATTGTTTTATAAGTAGAGGCCAAAAAATGTTTTCCGGTTGAGGTGCCACCTGCAGGTCATTGTGTCTTTCTGCAGGTTTATGAAAATGTTTAAACTGTAATTAGTGATAAAATCGTGAATGTGTGGTTTGTTTGGCTGTTTTCTTGCTGAAGGGAGCAAATTTACCTTTGAAATGGTGTATCGTGTGTGTGTGGGGCGAAGTAATGAGCAAAAAAGCAGTGCATGTTTACAAATGTGTTGGTAGTGTGCTTTGGGGTACTGTGGTGCCACCTGCAGGTCATTTTTCCCTACTGCAGGTTTATGAAAATTAATGTTTAAACTGTATTTTGTGATCAAATCATGGATGTGTGGTTTGTTTGGCTATTTTCTTGCTGAAGGGGGCAAGTTTACCTTTCAAATGGTGTATCATTTGTGTGTGTGGGTGGAGTATGAACGGGGATACAAAGGAATCACCGAAAAACAGTGTTTAGAAATAATAGAATAGATACCTGTAGATTCAAAACAAGGTTTTAGAGGTAAAATTAAACATTTTTCCCAGGACGTCCCTCATGACAGCACAACAGGAAGTAATCCTACTCATCCTCTAGAGACAGGAAACAGACGAGAAGCTAAAAGCCCCCCTTTCCTTTCCATGTCACCCTCAGTGTTTTTCCTGTCCATTGCAGGACAGAGCGCCGAGAAAGATGCGTAGCAGCGCAAAGATTTATTTGGAGGATCGGAGGAGAGATTATCTCTTCCCTTCCCGCTGTCAAGAGGCTCCTGGCTAATACCTCACTGGATGGGGGACCCTCAGCCCATTCGGCAGATCGGGATGTGGCTCTGGACATTGCCGCTTCCCTCTGTGGAGGGCTCTCGGCACCACTTAGCAGCTGCCGGCCGAACTTCCGGGTCATGCACACAGGCGAGCGTTCCAACATGGAACGCATTTCCTGCTCAGGACTCCTTGTGATGACGCGTGCATTCCAGTAAGGAACGCATATCCAGTTTAGAGGACACCATCTATCAGGGCGGTGCAGCATGCGTTTGACCGTGGAGCGCAAGGAAATGTTTTTAAAATAGGACAGAGGTATTCCCTTAGAATCAGGATCCTCTTCTCGGAAAAAACTTATTAGATGTCCAGCGTGCAACACTGAACTGTCAGTCATACAAAAAGGAGTTGTGCGCAGATTGTATTGCAAAATTCCTTAAGGACAAACAGTCGTCTCTTTTAACAGACATGTGGGCCATGATTAGTGAATAGGTCCAAAGCACTGTCGCTAGTCTTGTACCATCACAGGCAGCTCAAAGTAGTTCCCCTTACAAGAGAGCCAGATGGAAGTCTTCAGAGGAGCATTCGCTTATTCTTAATATTCAGATAAAGGCGTTGAGGGACAGGAAGAAAGTATTCCCCAGATGCCTTCAGAGGAGAGAAAAAAGTATTTTTTCTCATTCGAAAATATGGATGGTATTTTAAGAGCTGTACGGGGTACCATGAAGATCAAGGAGGCTCAGGTCCCACACATAATACAAGACAAGATGTTTGGAGGGCTGAGAACACAGAGAAATAGTGTTCCCGGTCAACAAACATATAAGAGCAATGATCCTGGATGAATGGGAGGATACAGAAAAAATGACTAGTTATTGCCAGGGATTTTAAAGCTCGTCTTCTATTTGATCCAGAGGAAGTCAAGACTTTGAAGGAGATCCCAAAGGTTTACATTCCCATCTCCAAAGTGGTGAAGAAAACCTCAATACCTTTTGAGGATTCTTAAGGGCCTTTGGGATGCTATGGACAGAAAGGCAGAGAGATTTCTATTAAGAAGTTGTAAATCTTCAGCAGCCATCATTAAAGCTAACATAGCCACCAGGTCCGTGTGCATCTGGATCGACGAACTGACATGCCAGTTAAAATCCATCAACCCCAGAGAGGTTATGTTAGATTCCCTCTCTATAAATGGCAACACAATTAAGTTGCTATCTAACTCTGCATGACGGGCCATCTGGCTTAAAACGTGGTGAGGGGAGAGCCATTCGAAAAACAAGCTCTGCTCTATCCCATTCTCAGGCGCACATGTCTTCGGTTGAGTTTTACATGACATTCTAAAGCGGGCTTCTGACAACAAAAAAGAGTTCCCGGAAGAAAAATAAAAAATGTACCACTCCTTTCGTAGACCCCGTCAGTCCCACAAGCAGGATTACAGGGGTAGGGGAAGACTGGAAGGTGGAGTTACCACAAGGGAGGTAGAGGTATATCCCCCCAGTTTTCTTCCAATCCCTCTGGGAGACCCTGACACCGGAGAAGTAGGAGGGAGACTTCAGTTCTCCTGAAAGGTTGGCGGGCCATTACAGACAACTAGTGTATCCTGCGAACCATGTGGAAAGGGTACAGAATAGACTTTTCCCATCTCTCCCTCAACAGTATTGCATCAGACTCCAGTCACTCTCCTCCTCAAAAAGACTATGGGAGGGCATCTGGGACCTCCTAAGATCAGGGTCGGTCAGTCCAGTACCCCTTTTAGATATCAGAGTCACTATTCCTCCCTTTTCTTCATAAAAAAGGCTTTGGAAAAATACTCTACCATTATAAATCTGAAACCTCTAAATCAATGGGTCAGGTACAAAAATTTCAAGATGGATACAGTAAAATTATTATTATTTAATTTTATTGTTTTGTTTTGTTTTAATGTTTTATTTATTGAAATCTGCAAGTTACATCAGAAAGAAAGCAATCAACAAAGTAGCTTACGAAAGTATTATATAACCTACAAATTCCACTTTTCGGGAGTTAAACAAATGGTTTGAAATATCAATACATGGCAAAAACTATTGATATACAGAGGTTTAAGGACAACAACAGCCTTAAAGGAACTTCCAGTAGCAAGAATATCTGGGTTCAAATCTGGGTTCTTTCCATCCACACGTCCTTGCTACATCACATATGCCATGTTTATTATTTAATTTTAAATCACCATTGGTTCCAGGGTGCTGTACATGAGAAGGGGTTACATACAAATTACAGATATCACTTACAGTAAACACACTAACAATCACAGACTGATATAGAGGGGAGAGAGGACCAATGGGGATCATTGCAGGCTGTAGGCTTTCCTGAAGAGGTGGATTTTCAGGTTCCATCTGAAGGATCCGAGTGTGGTTGATAGTCGGACGTGTTTGGACAAGGAATTCCAGAGGATGGGGGCTATTCGGGAAAAGTCTTGGAGGTGGTTGGGTAACGATCGAATAAGTGTGGAAGAGAGAAGGAGGTATTGGGAGGACCGGAGATTACGTGAGGGAAGATATCGGGAGATTATTTCAGAGATATAAGGAGGAGACAGGTTATAGATGACCTTGTAGGTCAGTATTATTAATTTGAATTGGATACGCTGAAGGAGTGGGAGCCAGTGAAGAGTTTTGCAGAGGGGAGAAGCAGAGGAGTAGCGAGGAGAGAGATGAATTAGTCGGGCAGCAGAGTTAAGGATGGACTGGAGAGGTGCGAGGGTGTTAGCAGGGAAGCCACAGAGAAGGATGTTGCAGTAGTCGAGATGGGAGATGATGAGGGCATACACAAGCATTTTAGTAGAGTGAGGGTTGAGGAAAGGACGGATTCTGGAAATATTTTTTAACTGGTGGCGGCAGGAGGTGGAGAGAGCTTGGATGTGCGGTTTGAAGGACAGGGCAGAGTCAAGGGATACTCCGAGGCAGCGGACCTCCGGTATGGGGGAAAGAGTGATGTCGTCAATTGTTATAGATAGGTCAGGTAAGGAAGATCTGTGAGATGGGGGAAAGATGATCAGTTCAGATTTGTCCACATTCAGTTTGAGGAACGGGAGGAGAAGAAGGAGAATATGACTGATAGACACTCCGGGATTCTGGAGATCAGAGAGGTGACGTCTGGGCCAGAGAGGTAAATCTGAGTATCATCGGCATAAAGGTGGTACTGGAATCCATGGGACTTTGAGTTGCCCCAGGCCAAGTGTATAGTTTGAGAAAAGTAGGTGTCCTAGAACAGAGCCTTGGGGGACCCTAACAGAGAGAGGGTGGGATGAGTAGGTAGTGTGGGAGATGCTGAATGTGCGGTTGGAGAGGTATGAAGAGATCCAGGATAGGGTGAGGTCTTTGATGCCAAAGGAGGAGAGACTCTGTAGTAGGAGGCAGTGGTCAACAGTGTCGAAGGCAGAGGACAGGTTTAGAAGGAGGAGTATGGAGTATTGTCCGTTCGCTTTGGCTGTAAGTAGATTGTTAGTAATTTTGGTCAGGGCTGTCTCAGTGGAGTGGTGGGGGCGGAAATCAGATTGTAGATTGTCAAAGAGCAGGTTAGATGAGAGGTGGGAGGAAAGTTCAGCGTGGACATACTGCTCCAGGAGTTTGGAAGCGAATGGGAGCAGCGATATTGGGCGATAGCTGGACACAGTGGTTGGGTCAAGGGTTGGCTTTTTAAGGACAGGCGTGATTGTGGCATGTTTGAAAGCAGATAGGAAGGTACCGGAAGTTAGTGACAGGTTGAAGAGGTGAGTTAGGGATGGAATAAGAGTGGTGGTGAGGTTGGGGAGGAGATGGGATGGAGTTGAGTGCACAAGTGGTGAGGTGTGATTTGGAGAGAAGATGAGCTTGCTCCCCTTCAGTGATGTTGGATAAGGAGGTTATGGGGTTTGGGCATTGGTCTGGTATACAAAGGGGTTGTGGTGGTTGAACAATAGAGACTTGCTGTGTTTGATCTATCTTGTTTTTGAAGTGTGTGGCAAAGTCCTCAGCAGAGATTAGGGAAGTTGGAGGGGGCAGTGGTGGGCGGAGGATGGAGTTCAATACTTTTAACAACTGTTTAGGGTTGTGGGATAAGGAAGATACAAGAGATGTAAAGAAGGCCTGTTTAGCAGAGTTGAGAGCTGATTTGAATGCAAGTGTTGCTTGTTTGAGTGCAGTGAAGTCGTCTTCTGAATGCGTTTTCTTTCAGCGCCGTTCAGCAATTCTGGATGCTTGCTTTTTAGTGGTGTTATTGTGCCAGGGTTGTCTATTGGTTCGTCGCACTCTGTTATGCATGACAGGGGCGACCAAGTCGATGGCTGATGCAAGAGTGGCATTGTAGAAACTAGTGGCAGTGTCTGTGTCATGGAGTTAAGATGTAGAGGACAGTGGAAGAGAGTGCGCGTGTCTAGGTGTGCGAGGTTTCTGCGGGGGTGCACGTGTTGCTGGACATGGGTGACAGGTGAGGAGGACAGGGATGAGAAAGGGAGTAGATGGTGGTCAGATAGAGGGAGAGGGGAGGTTGTGAAGTTAGATAGGGAGCAGAGACGGGTGAAGACCAGGTCTAATGTGTGTCCATCTGTGTGGGTGGCTGATGAGGACCACTGAGTAATTCCAAAAGATGATGTAAGGGACAAGAGTTTGGAAGCTGCCGACTGGTGGGTGTCAATGGGGATGTTGAAGTCACCCATGATGATGGTGAGAATGTCAGCAGAGAGAAAGTGAAGGAGCCAGGTAGAGAATTAGTCAATAAAGGCAGTGGTTGGGCCTCAAGAATTCCATTAATAGGGTGGGATTCCATATTGTGCACACTAGATTTGAGACGCATACTTCCATGTGCTCATCCACCCCAACCGCAAACAATATCTGAGGTTTCTGCTGGAACATCAGGGGTTAATACACCATTTCCAATTTAGGTGTCTACCATTCGGCCTTTTCTCAGCTCCACGTACCTTTACGACGATAATGACAGAGGTGGCAGCCTTCCTGAGGAAGAAGGAATTATTGTATTTCCATACCTGGATGAAATCCTTTTATTGGCAGACTCCACCATCCTCCTCAATCAACAGCTTGCCCAGACTATCAACGCACTGGAAGATCTAGGCTGGTGCGTGAACTTGGGAAAATCTGACTTACAACCAGATACTCAGAAGGTGTTCTTAGGAGTCCTCCTCGATTCACATCACAGGCTGTCTTCCCTACTCCTCATAAAGAAGGAGGAAATCAAGAACACAATTTGGACCTTCCAAAAAAAGAAGTTGGTCAGGTATGACATGAGAATTCTCGACCTGATGAGGTCATGCATCCCGATTCCCAAGTGTATGGTGGTGTCAGACCCACTGAAGACAGCTACAAAAAAACAATCCGTCAGTCTAGAACAGACATCCAGACGGTCTAGACAGAAGAATGAAGGTTTTGGCAAACCTGAGAGATTCCCCATCATGGTGCACATCGCAAAAGACACTCCAGGAAGGGGTACCATGGATCCTATCCCCCTTCATTTGTATTACCACCAGCGGAAGTGTAAGGTTAGTACCTTCAGGGTACATGGTCCCCGGAAGATCAAAAGAGAAGCACAATCAGGAAAACTATTCCACCGTGCGTCCTAAATCTAGTGCTAGGTGCCTTATGCATATCCCCTTTGAACTCCCAAAAGAGACCAGCATCAATTTTCTCTCCATGAAAACATCGATCTTGGTGGCAGTCACCTCTGCTAAACGGTTGGGGGAGATCCAGGCATTGTCAGTAAGGGATCCTTATCTGCAAATCCTAGAGGATTGACTAATATTATAGACATGATCCTGCTGAAAGCACTAAAGGCCCCGTCACACATAGCGACTCACCAGCGATCCCGACAACGATATCAACGTGTCAGGATCGATGGTGAGTCACTACATGGTCGCTGGTGAGCTGTCAGACAGACAGCTTCACCAGCGATCAGCACCAGCGACGCCAAGCAAGCGGCGTCGCTGTGTACTTTAGTTACCATACCAGCGCGCTGATGCAGGGAGCTGGTAACTAAGGTACCATCGCGTTTCTAAGGGACGTGCGTCAATTAGAAACCTGATGTGTACCTTAGTTACCAGCTCCCTGCATCAGCGCGCTGGTAGCTAAGGTACACATCGGGTTTTTAAGCACCGCCCGGTTCTTAGAAACCCTGTGTTTACCTTAGTTACCAGCTGATCGCTGGTCTCCCGCCTGTCACACGCAGCGATGCGTGCTGGCCTGCGGGAAACCAGCGATCAAAGAAATGTCCAGGGCTTTCCAAGAGCGATCAGGGATACCGGCAGGGGGCCCGGTCACTGATAGGTGTCACACATAGCGATCTCGCTGGTGAGATCGCTGTTGCGTCACAAAACTTGTGACTCAGCTATGTAAAGTAAAGTAAAGATCAAGCTATGTATGACGGGGCCCTAAGACAAATTTGAACCAGGAGATCGTTCTGCCATATTATTGTCAGTTTCCAAGTAAAGATCAGTGATGCATTACGTGGAAGCTACAGATTCCTGGATACAGGACTCAAACCTCTTTGTACAGCATGCAGGAAGGAATAAAGGCAATCCTCAAAGTTGACCCTATCCAGATTTTTTATTTATCTCATTTATATAGCGCCATTAATTCCACAGCGCTTTACATACAGTGGGGAAAAAAAGTATTTAGTCAGTCAGCAATAGTGCAAGTTCCACCACTTAAAAAGATGAGAGGCGTCTGTAATTTACATCATAGGTAGACCTCAACTATGGGAGACAAACTGAGAAAAAAAAATCCAGAAAATCACATTGTCTGTTTTTTTTTCATTTTATTTGCATATTATGGTGGAAAATAAGTATTTGGTCAGAAACAAAATTTCATCTCAATACTTTGTGATATATCCTTTGTTGGCAATGACAGAGGTCAAACGTTTTCTGTAAGTCTTCACAAGGTTGCCACACACTGTTGTTGGTATGTTGGCCCATTCCTCCATGCAGATCTCCTCTAGAGCAGTGATGTTTTTGGCTTTTCGCTTGGCAACACGGACTTTCAACTCCCTCCAAAGGTTTTCTATAGGGTTGAGATCTGGAGACTGGCTAGGCCACTCCAGGACCTTGAAATGCTTCTTACGAAGCCACTCCTTCGTTGCCCTGGCGGTGTGCTTTGGATCATTGTCATGTTGAAAGACCCAGCCACGTTTCATCTTCAATGCCCTTGCTGATGGAAGGAGGTTTGCACTCAAAATCTCACGATACATGGCCCCATTCATTCTTTCATGTACCCGGATCAGTCGTCCTGGCCCCTTTGCAGAGAAACAGCCCCAAAGCATGATGTTTCCACCACCATGCTTTACAGTAGGTATGGTGTTTGATGGATGCAACTCAGTATTCTTTTTCCTCCAAACACGACAAGTTGTGTTTCTACCAAACAGTTCCAGTTTGGTTTCATCAGACCATAGGACATTCTCCCAAAACTCCTCTGGATCATCCAAATGCTCTCTAGCAAACTTCAGACGGGCCCGGACATGTACAGGCTTAAGCAGTGGGACACGTCTGGCACTGCAGGATCTGAGTCCATGGTGGCGTAGTGTGTTACTTATGGTAGGCCTTGTTACATTGGTCCCAGCTCTCTGCAGTTCATTCACTAGGTCCCCCCGCGTAGTTCTGGGATTTTTGCTCACCGTTCTTGTGATCATTCTGACCCCACAGGGTGGGATTTTGCGTGGAGCACCAGATCGAGGGAGATTATCAGTGGTCTTGTATGTCTTCCATTTTCTAATTATTGCTCCCACAGTTGATTTCTTCACTCCAAGCTGGTTGGCTATTGCAGATTCAGTCTTCCCAGCCTGGTGCAGGGCTACAATTTTGTTTCTGGTGTCCTTTGACAGCTCTTTGGTCTTCACCATAGTGGAGTTTGGAGTCAGACTGTTTGAGGGTGTGCACAGGTGTCTTTTTATACTGATAACAAGTTTAAACAGGTGCCATTACTACAGGTAATGAGTGGAGGAAAGAGGAGACTCTTAAAGAAGAAGTTACAGGTCTGTGAGAGCCAGAAATCTTGATTGCTTGTTTCTGACCAAATACTTATTTTCCACCATAATATGCAAATAAAATGAAAAAAAAACAGACAATGTGATTTTCTGGATTTTTTTTTCTCAGTTTGTCTCCCATAGTTGAGGTCTACCTATGATGTAAATTACAGACGCCTCACATCTTTTTAAGTGGTGGAACTTGCACTATTGCTGACTGACTAAATACTTTTTTTCCCCACTGTACATTATCGGCACTTTCCTCGATGGCGCTCACAATCTACTTTCCCTATCAGTATGTCTTTGTAATGTGGGAGGAAACCCGAGTACCCGGTGGAAACCCACGCAAACACGGGGAGAACATACAATTTTTCTGGCATATGAATTGGAAAAGAAAAGAACCCCCACATAACATTAAGACTTATTCCATAAGTGCAATTTCAGTGTCCGTGGCTGAGAGATCTGGAGCTTCCATTGACCAGATTTGTAGTGCCGCAACCTGGTCTATCATAACATTCTGTAGACATTTTAAGCTAGACGTAATATCAGATCAAAAGCTAGCCTACGACAGAAAGTCTTTCAGGCAGTAGTCCAACCCTGAGATACTATTTATTTGGTATTTCTCTTGTTGTGCGGTCATGAGTGACGTCCTGGGAAAATAGGAATTAGTCCTACTGGTAATTGTATTTCCAGGAGTCAATCGTGACAACACCATTACATTCCTTCCTCTGAATTCCGAATACTTATGTGAAGAGAACATTTGTGTGTAACAATACAATAAAATAAGTTGCATCCATCCTGGTGTGGTGATTGGTAAAACACTGAGGGAGCGGTTGGGGGGGTGCTTTTAACCTCTCATTTGTTTCCTGTCCATAGAGGAGGAGTAAGACTAGCTCCTGTTGTGCTGTCATGATTGAGTCCTTTACATTAATTCCTTTGTACCAACAGAAGGATTACAACATTTCCTGACAGAGTTAAAGTATTTGAGGGGTGCTGTTTTTAAAATGGTATCACTTTTGAAGAGTTTCCAATATATAGGCCCCTCAAAGTCCACTCTCACAGTGGGTCATGGCACCCAAAAACCGTAAAAGTAAAGTTCCTTCTGAGTTTTACACTGTGCCTCAAAAGGAGTTCCCAATTACATGTAGGGTATTGGTGTTCTCAGGAAAAAAATGGACCACTCAGTTTATTGTGCAATTTCTTCTATTAGCCCTTAAATAAATTTGGGACTAAAAACATTTTAGCAGTAAAAATGTAATTATTCTTTCTTCACTGCCCAATGGTATAAATTTCTGTGAGGCACATGTGGTGTCAACATACTCACTGCACCCCTTGATGAATTCATTGTGAAGTCTAGTATGTAAAATGACGTCACTTATGGGTTTTCTGCCATTCTTACACCTCTTGGGCTCTGCCTATGTTACATGGCACCCTCAAACCAATTCAACAAAATCTGAACTCCTATATAGCACTTCTTCCCTTCTGAGCTTTGCACTGTGCCTCTAAAGTAGTTTTCAACTATTTTGCACAAATTATTGTATGGTCCATTTTGTTCCGTTACCTTTGCGAAAATGAAAACTTTGGGGCAAAACTGTTAGCACAACGCAGGATTCATGCTCTGACAGGCAGGGTCTCCGATGGGTTGCTTCACTTACCCACGCTGCTGTCGGTTCCTCTCTTCCTCATGCTCTGCATGCTCCCAGCAGCACTTCCAGCTGTGTCCTTAGGGCACGCGTGCGCTCCTGCCCTCTTAAAGGGCTAGCGCGTGCATTTGCTATTTCCTCCTAGCCAATGGTTGATGCATTATGTATATATTGCTTCCTCTCCAGTGGGGAGGTGCCTGAGCAACCTTCCTGTTTTGCAGTATAAGTTGTGTAAGGTTGCATACCAGTTCCTGCTGCACTCTGGTGCAAGTCCTTCCTGCTGCACTCTGATACAAACACTGTTTGCTGCACTCTGATACAAACTGTCTGCTGCACTGTGATGCGAACCCTGTCTGCTGCACTATGGTGCGAATCCTGCCTTCTCCACTCTGGTGCAAGTCCCTGTCTGCTGCACTCTGATAAACTCTGCTGCACTCAAGTGTGAACTCTGTCTGATGCATTCTAATACAAACTCTGCCAGCTGCTTCCTCTAATCTGTCCTCTGGGTCCAGCTGCTGCGCGTCTGTTGGTCTGTCCTGGAGTGGCACTTGGCATTCATCAGGAATCAAGTCTAACCTCCCCATCAGAGGCTCTAGTGAAGTCAGGTGTTTGCTTAGTCACGCTCCTCCTGGCTCTTAGCGGTCCGTGGCACAGTGGTTCCACAAACCACGTCTGTGACAAAAAACAACATTTTTGTGGGAAAATGTATTTTTTCATTTTCACAGCTTAACATTGTAAACTTCTGTAACGTACGTGCGTGTTCAAGTTGCTCAACACATAAGCAACCACTGCAAAATTTTCAGTTTGTCTTTTTTCTCTTTATAGGTATATTTTTGAGTAAAACGTAAATTGCGCTTTTATTCTATAAACTACTGACAACATGTCTTTGACTTTCCAAGCACTAAATTTTGTATTTTCAGAAAATGAGAAATGTTGAAAATAACTAAAAAATGCAGTGCTTGCAGACCTCAAATAATGCTAAGAAAACAAGTTCATAATCATTTAGAAACAACATTACTAATGTTTTAACTCAGGAAGAGTTCAGAAATCAATATTTTGTTAATAACCATGAATTTTAGTCACAGCTTTCATGCGTCTTGACATTCTTTCCACCAGTTTTTCACACTGCTTTTGGGTGACCTTTTGCCACTCCTGGTACAAAAATTTAAGCAGTTCTTCTTTGTTTGATGGCTTGTGACTATCCATCTTCCTCTTGATTACATTCCAGAGGTTTTCAGTGGGGTTAAGGTCTGGAGATTGGGCTGGCCATGACAGAGATTTGATGTGATGGTCCTTCATCCACACATTGATTGACCTAGCTGTTTGGCATGGCACATTGTGCTGCTGGAAAAAACAGTCCTCAGAGTTGGGGGAACATTGCCTGAGCAGTAAGAATCAACTGATTTTCCAGGATAACCTGGTATGCGGCTTGATTCACCTTCGCAAAGATTAACCTGCCCAATTCCATCCTTGCTGAAGCATCCTCAGATCATCACCTATCCACCACCAAATTTCACAGTGGGTGCAAAACACTGTGGCTTGTACGCCTTTCCAGGTCTATGTCTAACCATTAGACGACCAGTTGTTAGGCAAAGCTGAAAATTAGACTCATCAGAGAAAATTACCTTACTCCAGTCATCTATGATCCAATTCTTATGGTCTTTGGCAAACGTCAGCCTGGTTCTCCTTTGCTTCTCATTGATGAAAGGCTGTTTTCTAGCTTTGAGCCCTGCCTCTAGGAGCCTGTTACAAATTGTTGTTGCCGTGCACTTCACCCAGGCTGCCATTTGCCATTTCTTTTGTAGGTCACTTGATGTCATCCTGCAGTTGCTGAGTGACATTCGAATAAGATAACGGTCATCCCGGTCAGTGGAGAATCATTTTCGCCCTCTGTCGGTCTGTAGCTTTGTTGTCCCCCATGTCTGCTGCTTGACCTTGTTGTAATGGACTGCCGTCTTACAAATATTAAGGATGGAAGCAACATGATGCTCACTGTATGCTCACCCTCTGCTAGTAAAAGAAGAATTGAGCCCTTCTTTTCCTCACTCAAGACTTTTCTTTTTAACTCCTTTGGCATGGTTAAGTTATTTTTTCATTCCTATTACTTTTGGGATACTAGCACTTGTTTTGCCATCCAGCTTGTCCTATTGTAAGAGGATTGTGAATACCACAGAAGGGTTTTATACTTTCCTTCATTAAATATGATTTGGTTCAGGTGATAACCTAATCAGAAGCACATTAAGTAGGAAGCGGTATCCCCTGGGTGGAATTCAACTGACACTGGAATGGAATGGCTGTCAGACATGTAGAGAAGCTGATTTTTATAAAACTCTGCAGTGGTCTCTTAATTTTTCCCAGAACTGTACATACATTCTTTGAGAGGTCTAGCTTCCAAAATGGGATCAATTGTTGTGGGATTTCCACTGTTTAGACACATCAGTGGCTCTCCAAATGCGACATTGTGTCCACTCTTGATTCCAGCTATATTTGTGTTCAAAACATCAAATGGCGCTCCTTCCCTTTGGAGCCCTGATGTGTGCCAGTAGTTTCCCCCCCCACATATGAGGTACCGTATTGGCATAATCAGAAGAAATTGCAAAACAAATTGTATGGTACATTTTCTCCTGTTACCTTTGTAAAAATGCAAAGTTTGTGCCTAAAAACATTTTTGTGGAAAAAACGTGATTTTTTTTTTTATTTTCATGGCTCAACGTTATAAACTTCTATATAGCACCTGTGGGTTCAGTGTGCTCACCACACATCTAGATACATTCCTTGAGGAGTCTACTTTCTGAAATGGGGTCAGTTGTGGGAGGTTTCCACCGTTTAGGCACATCAGGGGCTATCCAGATGCGACATAGCATCCGCTCTCAATTCCAGCTATTTTTGTGTTCAAAAAGTGCTCCTTCCCTTCTGAGCCCTGCTGTGCGCCCAAACACTATTTTTTCCCCCTACATATAGAGTATTGGCGTAGTCAGGAGAAATTGCACAACAAATTTTGGAGTTCATTTTATCCTGTTACCCTTCTGAAAATAAAAATTTGGGACCACAGTAACATGTTTGTGAAAAAAGTTAAATGCTAATTTTTTCCTTCCACATTGCTTTAATTACTGTGAAACACTTGAAGGGTTAATAAACTTCTTGAATGTGGTTTTGGGGACTTTGAATGGTGCATTTCTTAGATTGGGGCCTATATGACAAAATGACAAAAAGTGACACCAAAGTCACTTCAAATGTGATGTGGTCCCTAAGAAATGGTTTTGTAAAAAAAAAAAAAAAAAAAAACCTGATCAACTTTGAACTCTTATAACTTCCTAAAAAAAAAATATGTTTAAAAAAGATGATGCAGATGTAAAGTAGACATGTGGGAAATGTCAATTAACTATTTTGTGTGGTATCTGATTTTAGGGCACAAAAATTTAACGTTTGAAAGATGCAAAGTTTTGATTATTTTAATACTGCAAATCATATTGACCAAAATTTAAAAAACAACATGTACAATATGTCACACAAAAAAACCAGTCCCAGAATCCAGAATTACTGGCATGCATTGAAGTGCTAGATTTCAAAATGTTGGACTGGTTATTAAGGTGAAAATTAGCTTTGTCACTAAGGGCTTTAAAGGGAACCTATTCTGGGGTGTCATACCTCAAACTAATTACATGAATGTACAGGTGCAGAAGTTGGTTTTAAGAAATCCACTTTGTCGTTTCTCAGCCATCCAGTGCTGAAATCTTCAGCAAATGAGCCACAAGTGTTTCATAGTGGGACATTGTACTTGCAGCTCTCCAGTCCTGCCCACCACCTGCCTCAAGAGTTTGACTGACAGGTCTCTCTTGTTTCATGGACCTGACGGTGATCTGTCACAAGTGCCGTCGATGCCAGCGGTGGCACATGTGCTGTAAGGTTCTCGTGATGTCACTAGACCCAACAAATTGATCTATGGGGCGACCCAGGCACTATTAGCGCTTGTGACAGATCTTATTCATAGGAGGCAAGTCTGAGAAAGAAGTGTGATCTGTCAGTCTGACACAGGGGGTGGGCGGGGAGTAGTGAGGAAGGGTCGGAGAACTGCAAGTGCATTGTCCCACTCTGAAGCACTTGTGGCTCATTTGCCCAAGATTTCACAACTGAATTGCTGTGAAATGCCAAAATAGATTTTGTAAGATGAAGGTAAGCATTTAGTCAGCCTCAAAGTGCTGGTAGATAGCAGAGATAGTATTAGGAAACCGCAGTACTTTACTCTATGGAAATATTCATTTTTATTCACAAAAACAAAGGTAACGTTGAGCCCATGGTCACCTTAAACGTTCATGTAATATCACTTGGATATGCCTAAAACAGGGCAGGCATCCTAGAATCCTGATTATTGGTTCATGGCTGCCATGGGATTTAAAAGGAATATGGGCATACTGGTTATAGACTGCTGAAAAAAGTCCTACCAGTATGCCTCTGATCAGATGCCCAGTTGTGGATAAATCATCTTGCATTACTTTATATAAATGACCTCTTCCAGGCTTTGGGGCAGATGGTGCCTGGAAGATAGCTCTGCCTCCAGAGATTATTATATGTACAGGGGGAGTTACCAGTGTGATGGTCACTCCCTGCTCTCCTGATCTCACTGCAGAGCTGTGTGTGATTATACCTGACACATCTGCAGCTTCCAGCTCACTGGCAAAGAGGGCTGCAATATTGTTAGGCTACTTTCACACATCAGGTTTTCGGCGTCAGGCGCGATCCGGCGTCGTGCCGGAATGCCGGATCCGGCAAATGTTTTGTAAAACCTGATGTGCCGGATCCGGTTTTCTGCCGGATCCGTCTTGTTCTTGACAGACAAAACCGGATCCGTCTCATCCGGTTCATCCGTTTTTCTATCCGTTTTTCGACGGATTACGCCGGATCTGGTTTTTAAAATTGACCCTTGTGGCCTTCCGAACGGGATTGGCTACTGGAAAACTATATATAGCATGTTCCTACAGCCCTTCTTTGACAGGTTGTAGAGGAGAAAGTGCAGGTTGGAGAGAAGAGCAAGTTACTGGCGAAGATGGATGTTGTCATTGGAAATATTACCACTAGAAGTTCTGTGACGGTTTCAGTAATGAGGGACAATTTTGCACTATACTTTATGTCACCTCAAGGCAGAGTACACTGGCAGGATGACAGAGTGTGAAAGATTTGTGCCCTAACCAAACTTGTGTACCTTCTGTACCAACAGTATATACCTTTGCCAACCAAAGTTGGCTATCTTGTCATGGTCTTACTATTTTTAGCTTTAGGCCACAGGTGTGTACCTGGTTGTGTTTTATGCAAAGTATTTCACCTTTTAACAAAAGTTGTGTACATTGTTAGGAAATCACCAACAATAAACACAACTTTTCAGGTGAAATACTTTGCTTCAAACACAACCAGGAACACAACTGTGGCAAAAAGGTAAAATTTACCCACAGTTATATACCTGGTTTTGAATACCTTTTTACCTTTTAAATACCCTGTATTTAACCTTTTTTTTAAACATATTTCGCCGCAGAAAGAAATGACAGACAACCAGTGTAAACAATAATTTAACTTTTATTTAAAATATTTTTTTTTGTGTAAACTGTTTTTAAAGTTAAAAAAACTTTTTTAATAAAGGTTTGAAACCAACCAAATGGGCATTTTTATTACAAAAAAAACATTATAACTCGGTGTAGTGTGGGGTGGAAATACTGCTGGAGGGGCTGCGGGACAATAAAGAGAAAAAAAAACAATTAAAATACTGACATGGTATGGCCCTGGCTGAAAAAAAAAAAGTTACATCTAACATTTTTTTTTCACATGTGGTGTGTAATATTTACCTTCTAGTGACCATTGTCTCCCGGAGGAACGACAGGGCTTGTGCGTACTTGTACTTGCTCCTGCGTCCTCCAGATCCACTCGGGGCCCGCATCTCTTTATTGAACTCCTTCTTGAAACGATCCCTCACAGACTGCCACCGATTCACAATTCTGTTCCCTGAAACGAGAAAGGAGTGGTTAGTATACAACATCAGTGTTTCACAAACTCCAGTCCTCATGGTCCCCAGGGGTCATGTTTTCAGGATTTCCATAGTAAATAGAAATCCTGAACACATGATCCGTGGGGACCACGAGGACTGGAGTTCAGGAAACACTGGTTTACATCAAGCAACCGGTACTGTATATACTTACGCTCTTTAATCTGGGCCCGAACATCGAGGTCCTCCCAGCGGCCCACAAGGAGCGAACAGATTTCCTCCCAGAGTCGTCGGGTAACGATAAGGTCAGCGTGGCGGCGGTCAGCCATATTCCAGAGCGGCTCCCTTTCTCTGACGAGATCGATGAGGTGGTCCACATCGAGTCCTCCATCCTCACCGTCAGAGTCGGGAGCACGCTGTGAAGGCTGTTAAAGAAAAAGACAAAAATAACATAATTAGCCTCCACAAAAGAAATGAAATAAAAAGTGCAAAAAAACAAAGCAAAAATATTTATACTTACACGCTGGTGACCGCCGCGTTGCTGTCGCCGACGACCCTGGGAGGCACTGCGAGGACCTCTTGGCCGAGCACCAGATTGGGAAGACTAGAGAAGAAAACAAAAAATGTTATGTCTTTGGATGTAGGCATTTGTTTGCTGTGTGTGGTCTGCAGAACATTGTTTTCTATGTGTTGTGTGTAGTGTGATGTTGTGTTTCTGCGTTTGATGCAAAAAACTTACCAATTGTGAGCCCACTCCAGGTGTCTGTCCACCCCTTCCTTCTTCTTCTGGGAGCTCCTCTTCATCTTGTGAATCCTGTTTTGAAATAAAAGGCAATGAATAGACATATATTACAGAGATGATGGATTTTGGAAATAAAAACTTACCGTCAAACGCTGACGATGCGAGGGAGGGCTCCCAGAAGATGATGTGCTGTCTTCCTGGTGGCCACACTCCATGCCTGTGGGTGGTGTTCCAGCTGCTGCCATTGCTGCTGCTGCTGCATCTATTGGGCGGCTGTTGAATAAAGAGAAACAAAGGGCCAATGAATATCTTGATATCCAATAGCCCTAGTTTGGAGGAATGGGGGATTTGATAATTACCGTCTCTCATCTGCTGCTGGCCTCCCCTCCTCAGCATGTTCCATTTGCTGCTCCATTTGGGGTGGTGGTGGTGCTGATGGTGCTGCAGTGGTCTCCTGCCTTCTCCTGCTGCGCTTGGTTGCTTTCTTGGGTGGCATGTTGGGTGTGGCTGTGGGTCCCACTGTCTTGCTTTTATATATGTCTTGTGGGCAGAGCTACTGAGCATGCTCAGACCAAAAAAAACGGATCCGGCCACCGGATCCGGCTTTCGCCGGATCAGGAGCATTGCGGCGCTCATAGGCTTTCATTGTGTGAAAAAGACGGACGCGCCGGATCCGGCGTGTCCGGCTTTTTCGCCGGAGACAAAAAACGTTACAGTAGCCGTTTTTTCCAGACGCCGGATCGCGACACATTGCCGGATCCGGCGAAAACCGGATGAAACGCATGGCCATCCGGCGCGATCCGGCGCAAATGCAAGTCAATGGGGGGGAAACCGGATCCGGCATTGCATTTCGCCGGATCCGGTTTCTGTCAAAAGCGCCGGATCGCGCCTGACGGCGAAAACCTGATGTGTGAAAGAGGCCTTACAATGCAGCAGAGCTCAGAGAGAAGAAAAACGTGTTTGCAAGAAGACATGGTTCATTTCTCCTGTTCTAGTTACTTGTCTCACTGGTAAGTCCTCTTTTTTGTAAAATAATCTCTGGAGGCAGATTTATCATCCAGGCAACATCCTCCCCAGGGCCTGGAAGAGGTCATGTACATAATGTGATAAGAGGATTTATCCACAACAAGGCATCTGACTTGAGGCAGACCGATGTGACTCCCCTCCGCAGTCTATATTAATAGTTTAGGTATGTCGAATGTGGCGACAGATTCTCTTCAATGCACAAGTGTCGTTTCTTCAGATCTGTAGACATAGATGGAAATTACAGCAAGAGCCAATTAAGATGTCCTCCACCCCGTAAGTACTTGCATTGTATCCCAGTGGGTCTTTTGACTTTTATTTTATTGTTTCTATGTGTCAGAAACTTTCAGATAAAACTCTGTCCCTGATGTAACATTAATAGCAGCGCACCCCATGCCTGCAAGTCATATGTAATATTTACCTTTCCCGATAGCTGAAGCTCCATATAATGGATATGTTTATATTGGAGTGCTCTAGCTATAAAGCAAAGGCTGAGATTGTGTTTCGCAATACCTACAGCCCTCTCTGCTGTACAAAACTATTCAACATGGTCACACTGGTGGGGTCTTAAAACTGGGAAGAACACCACCCCACATAGTTTGTGGAGGTTTACATTTCAGTTGAGAGATTACTATGCATGTATCGCTACCTCTGAAGTTAACAGATGTTACATACAAGATCCCCTATCATTCATCTACTTTTTCTGATCCATGTGCTCAGAAATTCACATTTCGGGACTGGAGTCAAATATACTCAGGAAAACAATAAAACATTGATATTGCAATTCCTCAGCACCTAGTGCCTTTTTTATTTTATATCTGTATTATCTATAATTACATTATAAGCCTAGTCCAGCTCTGAAACTGGTTTTCAGACACCGAATGAGCAAATAATACAATGAAAGTGTAGAATTGTGGATGCAGCTCTGGCATATAATTCAAACAGAAGATTACGATCAGTACATGATAAGTAATGTATGTACACAGTGACTGCACCAGCAGAACAGTGAGTGCAGCTCTGGAGTATAATACAGGATGTAACTCAGGATCAGTAATGTAATGTATGTACACAGTGACTCCACCTGCAAAATAGTGAGTGCAGCTCTGGATTATAATACAGGATGTAACTCAGGATCAGTACAGGATCAGTAATGTAATGTATGTACACAGTGACTGCACCAGCAGAATAGTGAGTGCAGCTCTGGAGTATAATACACGATGTAACTCTGGATCAGTAACGTAATGTATTTACACAGTGACTGCACCTGCAGAATAGTGAGTGCAGCTCTGGAGTATAATACAGGATGTAACTCAGGATCAGTAATGTAATGTATGTACAGTCATGGCCAAAAGTTGAGAATGACACAAATATTAATTTTTACAAAGTCTACTGCTTCATTTTTTTCTAATGGCAATTTGCATATACTCCAGAATGTTATAAAGAGTGATCAGGTTAACAGCAATTACTTGCAAAGTCAATATTTGCCTAGAAAATTAACTTTATCCCCCAAAACACATTTCAACATCATTGCAGCCCTGCCTTAAAAGGACCAGCTAACATCGTTTCAGTGATTGCTCCATTAACACAGGTGTGGGTCTTGATGAGGACAGGGCTGGAGATCAATCTGTCATGATTAAGTAAGAATGACACCACTGGACACTTTAACCCCTTAACGACCGCCGATACGCCTTTTAACGGCGGTAATTAAGGGTACTTAAACCACAGCGCCGTTAATTCACGGCGCTGTGATTTAAGTGAATAGCGCCCCCCAGTGTCGGATTTTCTCCGGGGTCTCGGCTGCCAGGGGTAGCCGAGACCCCAGAGAACATGGATCGGTCGGTTTTTACCGACCCCCGCTTTTGCGATCGCCGTTATTAACCCTATAACGGCGACCGCAAAAAAAACAAAAAGCCGCGATTTTACATTTAATTTCTCTTTCCTCTGATGTGATCGCACATCAGAGGATAGAGAAATAGGGTCACCGATCCCCCCGGTCCCCTCCCGGTACCTCTCCCTTGTCCTCCATCCCCTCCTGGTGGTCCCGCGCCCGCCGGCGTCATCCGATGGGCGCCGCCATCTTGAAAATGGCGGGCGCATGCGCAGTGCGCCCGCCGGGAATCTGCTGGCTCCGGCTGGCAGATTCCATTCATTATTTTGATCACTATGATAAACGATCATAGTGATCAAAATAATAAAAATAGTACATAACCCCCCCTTTTATCACCCCCTTATTCTGGCACACATAATGAAATAAAAAAAATATTTTTTTTTCAGTTTTCCATAAGGGTTAGGGTTAGGCTAGGGGTAGGGTTAGGCTAGGGTTAGGGTTAGGCTAGGGTTAGGCTAGGGTTAGGTTAGGGTTAGGCTAGGGTTAGGGTTAGGCTAGGGTTAGGATTAGGCTAGGGTTAGGATTAGGCTAGGGTTGGGCTAGGGTTAAGGGTTGGGCTAGGGTTAAGGGTTGGGCTAGGGTTAAGGGTTGGGCTAGGGTTAAGGGTTGGGCTAGGGTTAAGGGTTGGGCTAGGGTTAAGGGTTAGGGTTGGGCTAGGGTTAGGGCGAACTAGGATTAGGGTTAGGATTAGGGATTAGGGTTGGGATTAGGGTTAGGGGTGTGTTGGGGTTAGGGTTGGAGCAAGAATTGAGGGGTTTCCACTATTTACCAACTTTGGGGGTCTAAAAATTGGGGTCTAAAAAATCACTTTTGTGGAAATAAAAAAGACTTTATTTTCACGGCTCTGCGTTTATAAACTTCTGTGACGCGCTTGGGGGTTCAAAGTGCTCACCACACATCTAGATAAGTTCCTTAGGGGGTCTAATTTCCAAAATGGGGTCACTTGTGGGGGGTTTCCACTGTTTAGGCCCATCAGGGGCTCTGCAAACGCAACATGATGCCCGCAGACCATTCCATCAAAGTCTGCATTCCAAAATGGCACTCCTTCCCTTCCGAGCTCTCCCATGCGCCCAAACAGTGGTTCCCCCCCACATATGGGGTATCAGTGTACTCAGGACAAATTGCATAACAACTGTGGGGGTATGATTTCTCCTGTTACCCTTGTAAAAATAAAAATTTGGGCGCGAAAAGATCATTTTTGTGGAAAAAAAATGGATTTCTTATTTTCACGGCTCTGCGTTTATAAACTTCTGTGAAGCACTTGAAGGTTCAAAGTGCTCACCACACATCTAGATAAGTTCCTTCATGGGTCTAGTTTCCAAAATGGAGTCACTTGTTGGGAGTTTCCACTGTTTAGGCCCATCAGGGGCTCTGCAAACGCAACATGATGCCCGCAGACCATTCCATCAAAGTCTGCATTCCAAAATGGCACTCCTTCCCTTCCGAGCTCTCCCATGCGCCCAAACAGTGGTTCCTCCCCACATATGGGGTATCAGCGTACTCAGGACAAATCGCATAATAACTGTGGGGGTATGATTTCTCCTGTTACCCTTGTAAAAATAAAAATTTGGGGGTGAAAAGATCATTTTTGTGGAAAAAAAAATGGATTTCTTATTTTCACGGCTCTACGTTATAAACTTCTGTGAAGCACTTGAAGGTTGAAAGTGCTCACCACACATCTAGATAAGTTCCTTAATGGGTCTAGTTTCCAAAATGGGGTCACTTGTTGGAGTTTTCCACTGTTTAGGCACATTAAGGGCTCTCCGAACGAAACATGGCATCCGATCTTAATTCCAGCCAATTCTGAGTTGAAAAAGTCAAACGGTGCTCCATCCCTTGCGAGCTCTGCCGTGTGCTGAAAAAGGGGTTTACCCCCACATATGGGGTATCGGCGTATTCAGGAGAAATTGTACAACAAATTTTGTGGTTGATTTTCTCTTTTAACACTTGTGAAAATAAAAAAAATTGGTTCTGAAGTAATTTTTTTCCAAAAAAAAGTTAAATGTTAATTTTTTCCATCCACATTGCTTTCGTTCCTGTGAAGCACTTAAAGGGTTAATAAACTTCTTGAATGTGGTTTTGAGCACCTTGAGGGGTCTAGTTTTTAGAATGGTGCCACTTTTGGGTATTTTCTGTCATGTACACCCCTCAAAATGACTTTAAATATGATGTGGTCCCTAAAAAAAATGGCTTTGTAAATTTTGTTGTAAAAATGAGAAATCGCTGGTCAACTTTTAACCCTTATAACTTCCTAACAAAAAAAAATTTTGCATCCAAAATTGTGCTGATGTAAAGTAGACATGTGGGAAATGTTATTTATTAAGAAATTTATGTGACACATCTCTCTGATTTAAGGGCATAAAAATTTAAAGTTTTAAAATTGCAAAATTTTAAATTTTTTTGCCATATTTCTGTTTTTTTCATAAATAAACACAAGACTTATCGAAGAAATTTTACCACTAACATGAAGTACAATATGTCACGAAAAAACAATCTCAGAATCAGCAGGATCCATTAAAGCGTTCCAGAGTTATAACCTCATAAAGGGACAGTGGTCAGAATTGTAAAAATTGGCCTGGTCATTAAGCTGCAAACTGGCTCTGTCGCTAAGGGGTTAAAAGGAGGCTGGTGCTTGGCATCATTGTTTCTCTTCTGTTCTTCTGTTAACCATGGTTATCTCTAAAGAAACACGTGCAGTCATCATTGCACTGCACAAAAATGGCCTAACAGGGAAGAGTATCGCAGCTAGAAAGATTGCACCTCAGTCAACAATCTATCGCATCATCAAGAACTTCAAGGAGAGAGGTTCCCTTGTTGCCAAAAAGGCTCCAGGGCGCCCAAGAAAGACCAGCAAGCGCCAGGACCGTCTCTTAAAAGTGTTTCAGCTGCGGGATTGGGCTCCCAGCAGTGCAGAGCTTGCTCAGGATTGGCAGCAGGCAGGTGTGAATGCATCTGCACGCACTGTGAGGCGGAGACTCTTGGAGCAAGACCTGGTCTCAAGGAAGGCAGCAAAGAAGCCACTTCTCTCCAGAAAAAACATCACGGACAGACTGATATTCTGCAAGAGGTACAGGGAGTGGACTGCTGAGGACTGGGGTAAAGTCATTTTCTCAGATGAATCCCCTTTTCGATTGTTTGGGACATCTGGAAAACGGCTTATTTGGAGAAGACCAGGGGAGCGCTACCACCAGTCTTGTCTCATGCCAACTGTCAAACATCCTGAAACCATTCATGTGTGGGGTGGCTTCTCAGCCAAGGGAATGGGCTCTCTCTCAGTCTTGCCTAAAAACACAGCCATGAATAAAGAATGGTACCAGAATGTCCTCCAAGAGCAACTTCTCCCAACCGTCCAAGAGCAGTTTGGTGATCAACAATGCCTTTTTCAACATGATGGAGCACCTTGCCATAAAGCAAAGGTGATAACTAAATGGCTCAGGGAACAAAACAGAGATTTTGGGACCATGGCCTGGAAACTCCCCAGATCTTAATCCCATTGAGAACTTGTGGTCAATCATCAAGAGACGGGTGGACAAACAAAAACCTTCAAATTCAGACAAAATAAAAGCATTGATTTTGCAAGAATGGACTGCTATCAGTCAGGATTTGATCCAGAAGTTGATTGAGAGCATGCCAGGGAGAATTGCTGAGGTCCTGAAGAAGAAGGGTCAACACTGCAAATATTGACTTGCTGCATTAACTCATTCTAACTGTCAATATAACCTTTTGTTACTCATAATATGATTGCAATTATATTTATGTATGTGATAAAAAATCTGACAAACATAAAAACCAAAGGGCAGCAGATCATGTGAAAATATAATATTTGTGTCATTCTCAAAACTTTTGGCCATGACTGTACACAGTGACTGCACCAGCAGAATAGTGAGTGCAGCTCTGGAAGTATAATACAGGATGTAACTCCGGATCAGTGCAGGATCAGTAATGTATGTACACAGTGACTGCACCAGCAGAATAGTGAGTGCAGCTCTGGGGTATAATACAGGATGTAACTCAGGATCAGTAATGTAATGTATGTACACAGTGACTGCACCAGCAGAATAGTGAGTGCAGCTCTGGGTTATAATACAGGATGTAACTCAGGATCAGTAATGTAATATATGTACACAGTAACTGCACCAGCAGAATAGTGAGTGCAGCTCTGGGGTATAATACAGGATGTAACTCACGATCAGTAATGTATGCGTTAGGAATCTGGTTTCTGACACGTCTATACAGAAACCCAGATTCTCACATGCTGCAGTCTCTTGCCCATCTGCTGCAGCAGAAGGGATTGCTGAGGAGATTGTCTCACAACAACTGTCTCCAGAGGCTAAGTTCTTTATTCCATCTATTGGGCATGCTCACGGGACGAGCTCCTTTTGGACTTCGGGAATCAGGTGCTCAGGTCCCACTTCGGATCCTATTGGCTCTTCCTGGATTCCTGGAGATTTCCGGAAGGTCCCGTGCGCTATAAAAAGTGCGCATGGCCGTTCCGCCATGCGCTAGTGCAGCATTTTATGCTGTGTGTGTATGGTGATGTATGCATGGACTGGTGACTGACTTATTATGAAACCCCTTCCCTCGGTTATTACGAATGGTGACAGTGTGTTGGTCTTAGTCAGTTACAGCGCCAGCGTGCCATTTGCATCCCTGCCTCAGCAGCCTAGCATCCATATTGCGCTTGCCTGACAGCAGCGTTTTCTTAGCAGTTGCGTTCCTGCCGCGCTGCTGTAGCAGCACAGTGTACGTTCGCAGTTGCGACGTCTCTGCCACAGACGTATACGGTAGGTCTAGACGGAGTTGGTGCCGTCAGCTCACGCCTCTCCTGTGACCAGTTACCGCGTCTGTGTAGCTGAGCCTCTGTGAGTTAAACAGACTCAGCACTTTTGCATTTCTGTTTATCCTTGGCAGCTCTGTGAGCTAAACTGAGCTTGCCTAGTGCACCAGGGTGACGTTAACCCCGTGCACTTTACCGCCTTATATTCTGCCATCTCCTAGCAGCGGTCTTACCATCTGCCGCACGGTGGACCCCGGGTGGCGAAGGGACTTTATTCATAATTTTTATTTAGTGCCATCCGCCACTCCTAACAGTATGTACACAGTGACTGCACCAGCAGAATAGTGAGTGCAGCTCTGGGGCATAATACAGGATGTAACTCAGGATCAGTACAAGATCAGTAATGTAATGTATGTACACAGTGACTGCACCAGCAGAATAGTGAGTGCAGCTCTGGGGTATAATACAGGATGTAAATCAGGATCAGTACAGGATCAGTAATGTATGTACACAGTGACTGCACCAGCAGAATAGTGAGTGCAGCTCTGGAGTATAATACAGGATGTAACTCAGGATCAGTAATGTAATGTATGTACACAGTGACTGCACCAGCAGAATAACGAGGGCAGCTCTGGAGTATAATACAGGATGTAACTCAGGATCAGTAATGTAATGTATGTACACAGTGACTGCACCAACAGAATAGTGAGTGCAGCTCTGGGGCATAATACAGGATGTAACTCAGGATCAGTAATGTATGTACACAGTGACTGCACCAGCAGAATAGTGAGTGCAGCTCTGGGGCATAATACAGGATGTAACTCAGGATCAGTAATGTATGTACACAGTGACTGCACCAGCAGAATAGTGAGTGCAGCTCTGGGGCATAATACAGGATGTAACTCAGGATCAGTAATGTATGTACACAGTGACTGCACCAGCAGAATAGTGAGTGCAGCTCTGGGGTATAATACAGGATGTAACTCTGGATCAGTACAGGATCAGTAATGTAATGTACGTATACAAAGACTGCACCAGCAGAATAGTGAGTGCAGTTCTGTGGTATAATATAGGATGTAACTCAGAATCAGTAATGTATGTACACAGTGACTGCACCAGCAGAATAGTGAGTGCAGCTCTGGGGTATAATACAGGATGTAACTCAGGATCAGTAATGTAATGTATGTACACAATGACTGCACCAGCAGAATAGTGAGTGCAGCTCTGGAAGTATAATACAGGATGTAACTCTGGATCAGTACAGGATCAGTAATGTAATGTACGTATACAATGACTGCACCAGCAGAATAGTGAGTGCAGCTCTGGAAGTATAATACAGGATGTAACGCAAGATCAGTACAGGATCAGTAATGTAATGTATGCACACAGTGACTGCACCAGCAGAATAGTGAGTGCAGCTCTGGGGTATAATACAGGATGTAACTCTGGATCAGTAATGTAATGTATGTACACAGTGACTGCACCAGCAGAATAGTGAGTGCAGCTCTGGGGCATAATACAGGATGTAACTCAGGATCAGTAATGTATGTACACAGTGACTGCACCAGCAGAATAGTGAGTGCAGCTCTGGAAGTATAATACAGGATGTAACTCAGGATCAGTAATGTAATGTATGTACACAGTGACTGCACCAGCAGAATAGTGAGTGCAGCTCTGGGTTATAATACAGGATGTAACTCAGGATCAGTAATGTAATATATGTACACAGTAACTGCACCAGCAGAATAGTGAGTGCAGCTCTGGGGTATAATACAGGATGTAACTCACGATCAGTAATGTATGCGTTAGGAATCTGGTTTCTGACACGTCTATACAGAAACCCAGATTCTCACATGCTGCAGTCTCTTGCCCATCTGCTGCAGCAGAAGGGATTGCTGAGGAGATTGTCTCACAACAACTGTCTCCAGAGGCTAAGTTCTTTATTCCATCTATTGGGCATGCTCACGGGACGAGCTCCTTTTGGACTTCGGGAATCAGGTGCTCAGGTCCCACTTCGGATCCTATTGGCTCTTCCTGGATTCCTGGAGATTTCCGGAAGGTCCCGTGCGCTATAAAAAGTGCGCATGGCCGTTCCGCCATGCGCTAGTGCAGCATTTTATGCTGTGTGTGTATGGTGATGTATGCATGGACTGGTGACTGACTTATTATGAAACCCCTTCCCTCGGTTATTACGAATGGTGACAGTGTGTTGGTCTTAGTCAGTTACAGCGCCAGCGTGCCATTTGCATCCCTGCCTCAGCAGCCTAGCATCCATATTGCGCTTGCCTGACAGCAGCGTTTTCTTAGCAGTTGCGTTCCTGCCGCGCTGCTGTAGCAGCACAGTGTACGTTCGCAGTTGCGACGTCTCTGCCACAGACGTATACGGTAGGTCTAGACGGAGTTGGTGCCGTCAGCTCACGCCTCTCCTGTGACCAGTTACCGCGTCTGTGTAGCTGAGCCTCTGTGAGTTAAACAGACTCAGCACTTTTGCATTTCTGTTTATCCTTGGCAGCTCTGTGAGCTAAACTGAGCTTGCCTAGTGCACCAGGGTGACGTTAACCCCGTGCACTTTACCGCCTTATATTCTGCCATCTCCTAGCAGCGGTCTTACCATCTGCCGCACGGTGGACCCCGGGTGGCGAAGGGACTTTATTCATAATTTTTATTTAGTGCCATCCGCCACTCCTAACAGTATGTACACAGTGACTGCACCAGCAGAATAGTGAGTGCAGCTCTGGGGCATAATACAGGATGTAACTCAGGATCAGTACAAGATCAGTAATGTAATGTATGTACACAGTGACTGCACCAGCAGAATAGTGAGTGCAGCTCTGGGGTATAATACAGGATGTAAATCAGGATCAGTACAGGATCAGTAATGTATGTACACAGTGACTGCACCAGCAGAATAGTGAGTGCAGCTCTGGAGTATAATACAGGATGTAACTCAGGATCAGTAATGTAATGTATGTACACAGTGACTGCACCAGCAGAATAACGAGGGCAGCTCTGGAGTATAATACAGGATGTAACTCAGGATCAGTAATGTAATGTATGTACACAGTGACTGCACCAACAGAATAGTGAGTGCAGCTCTGGGGCATAATACAGGATGTAACTCAGGATCAGTAATGTATGTACACAGTGACTGCACCAGCAGAATAGTGAGTGCAGCTCTGGGGCATAATACAGGATGTAACTCAGGATCAGTAATGTATGTACACAGTGACTGCACCAGCAGAATAGTGAGTGCAGCTCTGGGGCATAATACAGGATGTAACTCAGGATCAGTAATGTATGTACACAGTGACTGCACCAGCAGAATAGTGAGTGCAGCTCTGGGGTATAATACAGGATGTAACTCTGGATCAGTACAGGATCAGTAATGTAATGTACGTATACAAAGACTGCACCAGCAGAATAGTGAGTGCAGTTCTGTGGTATAATATAGGATGTAACTCAGAATCAGTAATGTATGTACACAGTGACTGCACCAGCAGAATAGTGAGTGCAGCTCTGGGGTATAATACAGGATGTAACTCAGGATCAGTAATGTAATGTATGTACACAATGACTGCACCAGCAGAATAGTGAGTGCAGCTCTGGAAGTATAATACAGGATGTAACTCTGGATCAGTACAGGATCAGTAATGTAATGTACGTATACAATGACTGCACCAGCAGAATAGTGAGTGCAGCTCTGGAAGTATAATACAGGATGTAACGCAAGATCAGTACAGGATCAGTAATGTAATGTATGCACACAGTGACTGCACCAGCAGAATAGTGAGTGCAGCTCTGGGGTATAATACAGGATGTAACTCTGGATCAGTAATGTAATGTATGTACACAGTGACTGCACCAGCAGAATAGTGAGTGCAGCTCTGGGGCATAATACAGGATGTAACTCAGGATCAGTAATGTATGTACACAGTGACTGCACCAGCAGAATAGTGAGTGCAGCTCTGGAAGTATAATACAGGATGTAACTCAGGATCAGTAATGTAATGTATGTACACAGTGACTGCACCAGCAAAATAGTGAGTGCAGCTCTGGGGTATAATACAGGATGTAACTCAGGACCAGTTCAGGATAAATAATGCATGAATGCAGTGACTCCACCAGCAGTACAATGGATAATTACTTTGTGAATATTACCTTTAAGAATAATATAGTTAAACACCTACATATATGGACCAAGAAGGCTTACGTTTATAAACATAGATTGGTCTTTAATTGGTTCAGAAATATATATATATATAACAGTATTGGATGCTGAGAGCAGAGCCGCAAAAAAACCTCAGGTCCCACCCCAGTCACTAGGAATAGACTACTAAGAACAGCTTGAAAGTTGTATTCCCTTTTGCATTATTGGTTCAATTACAATGAAGCTTGGTGAAGGTTACTGTACTCTACAGAAGATCTCAACAAACCACAGGATTAAAAGAACCAAGATTAGAAATAAACAATCCACTTAACTTTGGTCACAAATATAACAAAAACATTGTAGCAGGTGGTGTGGAATGTTAAGGCATGGCGGTGCACTCTCAAAGAAGACATTAAAAACTTTTTAATTCCTAGACAATCAAAAATTAAATACTTATCGACGTTCCCTAAAAATGGATGGGGGGGTTGGGTATATGGAACCGACCATGTTTGGAGCTTGATATTAAGGACTAGAGGATAATATCCCAAAAAAGGGAGAAAGAGAAGACCTAAGAGATGAGTGGATGATCTGCTTGGTAATCTGTTCAGATGTTTCCAAGTTTTGTTCGGTCAGAGGATTTGCCTTGGCATGCCATAGCCAGTCATTCCAGACTGGGAGGCTCCTTTGTTGGTGCCCATCTGTAGACCAATGACGCTTTGCCCTTCTTTTAATTTGTCTTTGGAAAATTCACGTTTGTTTTCCATGGATTTCCTAAAAGAATGTAAAGAATTTATTAGACAGGGAAAAAAGTATTGGTCCTGCTATATGACAAAATAATGTCCCCGGATTTACTTAAAAATGTTGAGAATGCTTGTGAATACATTAATTTATTATGGTGTCTATAGACCTTAGATAGCTGTTGGCCAATTGCTCGCTCCTACGGCCATCTCTCCCACCTCCCCTATCACATGAACAATCCACTTAACTAACAGCTATCTTCCCCTACTCCCTCATACCCATGATGACTTAGCCAACATCCATCTCTCCCGACATCCCAATACTTAGGACTCATCTCAGCCAACAACTTTTTCTCCCAATTCCCCCATAAGCATGGAAGCTCAACTTAGCCAAGTGTTTGTGTGTTCTCTATGAGGAGTGTGGAACAAGCTGTTAGATTTCTCTAGCAGTCGCCTTTGTAGCTGAAGGAAAGAAGTGTTGGGAGTTCAGAGGAGAGTCTGCAGGATCACATTGACATCAGATGGACTTTAATGTCAAGAAGGGGACTTTATATTGTGTTATATCAAGAGCACCATTGAGATCTTCTGCAATATTATGCCTCATGTGTAGAGCGAAAAATATGGTTCTTTTCTAGTTTTGTTTTCCCAGTAAAGATCATTTGGTATTGAAATGGATTGGAAACTGCTTTTTCTTGTAGAATCAATATAAAGTAATGGATGCCTGTGATTGAGCCTGATGAATAGCCACCACTACGCCAAGTTCCTGTCTATGAACTAGTGTACAAAAATGTAAACTCTGCTCGATTTTGACTTAAAATACTAACTTAGGGAACCAGTTGGGATCTCCACGGAACTGGCCGTCACTCTTTGTAACCGCCACACCACCCAAGTTCATCAGGGTCCGTTGCACACTGGCCATGTCCTTGCCTATGTTAAAAAGAGTAACAAAAGCATTATTTCAAGGGATTTATTTTAAATATAGGCTGATCTTGCCTCCATTATTTTCTGCCACGTCAGCAAATCAGTTGAGTCTTTTTAGCATAAAGCTCATGGTGCAAGCAGTTCAAAGAAGTACATCAATAAGCTACTCCTTAAGCACAAGATGATATAAGATAAGATGGTTTTAACTATTGGGGTGACATTTGGTATCCATACCTTCCCATAAGTCAACTGTCTGGAACAAGTCAGTAGCTGCAATGCCATATCGCTCACAGGCCTTCAGGAACTGAGACACTTGCTCCATCTGTTTGAAGGCCATTGCAGATGTTTGGATTTTGGCCACAGAACCCGGGGCAAGGGAATTAATCAGGTGGGAAAGTACCTAAAATAATGAGAAAAAATATATGTGCAGGTTTGGTCAAAGACATTTTGTGATATATCGTCTGACCCATCATTCACAAGATTTCATATCGTGTATACAGGGATTGTAGACTCTAGTCCTTATCATAGACAGTTCTGGAAGAAAATCTTAAAATCTTTACAGGAGTTTAAGCCTAGGTTACATCTCTGAAGATTTCATATTAAACAATTAATGCAAGTGCAGCAGCAAAATCCACTCACAGTGCCGTCCTTCAGCCACTTCTGAAAACCAGACTTTCCCTCTTCTTCCGGGCTCCCACATTCGGCAGGGCACTGGGTGGTTATCCATTGCACCAAGATGTTCTCCAACTCTGGGTCATACTTCTGATCAATCTTCATCTGTACTTCCCTGCTCAGTCCATATGAAGGTCCTTTGTTTGCCATTTTAGTGGTTGGTGGTTTGGGTTTCTGTAAGAAAGAAACAATAAGCTACATAAGGGACATGGAGAACAACCCATACACTTATATTTATGAATTTGACTTAATGGACCACAAATGGGACAAGTTGGACTTGAAACCAGAATCAAAATGGAAAAAGGTTCCTGCCTAGCATGAACTTTGTGCCTGAGGTTGTAGGAGAGAAATAAAAAGCACTTCTGTTGGTGTCATAGAAAAAGGGCTCCATACCATGTGTTGACATTTGGCTGTTGATCAGTGGTGATGTCAGGTGTTAAACCCCACTGACCTGATATTTATGTGATCTCGGCTAATGAGCTGCTGCCAGACTCCTCTGTCAGTGGCTTATCTCCCTGATAACCAAAGGGGGCGTCCATTGAAAATCCGACAAGCCGGACCTTTCTATTCTCCAACATCATCTGTTGGGAGGGCTCAGTACACATTAGACTGTTAACTGACTCTGCTGATATCTGCCGATTTTAGCAACCTCAATCTAATGTGTACGGGAAGCCATCATAAGAAAATGACTTTGTCTTTTTTTTTTTTCCATATCACTCTGAATTTAAAAAATATAAATATTACAGGCTTCACACTGGCCACTGAGGCTTTTTAGGCTCCAACTTCTTGTTGTTTCTGGAAATCCTCATGTGGCACAAAACCCTGATTTAAGCAATAGGTATTTTTTCCATGAGACATTCACTTTAAGACTTTTGGTTCAGAATAACTGATAAGATTCTTAGCACAAGCCACATGTCCCAAAACTATAACTACTTTCTGAGAACCTTGATAAACTTTCATACCGAGACTTGCAATTCATAAAACTTTAGGAGATTTTAGCTAAGCCATAGTCAACTGAACTCTTCACCTTACAAAGCACCCGGAAATTCTCAGCCCACAGGAAACTCCCTCACCATGTCCTGTTTGTGTTACACGGAAGCCATAACAGTAAGCTGATATATATGCCGGGTCTGATGAATATGATGTTAAACATTATATTTCATTTTTCCATAAAAATTCACCCATTTTTTGTTCCTTGGTTCTTCTCATTGTGAATCAAATTCCCAATCTTTCATTTTTTAATATCACATTGCTTGTAGAGAAAGCCTTTCACGGGTTTTCACCACGAATTATGGGTGGATCTAACCCCTACAGCGACCCTTCTCCAGGGATCCCATTGCATCTGCATCCTCATACACCCTTACTTACAATCAAAACAATAGGTAGGAGCGCTGTCAAATGCCTGTATTGGTCTCACACATCTAGAAATTACAGTGGCTGTACATTATCCTATGTAAGAGAGGTCACGAACCTAATATATTCAAGGCCAAATGATTGGATTTTATTCTGGTTATTTAGGATTATTATGGCTGAGAGGTCAGTTTCCATTGGCAGAAGCTCTATAACAAAATATAAAGTTCTCTGGATAACCCCGCTGACTGAGCACTCCTTTATTACTGTAATTACTGATAATAAGCCAGAGCCCTGTATAAATACGCAGGCTGCAGCAATCACATAATTTGGGGGATATGTTCCAAGTTTACTGCAGAGAGATGAAAATGTAGCTATCGCCGGCGCGCCACAGAGTCAAAACTGTTTTTCCCTAGATAAGAAAACTGCATATCTATCCACTACAAGACTGGAAACCTTTGAGGTACACTGTGCCCTAGCTTTACCACTGTCAGTAGTCTCATGTACAAGGGGTGTGAGCCAGAAAATCTCATGTAAGCGAAATTATCTCCTATAGAAGCGTTAACTGCAGTGTACAAGTCTTCCACAGAGATCCACTTCCTTTGGTTGATCCATCTTAGACTATTGTGTTTAGCCACCGAAAGGGCAGTTGACTGAGAGCCATTTCTCCAAATTTCCCCATCCGATTGATCAAGCAAGCAAAGATTTTAAATGGGGGGGGGGGAGAGTGTAGCAAGAGTCTGCCCGATATCTATGACAGCCGAAAGCAAAATGATTAGTAATTTGTAAATCAATATGCCAGAGTCCTCTCTACCCCAACATTGGATGGTCAGCGCGTTCTTCACAATTTCGATGTGTAACAGCAGTGGGTGATCTTCCTGAAAACAAAGATTGGGCAACTAAAATATTAAATTCCAATCCTTATTTTCCCCCCATTAAATGGACAGTGTTATGATAGCTGTCAGCCAAACTATCTCTTCCAAATCCCCCATATATAGGAGGGCTCAGCCTGGCCAAGAGAACTGGTGCTAGAGTAGTCAGGCCTCATCGACATACTAAACACAAGTGCAATGGGTATGGAAAGTATTCAGACCCCTGTAAATTTTTCACTATTTGTTTCAATGCAGCCATTTGGTAAATTCAAAAAAGTTCATTTTTTTCTCATTAATGTACACTCTGCACCCATCTGGACTGAAAAAAAAACAAATGTAGAAATTTTTTCAAATTTATTAAAGAAAAACTGAAATATCACATGGTCATAAATATTCGGAAGTCACATGCTGTCCATTTCCTTGGGAACCTCCTTGAGTTCTACTCCTTCATTGGAGTCCAGCTGTGTTTAATTAAACTGATAGGACTTGATTTGTAAAAGGCACACACCTATCTATATAAGACCTCACAGCTCACAGTGCATGTCAGACCAAATGAGAATCATGAGGTCAAAGGAACTGGCCAAGGAGCTCAGAGAGAATTGTGGCAAGGTACCGATCTGGCCAAGGTTACAAAAGAATTTCGGCAGTATTCAAGGTTCCTAAGAGGACAGTGGCCTCCATAATCCTTAAATGAAAGAAGTTTGGGACCACCAGAAGTCTTCCTAGACCTGGCTGTCCAGCCAAACTGAGCAATCATGGATAAAGAGCTTTGGTGAGAGAGGTAAAGAAGAACCCCAAGATCACTGTGGCTGAGCTCCACAGATGGAGTAGCGAGATAGGAGAAAGTGCCACAAAGTCAACTATCACTGCAGCCCTCCACCAGTCGGAAGCCTCTCCTCAGTGCAAGACATATGAAAGCCCGCATAGAGTTTGCTAAAAAAAAAAAACACATGAAGGACTCCCAGACTATGAGAAATAAGATTCTCTGGTCTGATGAGACGAAGATAGAACTTTGTGGTGATAAATTCTAAGTGGTATGTGTTGAGAAAACCAGGCACTGCTCATCACCTGCCCAATACAATCCCAACAGTGAAACATGGTGGTGGCAGCATTAAGCTATCGGTGTGTTTTTCAGCTGCAGAGACAGGATGACTGTTTGCAATTGAAGAAAACATGAATGTGACCAAGTACAGAGATATCCTGGATGAAAACCTCTCCCAGAGTGTTCTGGACCTCAGATTTGACTGAAGGTTCACCTTCCAAGAAGACAGTGACCCTAATCTCACAGCTAAAATAACCACTCTGTGACCATTCTTGACTGGCATCTCTGGAGAGACCTGAAAATGGCTGTCCACCAACGTTCACCATCCAACCTGACGGAACTGGAGAGGATCTGCAAGGAAAGAATGGCAGGGGATACCCGAATCCAGGTGTGAAAAACTTGCATCATTCCCAAGAAGACTCATGGCCGTAATAGCTCAAAAGGGTGCTTCTACTCAATACTGAGCAAAGGGTCTGAATACTTAAGACCATGTGATATTTCAGTTTTTCTTTTTTAATAAATTTGCAAAAACTTCTACATTTCTGTTTTTTTCAGTCAAGATGGGGTGCAGAGTGTACATTAATGAGAAAAATTGAACTTTTTTGAACACAATTAGGTATGTGTATAAAATCACTAACATTTTCAGAAAAATAGCTGGAAAGTGAACTTGTTGCATGTGAATGTGCCCCTATAAGGTTTGAGCGTCTGCAGGAACAGTCGCATGCAGTCTTTCCCATGCAGAATCCTTCACTCGCTCACATTCCAGCTCCTCTTGCTGCAGCAAAGCAAACAGTGTACAGTGTAGTGTAGGAACCAAGGTTCTTCCACAACTCCACAGTACTTTTCCACCACTTGTTTGGAATCCTGCCAAGATGCTGTCATGGGGAAGAGAGCCAGGCAGTTGCTAAGAGACAAAACCGCAGCCTGTCCACGCTTGCCCCAAAACTATGGCGATGATGCAATGGCAACAAGATTTATTAAACATAATCAAGCTCTTTACAGAAGAACACACAACAGAGCAGTATGTGATACATTGTCCTAAAAGTAACGGAGCAATGAAAAAAAGTAACAGTAAGCAACAATTGGTAATTATTCACTGCAGTGCTGACTGCCATATATATGTAGCAGCACTCCTGTGTAAACCAAAACAGTTTCAGTAAAGTTAATGATTAGCATTTTACACATTATCTGGATAAGGAATCCACATACAGAGTTCAGTTTTTTTTACATAAATTACAATAATTAAAAACTATGTACTGATCCTAAGTTACATCCTGTATTATACCCCAGAGCTGCTCTCACTATTCTGCTGGTGCAGTCACTGTGTACATACATTACTGATCCTGTACTGATCCTGAGTTACATCCTGTATTATACCCCAGAGCTGCTCTCACTATTCTGCTGGTGCAGTCACTGTGTACATACATTACTGGTCCTGAGTTACATCCTGTATTATACCCCAGAGCTGCGCTCATTATTCTGCTGGTGCAGTCACTGTGTACATACATTACATTACTGATCCTGAGTTACATCCTGTATTATACTCCAGAGCTGCACTCACTATTCTGCTGGTGTAGTCACTGTGTACATACATTACATTACTGATCCTGAGTTACATCCTGTATTATACCCCAGAGCTGCTCTCACTATTCTGCTGGTGCAGTCACTGTGTACATACATTACTGATCCTGTACTGATCCTGAGTTACATCCTGTATTATACCCCAGAGCTGCACTCACTATTCTGCTGGTGCAGTCACTGTGTACATACATTACTGATCCTGAGTTACATCCTGTATTATACCCCAGAGCTGCTCTCACTATTCTGCTGGTGCAGTCACTGTGTACATACATTATTGATCCTATAATGATCCTGAGTTACATCTTGTATTATACCCCAGAGCTGCACTCACTATTCTGCTGGTGCAGTCACTGTGTACATACATTACTGATCCTGTACTGATCCTGAGTTACATCCTGTATTATACCCCAGAGCTGCTCTCACTATTCTGCTGGTGCAGTCACTGTGTACATACATTACTGGTCCTGAGTTACATCCTGTATTATACCCCAGAGCTGCGCTCATTATTCTGCTGGTGCAGTCACTGTGTACATACATTACATTACTGATCCTGAGTTACATCCTGTATTATACTCCAGAGCTGCACTCACTATTCTGCTGGTGTAGTCACTGTGTACATACATTACATTACTGATCCTGAGTTACATCCTGTATTATACCCCAGAGCTGCTCTCACTATTCTGCTGGTGCAGTCACTGTGTACATACATTACTGATCCTGAGTTACATCCTGTATTATACCCCAGAGCTGCTCTCACTATTCTGCTGGTGCAGTCACTGTGTACATACATTATTGATCCTATAATGATCCTGAGTTACATCTTGTATTATACCCCAGAGCTGCACTCACTATTCTGCTGGTGCAGTCACTGTGTACATACATTACTGATCCTGTACTGATCCTGAGTTACATCCTGTATTATACCCCAGAGCTGCACTCACTATTCTACTGGTGTAGTCACTGTGTACATACATTATATTACTGATCCTGTACTGATCCTGAGTTACATCCTGTATTATACTCCAGAGCTGTACTCACTATTCTGCTGGTGCAGTCACTGTGTACATACATTACTGATCCTGAGTTACATCCTGTATTATACTCCAGAGCTGCACTCACTATTCTGCTGGTGCAGTCACTGTGTACATACATTACTGATCCTGAGTTACATCCTGTATTATACTTCAGAGCTGCACTCAGTATTCTGCTGGTGCAGTCACTGTGTACATACATTACTGATCCTGTACTGATCCTGAGTTACATCCTGTATTATACTCCAGAGCTGTACTCACTATTCTGCTGGTGCAGTCACTGTGTACATACATTACATTACTGATCCTGTACTGATCCTGAGTTACATCCTGTATTATACACCTCTGTTTCCTTTTCTCTCTCTCCTATGGAAGCTTAGATTACAGTTCTACGTCTCTCTCCTCCCCTTCCCGTGCCAGCTGGCTCAGGTCACTGAGGCAGCTGCAGCACTCCTTCCTCCATCCCTCTTCTAGGGATCTCTCCTCTCTCAGACCAGTCCTGTCTCTCCTGACTGACTGTCTTCCTCGCCCGACCTCCTGTCAGACTGACCTGTAATTCTACACTTTCCCCCTCTTTTATATCTAACTCCACCCACCTCCCAACACATCCAGTGTTCCAAGCAGGGAACCACCAGGGGTGCTCCCAGAGAATCTGGGGGCAAGCAAGGACCCAATGCGTGGTGTGCTGAACTACCCTGTTGTGTGGGATGCAGGTGTGGAGTGTGGTCAGGAGTTCCTACCTTACCTGGATGGTGGGGCACTACACCTTAGGAGAAGGTGCAGTACCTCTGTGGCGACTGAGCCTCAGGGGCGCCATACTACATGCCTGGTTCCCACCGTGAAGCATGGAGGAGGAGGTGTGATGGTGTGGGGGTGCTTTGCTGGTGACACTGTTGGGGATTTATTTAAAATTGAAGGCATACTGAACCAACATGGCTACCACAGCATCTTGCAGCGGCATGCTATTCCATCCGGTTTGCGTTTAGTTGGACCATCATTTATTTTTCAACAGGACAATGGCCTCAAACACACCTCCAGGCTGTGTAAGGGCTATTTGACCAAGAAGGAGTGTGATGGGGTGCTACGCCAGATGACCTGGCCTCCACAGTCACCAGACCTGAACCCAATCGAGATGGTTTGGGGTGAGCTGGACCGCAGAGTGAAGGCAAAAGGGCCAACAAGTGCTAAGCATCTCTGGGAACTCCTGGAAGACCATTTCCGGTGACTACCTCTTGAAGCTCATCAAGAGAATGTCAAGAGAGTGCAAAGCAGTAATCAAAGCAAAAGGTGGCTACTTTGAAGAACCTAGAATATAAGACATATTTTAAGTCGTCTCACACTTTTTTGTTAATTATATAATTCCACATGTGTTAATTCATAGTTTTGATGCCTTCAGAGTGAATCTACCGTTTTCATAGTCATGAAAATAAAGAAAACTCTTTGAATGAGATGTGTCCAATCTTTTGGTCTGTACTGTACATCTGATGAGTTTACAGTACCTGGTGTAAAGTAAATGGTCCCAAAATGCAGATCACTATAGTAAGCAACTATGCAGACACTGAAAACAGGATATGCTAGGAATGCTGGCAGTTCAATGTATTTTCAAAGTAATTACATTTTTATGTAGATAATTCCATAAGTAAGCTATAGTATAGTGTTCACTGGTTGATATAGGTTTTAAAAGTTATTTTCAACCCCTTTTGAGAGCATCTGTTAGCGTGACATCCAACAAGGTGATATGTACAGCGCCATACAGGCAGTGGAGGACTTGGAATCCATTGATTTTCAAGCCATGATGTATTAAAGTGATGAATACGGATATGATGAGAACCTGCGAGATTGTTTCATTCCTATCTGGGCAAACAATCACTTTGCCCAAAGATTAGAACCTACCAAATCAGAGCCTCCACCCTGGTGTCCCCGCACCTATAGCCCTGCTGGGTGTGAATGTGATCATGGAGTCTGTGAATGTCAAACACCGCCATGCCCTGAAGGCACACAGTGAGCCAGTGCCAGACCCACCCGTCCCATAAATTAGCGATGACCAGTCATCTGATTGATAACAGGAATTCATACGTGCCTATGAAGATTTTCATTTGGGTAGTGAAACTTTACAGAGCAAGGTGAAGAGTTAACACGCTGAAGAAGTGGGGAAACAGAGGCCTGTAGTAAGAGGATGTGAAACGTGGACTGCGGGCCAACGTGTTATAAGAAGCAGATCCCAGCTCTTGGTATCATCATCGAGACAGCGATATACAATCAAAGCTGTGGCTTGCGTGAGCCGAGACTCCTCCAACCTGGAGGTCAGCCTCAGCTCATCATTTACCTTTACAGATGACTTACGTAGAACGTGATTTCCTGATTTCCTTTGGACTATTTTCACACGTTTAGTTTTTGCTGCTTTTTTATTGCAGTTTTTATGCTGCGTTTTACAGTACCAGCAAAGTCTATGAGCTTTCAGAAATCTCATGCACACACATTGGTTTTATTTTCCTGACTGATTTGGAAAACTGCAGCATGTCACTTCTTTCAGCATATTTGCAGGCTTTTTTCACCCACCCGAAACAATGGGTAAGTGAAAAAACGCAGATATCAGTTTTTGCTGCGTTTTTGGTGCAAAAACCTAAGGGAGTTAAATCAGGCTTTTTGCAAGCCGCTTCTTTACAACCAAGAGAGCAGGTTTTGCCTGCGGAAAAAGATGCAGCAAATACGCAACGTGTGAACATAGCCTTAAAGCTGCAACTAGACAATCAGATTTCTGGTCATATACAAGCACTGATCAGCTATATACAAGACTATCAATGCTCTTTTAAAGGGAATTTGTCACCCTTTTTTTTGACTATCAGCTGCCGGCATTGACATCAGGGGCTTATCTACAGCATTCTGAAATCCTGTAGATAAGCCCCCAATGTAACCTGAAAGATAAGAAAAACATGTTAAATTATACTCACCTGGGGGGCGGTCCGGTGGGTGTCGTGGTCCGGTCCGGCTCCTCCCATCTTCATACGATGCCGTCCTCTTCTTCCCTTCCTGTAGTGGCTCCTGCGCAGGCGCATTGCTCTGCCCTGTTGAGGGCAGAGCAGAGTCCTGCAGTGCGCAGGCGTGGAGATACGTCAGAGAGGTCCGGCACCTGCACACTGCAGTATTCTGCTCTGCCCTCAACAGGGCAGAGCAGTGCGCCTGCGCCAGAGCTACTACAGGAAGGGAAGAAGAGGACGGCATTGTATGAAGATGGGAGGTACCGGACCGGACCGTGACATCCATCAGACCGGATCGCCCCCTCCGGTGAGTATAATCTAACGTGTTTTTCTTACCTTTCAGGTTACATCGGGGGCTTATCTACAGCAATACAGAATGCTGCAGATAAGCCCCTGATGTCAATGCCAACAGCTGATAAGAACTTTTTTCTTTTTTTTGACTATGAACACATGTTCACCAAAATTGGCCTTTAGGAGGTAGACATTGATGCAGATTTGGATTCACTTAGGCTAGTTTCACACTAGCGTTACCAGGCGCAGCGCACGGCCGCCGCTAAGCTCCGCCCCTGGCCGCACCCCCTCCGGTCAGCTCCTCCTCTGATCGCATGACGCTGCATGCGATCAGCGTACCCTATATTTAGCATTGGGTACGCTGGTCGTGCACTGGCACACTTGCCAACGCATCTGCCCTTTTAGCGCTGCGCCGACGTGCGCCAAACACACTGTATTGCATTTGTGCGCTCGGTGCAGCGCCAAAAGTGTGCCACCGCACGACCAGCGTACCCAATGCTAAATATAGGGTACGCTGATCGCATGCAGCGTCATAGGAGGAGCTGACCGAAGGGGGCTCTGCCGGAGGCAGAGCTTAGCGGCGGCCGTGCGCTGCGCCCGGTAACGCTAGTGTGAAACTAGCCTAAGTGCCACTATGACCAAGCGACAAGGTCATGAAAACAATGTGAAGAGTTGTCAGGAGGACATCATAGTTGAGTTGATCATATGGCAAAGGATGGTATTTTACCTCCAATACATTCCTGCTGACCCAGCATGACATAATATTAAACTTAGAATATGTGGCATTAATGGATAGATCTGGACACAATCATCTTGTTTATCAGGAAATTTCATTTTGGGCGAACTTCAATTTTCACATTTGTTATAGATTTAATATCAGATTAAACTATTTAGCATGAAATTACTAAACAGATGGTGCATGCTCTACTGTCCAGCCAGTTTTCTCCCTAAAATTAAAAGAAAATTCCAGAATTGCTGTCAAATAAAGCTTTACAACTAATGTGGCTGCCATCTTTAGGATGGTGACCGCTTTTATAGCAATACATCCAGGCTCTGTATCGCTGCATGGGCAAGATAGGGAGCTTCATTTTGTGGTCTGATTAGGTATTCATAATGAAAACTGCTGACAGGTCACTGATCCCTCACTGACCTGCACCCTAGTCTACATAATATATGTATAATGTTCATTTAAAAAAAAAAAAAAAAATCACGCACTGCAGATTGATCGCATGTGTAATGTGCAGTTAATTATTTTTTATGGTATACATTAAAATCATAAAAAAATTTTAAAAAAAACTTAGTTAAAATAGCCGCTACTGTGCAGGCGCCATCTATATATATATTATCAGTGACCTGTCAGAAGCCATACAGATGAATATATAAGCAGAGCACCACGTGAAGACCACCCACAGCCCCACTCTGGGGCACGAGCATATCATTAACTCAAAACTGAAAATAAAGATTGAACAAACAACACGGATTTCATCACCAGGTATCACTGTAATCAGTATAACAGCGCCGACCTGACACTGTCTGTAGGTTACTGTGCACAATCCTGCCGACAGGTTCCCTTTAATGCTAAACTCCATCAGACGCCTTGTAGAGACCATGCCTTGATAGGTTGGAGCTGTTTTGGTGTAATGTGTGGTTCCTACACAAGGAGATGGTTTTAAATTTGTGTGGCTGATCTTTGTATATTTACAGAGATATTTTCTGACTTCAGAGGAAAATGTCAGATGAATTTTGGGAAGAAAAAAAAAAAAAAAAAAAAAACGCATTGCCTTCTCCTTGACCCTATAGACCAAGGATGTCAAACTAAAATACACACAGGGCCAAGATTAAAAGCTTGGATAATGTCACTTGTCAACCTTGATATTTATTAAAGAAGTGTCTACAAATGAGGAAGTTTTTCCTTATCAAATATAATTAACTTTTTTCATATGGAAACTTAATGGGATTGTCCCACGAAGAAATTACATTTGAATTAATAGATCTTAGAATGTTAAAATAATATGTTATGTAAGAGCAGTAAAAAGCATATCGTCTAAAGGCCTAATTTAAATAAGGATAAAAACCTTAAATAATACAGATAAAGTATGATGCCAACAAAAGTGCCCCCAAACACAGTATGATAATCCCACAGTGAATTTCTCCACAGTACCCTACACAAACACACAGTATGATGACCCTCCTTTACCCCCTCAATTCTCCCTACAAAGAATGGTGACCCCCATCACAATGTGATTCTCCAACTGTAATCCCCAGACGGCGCTCCATACAGCACAGTGGGCCTCACACGGCATTCCATACAGCGCAGTGGGCCCGACACGGCGCTCCATACAGCGCAGTGGGCCCCACACGGCGCTCCATACAGCGCAGTGGGCCCCACACGGCGCTCCATACAGCGCAGTGGGCCCCACACGGCATTCCATACAGCGCAGTGGGCCCCACACGGCATTCCATACAGCGCAGTGGGCCCCACACGGCGCTCCATACAGCACAGTGGGCCCCACACGGCATTCCATACAGCGCAGTGGGCCCGACACGGCGCTCCATACAGCGCAGTGGGCCCCACACGGCGCTCCATACAGCGCAGTGGGCCCCACACGGCGCTCCATACAGCGCAGTGGGCCCCACACGGCGCTCCATACAGCGCAGTGGGCCCCACACGGCGCTCCATACAGCGCAGTGGGCCCCACACGGCATTCCATACAGCGCAGTGGGCCCCACACGGCGCTCCATACAGCGCAGTGGGCCCCACACGGCGCTCCATACAGTGTAATAGGCCCCCCACCAAAAAAAAAACCCCTGTCCGTTCCCGTGCTGCGCTGGTCTCTTCATGCTGTCTTCAGATCATCTGCACTTCTTAGTACAGTGGGTGCGTTGTAACGATGTCACCGCGCCCGCTGCGCTGAGCTGTCAGATGCAGAGGGAGGAATGATGGGAGAGGGAACATCAGCTGACGCTTTTTCCTCCATTAGTGCTTTCAAGTGTATCAGCATCTAGGATAGTTGAAAGTGCGAAGCCTGGCGTCACAGGCCAAACATATTCGGGAAATTCTCCCAGCGTCGCAGGTCAGATATACTCACCCAGTGGGCCAGAGTTTGACAAACGTGCCATAGACAGATATTTCATTCCTTATTGAAGTAGAGTAAGACACACCGGGAGAATTCTCGGCAATTCTCTCTCAGTGTCTTGGGTATAGAACAGATACTTAAGCTGTCTGGGTCTTGGCAGAGCCAAGCCTCAGGAAGTCTGGGAATTTTCAAAATAGGGGGATATGGTTACCAAGTTTATGAATTATGAGTTGTACGAGTGCCAGGACAGCAGGAGGGATGGAGGGCATCGAAGTGAGTGAATGCACATGACTAAGATATGAAGGATAGTGATAAAAAAATATCCAATCCATGTCTCAATTCTGATGCAGACAGAAGAACTGACCGACACATCCAAACCAGTGTGTACAGGTGCAAGCTAGGATGAGGTCAATAAAAGTAAGAAAAAATAGCTGCATTTTGAAATGCAAAACATTGATTCTAGAAAATTGGAACTACATTACTGCCATAGAAAATAGGTGAATGCTATAATATGTACATACAGTAGTGTAGAAAACTGGGGAGCAAATACACGTGCAATAGGGTCAAAACGGTGATAAACCAATGGGGTGCCAACTCACCAGAAAGTAGCAACATGGACAACAACTTACATCAGCTGCAGCAGAGCACGGGTTTGTGGACTGAGGAAGAGATTCAACAAATGGAGGAAATACGTGTCAAACCTGCACTGCTTAAAGATCCAGGATGTCGGCTTAATTAATTTACCCATTTGTGCGCTAAGTTATCTTCATTATTTCTATAGTAATTCTTCCTGTAGCAATATTGCAGTTCCATCTTTGTATATTTCATATGTACATATTATAGCGTTCACCTATTTTCTATGGCTGTAATGCAGTTCCAATTTTCTAGATTCAATGTTTTGCATGTCAGAGTGCAGCTATTTTTTCTTAGTTCAGTTATGATGCAGTTAGTGGCTTTAGGCTGTGTGCACACGCTGCGGATTAGGTGCGGATTCATCCGCGCGGATTTTGTACAATCCGCAGGTGAAACCGCAGGTCAAAAGACCTGCGGTTTTACCTGCGGATTGCTCTGCGGTTTTGCCCTGCGGTTTTTCATCTCCTCAATGGAGGAGATGGCAAACCGCAGGAGAATCCGCATAAAGAATTCACATGTCAATTCTTTCTGCGGATTGAAAACCGCAGATAATCCGCACGGAAAATTCCGCACCGTCTGCACTGCGGTTTTTGATTCCCATAGGGAATCATTGTACTGTACACCGCAGCAGAAACTGCTGCGGGTCCGCAGCGGCCAAAACCGCTGCGGAACCGCAGCAAAATCCGCAGCGTGTGCACACAGCCTTACATTGAAGCTCAGCTTGTTACATTTTTTTCTGTTAGGACAAAATAAAAAAAAATTTGTGCAGGTGTAAGAAGGTGGCGGAGAACCCCATTGCTTCCCCTCTCTCCTATGTGCTGTGTTTGCAATGTGTAATGTCTGTAATTGTATTAATGTGTTATTAATGCTGTTTCTGTATCCCATGTTCCTATATGGTGTATGCTAGTGTTAGGGATAGCAGGAGTTAACCTGGTCGGTGAGGTTAACAGCCCCAAGAAGGAGCAGGAAGAAGTCTCTATGGTATTTTCTCCAATCACCTCGTTCATCCTACTAAAATAAACGTTATTACTCCTGTGACGCTGGTTGTGATTGCCTGGACTGCAGTGATTGGTAAAAAGAGGTAACTCATGAGGGGAGCTGTGTCCATCCTGTCTATTTCTGTACAAGGTCCCAGGGTGAATACTGACTGTGGCTTAGTTGCCTGGGACTACCACCCCGGGCCACCTTGTTACACAAGTAGAAATATTCAAATGAAACTTGATTTGAGCCCAAAACATAATTTTTGTTAAAGGGACTGTTAATGGAGCATTTTTATATAGGATTACGTCATTGAGGTATGGTGGACAAAACCAAAGGTGAGGGAGAATATTCATGCAATAGACCATGTACCTCATGTCTCATTGTTGTCAATGGTTGAAGCCGTTTAAGACTGGGTTCATACTGCGGTATGACAGTCCGTTTAACAGGCTGGGTAACACCGCAGTATAACGCGGTGGAACGCAGTCCGTTAACGCTGCCATAGCCTCCCATTACCTAGCGCATCGCAACGTATGCTGTAAAGCGGCACACGTTCGCGATGTGCCATTAAGTACCGACAGAGCCTCGGAGCCTCAGACGCTGCAGGCCACGTCCATCACAGCTAGCGCTGATGATTCATCAGCGCTAGCGGTCATAGCTTGTCAGCGCTAGCGTTATGCTATAGTGGTAACGCAGCCCGTCAACGCTATGGGTTGATAGGGCTGGTTAACACTATGTGAACCCAGCCTTAGGGAATCAGCAGAACACAGCGTTAAATAGCTGGTCCAGCCCACTAAATATTTTTTTAAAAACTCAGAATGGTGTAAAGTAATAACAAGTCACACTAACTTTCCCAATTGTCTCTCACTCCTGCTTCTTAGGTCCTTAGACAGTCTATGGATTATGATTCCTGCTCTAACAGAACAGATGTGACCACTGCTGCCAATCAGTAAACACACCAACCCTGCAGCAGTCACATGTCTGACGACGCGCAGCATGACATTAGGAGACTCGTAATGCTTTGTGACTGGAGAGGTTGGGAGCGAAAAACATCCGTAAGTAGGAACAGTGAATCCCACAACTGGTCTGGTCGTCACCATAACAGCAAACAAACAGCACATAAACAAATACCACAACACCCACAGATAAAAAAAAGTAACATTGCAAACTTGTGTCTGTAACAGTGGCAAATTGTGCTCTGGACCTCATCAGACCGCAAAAATAAAACACACATAAGGGTGACTGACCAGACAGCGCCAAAACCAGTTTCTAGTCATGCGTTTTAACCTTAGAAAGAAGAAATCTGCACATTGTCCGAAATACTCTTTAGTTACTCGGCCCATCATTCGGTAGTAGGTTATTACCGGTGACTGCACACTCAGCCGTGGTTGGTGTCTGGTAGCAGCCGGTGTTTTGAGGCCCCTTATCCGGATGGATCCCATATGATGGAACGGTATCTGCTCCAGATGTGACGTCTCTGGGAATGAATGGGCTCTACACAATATTTCCCCAAGGAGACATCCATTCACTATTAATATAGACAGAGGCATTAAAGTAGACTGGCTGAGAATCTGTGGTGATACACGCAGCATACCCTGACCCAAGAGCAGGGCTGTGGATTCAGAGTCATTAGAAATACACATACTCGCGCTTCAATATAAAAACGATAAATGTGTATGCTGGTGATGCTTGGCGTTACCAACCACTTTACTAAGTAGATTTGGTAGTACTAATTATTGTTCATGAGCCATTTAGTCTGAGCTCAATCCGGAGTAAGGCCACGATTAGCAGGTTCGGATTACTTTTATCTACTGTGTATGGTGTCCTTAGGTTAAGCCTCAATCACACAGGCCATTAATGACCGTTCAGAAGAGTATTTCTTCCCCAAATATTGGTCAGTGTAATCATTCCACTAATCAGCCATCAAAACTCTTGTTTGTCTGCCGATTGGCACTTTTACGTGGTCCACGTTGTCGGCAGCCCAGGATTTGCTTTGTACAATATGCATTAACGAGCATAATAGCTTGTGTCAGCCATTGTAAAAAGTGGCCTACTCCAGTGTGGATCGATAGGTGAAAAAACAGAGGACTCGGAAGTGTTGCTGGATCAGGCTTCTCGACGTGGCTTGTTCGTTAGCAGGACGCTACTAGTAAGCAACCAGTCAAGTAACAGTGGAGACGTCAATCCTGACTGAAGTAATCTGTCTCATCACATGCTGGAAATCTACAAAACTCTGGACAACTAAGCAAACACTTTTCTTCACTTATTTTACTCCATTTTTTTTTTTTTTATCAGGTCTTGTACTCCACTCACATCCAAAGTGGCATGAAGCTTTCATTTTGCTGCATTGTGGAAGCCCAGAAGACAATCACCTAGTTAGAAATGAACTATCTCTGGCATTACGGAGTGGAGAAAATTATTCAAAACCACTACAGCTTGATATAATTTGTGAGTGTTACAGGAGCGACGGTGATCTGGTCTTGTTACATCATGTAAACTGTGTACGACATGGGGACTTAGCGCTGGAATGTGCTGCGGATCCCACAGATGAAGGCCTGGCACCGAAAGGGCACCCACAAGGATTCCTTTTTTGGGAGAATCTGGCATACAGTGTTTTTTGCACATAAATGGTATTATTCTAACAAGCACTATGGGCTGATAGGTGACAGCGAGATTATCGCATAACAATACGTAACTTTACAGTGCACAGCCTAATGTGCAAGTGTGGCGGGTGGGAGACTCAGGGACCACTGTACACCCGCCATCCCCAGTGTCCCACAAACTGCAGGCCCCTTCGTTACTCACCACAAAATATGCATGATGGATACCGTTACAGCTCTGGGCTTTATACAGAACCAAGCTCTTGCTTTTCTAGTGATTAGCCTGTACATTTCAGTCTTCAGTTCTGGCATTGTAATTGTGAACCAGGGAGATCAGTTTTAGGTCTGCACCAGAGTACATCACACTCTCATTGTGACCCTCATGTATGCTTGACATTGGTGTATAGGAATATGCCTGTGTAGTCTGTACATTAATATAGACATCCATGTTGTATCCGACTGCTCACAGTTTCAGACTCTGCAGTAATTTATTATTTGGAATAGGGAATGAAGCTTCCATAATATCTCCACATTTCTTATAATCTCCCTCACTGCCCTGGGAACCCCTCGGATGTGCAGCCCTTTACAGATCCTAATCCTCCTACATATCTAGCGTCTCACTGGCGTGGGGCCCATCGGCTCCTCTCACCGACGCCATCAGCAGGATGATACTCCGATTTGAGAAATTCTTGTGTCCAAATTTGGGAGCATTTCCATTGCATTTGGAGAAATTCCAGATGCCGCTTCCTATGCAGTTTTGTCATATTGTGGGAATTGATGGAGGTGGTGGAGGGGCTCGATGATATTGTCAGAAAGGAATACTCACCTTTACATGACCGCCATCAAATATGAATGTTCTATATTTAGTAAGTCTATAAACATTAAAGAGACTAGATTCTATTAAAACTGACAACCAATGTAACCCTCATGACAACTCCTACAGAAGATGTTAATGAAAGTGCACTGTAAGGGTATGTGCCCATGATCAGGAACTGCTGCGGGTTTCACCTGCGTATTTATGCAGCGTCAAACCCGCGCGGCCAGCTGTGGCAGCATAGTGGATGGGATTTCTAGAAATCCCATGTCTACTATGCTTGCTTAGTCGCCTGCGGATCATCCGCGGACACTGACATGATGCGCGTCTTTCAAGACTGCAGTATGTCAATTTCTGTGCAGAGACGCTAATCTCCGCAACAGAAATTACGTAAATAAAATACTGAACGTGGTAAATCTGCATGGTTCAGTGAACTCATGCCGATTTACCAGCGTTCAATAGAAGGCAGCGCTTTGGTTGTAGCGAACATATGCTTTGTCCAAGATTTTCCAAAAAAATGCACACTGGATTGCTCTCAGCTGAATGATGGTTCAAATAATTGTTCACTCGGCAGCTATCTTGTCCAACTCCTCCATACACAGGACAGGAGGAACACTCCTGTGTTCACAAAGAGAGGGGCACTGCCAGACATCTCTGGCAGCGGCTTAACTCCTAGATAGACAGATGTAGTCCGAAATCGGACATGCTGTATCCAGATCTCCTCCAGCAATCATTTGTCAGGGTCTCCCGTACACATTTGACTGTAAGTTGAACTTCAATATCTGCAGGTTAGGGCAGTGCTAATCTAATGTTGTGGGGGGGCTTTGAAGAGAATCTGTCAGCAGATTTTTTTTCTATGTAATCTGAAGGCAGCAGGAGAGTGGCTGAAACAGAGTTCAGGGATTTGTCACTTGTCAAAGTGTGTACTAACTTAAGGATTTATCACTAAGATTAACATTACTGACTAGTCCAGCAACTAAGCACCTCACTGTCTATGGACTTTGTACACAGAGAGCCTGGTGTTAGGTTTCTCAGCTCTGCTTGATTCTAAAGGTACTGTCACACTTAGCGATGTACCAGCGATATGACGCGGTCAGGATCGCTGGTACATCGCTAAGTGGTCGCTAGTGAGCTGCCACACAGGCAGATCTCACCAGCGACATCGCTGGGGACGGGGGTCGCTACTTACCTGTCACACCAGGCGATCCTGCGTCCTCCCGCCCGGCTCCACGCTCGTCTCTCCACAGGAAGCGCCGCAGAAAGCCGACGACGAGAAACAGTCCTGGACGTTCTCGCGCGATCAGCGATAACCAGCGGGGGAGCCGGTCGGAGGTAAGTATCAGACACAGCGATATCGCTAGCAATATCGCTATAACGTCACCAGTTATAGCGATATCGCTTAGTGTGACAGGCCCTTAAAGCTAAAAACTCTGATTGTGTGAGAACATCTCCAGCCAGTAAACTAAGTGATACATCATCAGATTCAGGATCTATTTGACTACATTATGCTGCTCTCTGATGAGGTACCAAAGACCTGCTGACAGAGTACCTTTAAGGCTCCAGTATGGAGCTCCTAAGAGTATTGTGCTCAGGCATGAGAAGGTAGATGCATTAGGAAGGGTCTAGTACATTAAAATCACTGGTAAATCCTCCTACCAGAATAACAGACATGTTTAGTAATGGAAATTACCTTCAAATTATCTCCTGTCAGTTTATATCATGTTGCAATTGTCTGCCATGTCCTCCTTGCCACCAGGACAAGATCCAGCATGGAATTTTTATAGTCTCCAGGCTATCTCCATTGTATGCAGATGGATACTCTAAGCAGCTAGTGGGATAAGTGGTAAAGAACCATCCAAAAGGACCCACAGAAAAAAGCCCATCACAAAGGAAAAATAATCAGCATAGAATTGACAAATTATCAATTGGTAAATCACCAGATTTTACTCTTAGGCTTGGGTCACACTTGCAAGTGTGATGCGAGAAACTCGCGCGAGTCGCTCACATCAATACCCGGCACTCGGGACCGGAGTGTGCGGATGCATGTATTTCTATGCAGCTGCACACTCCGCTTCCGAGTGCTGGCGACAGTGCCGGGTACTGATGCAAGAGATTCACGCAAGTTTCTTGCATCACACTCGCAAGTGTGACCCCGGCCTTACACTTAAGGCCCTGTAGGGGTTTTGCTCACTTGGGTGGAAAATAGCAGGCTTGTTCCTTTAAAAGTTCATGGGGGTTTATTGCTTCATAAACCCCAGAAGCACAAACAGAAAAAAACAGCCTTTAGACCAGGCAAAACAACACCACCAAATGTCCATAATAGGGCTTTGCTCCCCCTCAGGCCTGTGAGCACACAGGTTGGGATAGTGTCCAGTTCTCAGGCTCGGTCTGGAACCAAAACACAGGAGGCCTTCTTCCTTCCAACACACAGACCATGTGCCAAACAACAGACTCCATTATATAGGCTGTAACCACACCCAGATGTGAGGTATGTGGGTAGCCAGACCCACCCATCTCTCATAGCTACCCGCAATCTGGTCACAGCTGCATTAAATGAACAAAATGAACCTCTCAGTGCTTACGTGTATTACAGAAGATACTCCGGGTTACATCAAAGAGAGCAGCCATCTCTTGACACATTCCGCCCATCGACTACGCGGCCATTAGCCTCCCTACAGCCCTCATACACATTATATGGCTGTTGGCGAAATGCTGCTTCAGCTGATCGTTTTGGCCAACAGCCATCTCAGTTGACCCATACACCAAAACACTTGTTTGGCTAAGCGTTCCTGTGTTTATGAAAAAGCCAGCAGCTTATCTCTGGTAGGACAGCACCGTAGATAGCACTGCAGCCTTGCAGCGCTGGAGTCCTGGGTTCAAATCCCACTAAGGACAACATCAGCAAGGAGTTTGTATGTTCTTCCCGTGTTTGCGTGGGTTTCCTCCGGGTACTCCGGTTTCCTCCCACATTCCAAAGACATACTGTTAGGGAATTTAGATTGTGAGCCCCATCCGGGACAGTGATGATAATGTGTGTAAAGCACTGCGGAATATGTTAGCACTATATAAAGATTATTATAGACAATACGATTGACAGTGCAAAAATCAGATATGACTGATCAACATTTTCCCTGACTATCTGTCTGCCGGTGCCCTCACACACATTAGGCTATCGGCTAATGTTTTTGGGAGCCTTTATGGTATATTTAGAAGGCGACATATATACAGTATTTAATGGATGTTAGTAAACCTTTTGCCATCGTGAATTACATCATGACGAAGAGGATCCCATTTCTGACTTTTGGTGACCATAAACTAAGTGAATGCCTCACCATTTGGCTGACCGTTGTCCAGCCGCTTTTTGGCCACCTTTTGGCCTTTTTCTCACTTATGTAGCGCCATTCATTTCTTAATTGCTTTGCATACATCATGACTGTTTTCCTTTAGCGCTCACAATCTAAATTCCCTATCAGTATGTTATTGGAGCAATGATGAACCTGGAGGGAAGCCACACAAACACAGGAAGAGCATACAACATCTGCAAGGATTTTGTACTTGATGGGATTGGAACTCAGGACCCCAACGCTGCAAAGCTACAGTCCTAAGCACCAAGGCACCGTACCTCATCTTATATACTATTGTAGACCTTTCTAGCTTAAATTGTATGGCAGACAATTACCAATGTTCTCCACCTGAAATCCATTGTGTGAACATAATAGAAAAGCGTTCTGACAAGCTCAACAAACAGTCCGCCCTCGCCCTACAGCATGCCCGGTACGGAACAATTAACACAATAGCTCGAGCCAGTGATATTTTCATTACATGATGAGCAAGGGTGTGAGAGACATATGAGGTCACCCCACCGATCACAACATGTCTCATCTTATCGACGTGTAGCGCAGCCAACAAGAGAGTGGTGACAGCTATGATCCCTGGTAATCTCCCAACACTTCACCTTGCTAACGATTTTTTTTATGTGATCACTATGGTCCAGCTGTAATAGAGAGAAAGATAATTATCCCTGTTGGTTTCCATGATCTCAGGAAGTTTTCCATCCAGAAGAAGAGTCCCAAAGCACAAACATAGATCAACATGCTTTACAAAGTATTGTGTGTGTGTGTGTGTGTGTGTGTGTGTCACAAAATTATAATATCAAAAAGTTAATTTCTTTCAATTCTTCAATGCAAATTGAAACTCATTATATGGAGTCATTAAAAACAGAGTGATCTATTTCAAGTGTTTATGCACTGCTGAGGTGTTATGGAAGCCCATGTTGCTTTGATAGCAGCCTTCAGCTCATCTGCATTGTTGGGTCTACTGTCTCATCTTCCTCAGCTGTGGTTACCCCTGTTGCTTGTGCACCTTTTTCTACCACACTTTTTCCTTCCACTCAACTTTCCATTAATATGCTTGTATACAGCACTCTGAACAGCCAGCTTCTTTAGCAATGACCTGTTGTGGCTTACCCTCCTTGTGGAGTGTGTCAATGACTGCCTTCTGGACATCTGTCAAGTCACCAGTCTTTGCCATGATTGTGAAGCCTACTGAAAGACTAAGGAACCTTTTTAAATGCTTAAGAAGCCTTTGCAGGTGTTTTTTCTTCATTCTAATTTACTGAGATAATGACTTTTGAGTTTTCATTGGCTGTAAGCTATAATCAGCAACATTAACAGCAATAAAACACACGAAATAGATCACCGTTTGTAATGACTATATAATATGAGTTTCACTTTTTGTATTGAAGAACTTAAAAATTTACTTTTTGATGATATTCTAATTTTGTAAGAGGCACCTGTATAATCTTCTCACATTACAAAAACCAATTGTGTCCAATGGACTCTGATAATCACAGAGTCATAGAATCATAGAGTTGGAAGGGACCTCCTGGGCCATCTGGTCCAACCCCCTGCTCAAAGTAGGATTCGAGTCCATTGGACACAATTGGTTTCCGTAATTATAATAATTATAATGGGGTCCTTTGAGTTTCCATCAAGTTTCTGTCCAAAATTTGGCTGGGTGCTACACTGTCTTGCCCGACATTTTTGACAGTACCTCCAACACACATATGAATACAACTGTATGTGCTTGACAAAACTAGGCTTTGGCAATTCTGTCCTCCCACGACTGGGAGTGCTGTCAGTCTTTTTAGAAAAATAGTTAAAATTTTAAATGTTAAATAGCCCCAAATCAAGTGACTTATTTTGCTTATTGGTGGTTAAACAAAATACTATGGTGGCCGGGAATCGCGTGGCAAAACCCACGTGGTTTACGGTTTCTCGACAAGTACCTAGTAAGCAGATGGCTTAGGCCTGTTTAACATTTCCGTTATTTTGACGGGAGGCAAATCCGCCAGAGCAGTTAAAAATGGATCCGCCTCCGTCATGGGCTAAACGGATGCTACAGGATCCGTGTTGTGTACGGATCCGCTGGAGGGGAAATTTAACGGAGCCGCGGCCTGGAAGAGAGAGAGAGAGAGAATTTTTTTTTTTCTTTGCACGGCTGTTCCGGAACGCTACTCAGGAGTTAAGAGCCCTGCTCCAGCGAATCTGCCGGGCATGCGCAATATAAATTGGCGGACCGTCGCTCGTAAAAAATGTTGCAGAGTCCGTCTCATCCGCCCAGGAGACGCTAAAAGTTTGACGGATCCGCCGCTAATGTAAGTCTATGGGAGGAAAAAACGGATCCGCCCCTTTTTTGGCGGATCCGTTTTTTTTCGAAAATTGGCTGATTTTGACTAACGTCAAAAAACGGAAGTGTGAAACAGGCCTTATACGTACACTGCCCGAGAGTTGGTGGGGGGAACTTGTATGGAGTGGCTCAAATCTGCCTCAAATTTTATAGTAGCCTAGTAAGAATTGTTACCTCAGCCAAGAGTTAATAACAGCCTCTTTTATTACCCTGTATAAAATAAATGACAGTATTTATGAGTCCATTAAACTTAAGAATATGCTGATAAAAGATTGTAACAGTGGCAGATGTAGAGACCATGGCTTGCGTCCCTCGAAGTCACGGCATTTATTAGCCAGGATCAAGCAATACCCCAGACTGCCGTTCCCATCCACACACACCCACCCACGTACATAAGTAGACTTCCAGCGCCACATGGTAATAATGGTTTTCGCCTGTGGGCATTCTAGCGACTATGAAAGGGGTTCAGTGATCTAGATGCGCCAAGGCTGTCAGAAGTTTTATCCTCCCATCATTGTGATGAAGGGACAATAATCATCGGGAAAAGCATTTGCAATGTAAGGCCTCGATGTCTACAGACGCTGCACACAGTATGACAGGTCCAGACATACACGGGAGGCCCAGTCTAACTATTCACCTGTCACCCAGACTAAAAATGACTCCGTCTGTATCTCACATGGTGGGTTTAGATACACTAGCCCAGAAGACAGCATCACACAGACTTAAATACATTCAATTAATAGACAGTGTTACACATGATACTTAGCTACAGCCCCCAATAGACAGTGGATCAGCAGACAGTATCTCGATAAACTTGGCTCCAGCTACCTAGCAGTCAGTATAACACTTGATAGGGTTAGACACGGCGTCTCAGTATAATATCTGGTGACATTTTCTCCTTAATTTTTGCCTTTTCTGAGCTGGAGGCGCCTCACTACTGTACAGACAATCCCAGTACAGAGCTGGCAGCTGTAGTGCCAAGTCGACGTTTTTCCATCCGTACCTCAGCCTTGGACTGAGCCGGTGCCCAGAGAATCCAGGGCATCCTACTTTCCTCAGACAGAAGAGGGAGAGGCCTTCCAGAAAGGCTCCCTCTTTTATCATCATGTATTTGTGGTAACATTTTCTCTGCCATCAGCGACGTAGACAGCCTGAAAGGGTCTTTATTCCGGCCGTGATGGTAAACAGGCCGCGATCTGGAGGCCTCGGCCCTGAATGCGTCTATTGTTCATTCCTCACACAGGTTATTTATGGAGATTTGTTTTATACAGAACAATAAGACTCCTGATAAATTATTGCTTCTTAGAAGCGATCTAGAGATAGTCACCCTCACCCACAGACACACGGCCATATCATTCCCAGCCAAGAGCCATCACAGTATGAGGAGGTGATTTTTAGTTGCGTGTTCAGGGGGGACATCCCAAGCCTAGGCCTCATTGACCCCTTAAACTAGCTTTACATCTGACATTATTACATAGTTGAATCCCATTTAATGTGGTGTGACATAGCCGCCCAGGTATCATACCCACAAGATTCCTATTTTGTTTCTCTCACTGAGAGCACTTTATATATAGCCGCCCAGTACTGGACAATAGTCATGATGTTGAAACACTCCGTGTTCAAATTAAAAACCCTGATGTATTTCAGACCCAAAAGAATTACAGAAAGAGAAAAAAAAGGGGGGACTTTCCTGTAATGTACACCCGACATTACCTAAGCTGTAATGAAACGTTACATTGCGCTGTTTTTATATTTCACTGTAGATTTATTAAGGGGAAAATGAGACATCACAGGATTGCTGTCTCTTTAACTGGAGACGCATATGATTTCCAGACCGTAGTCCGGTCACAATCGGGCATCATTATCTTGCTATAAACATACGTGAGGCAGTTTCTTGGATCGTGCTCTCTTATGTTATCCCAGCGGGGTCTCCAAATTATATTTCAATAAGCAAATTTCATTTGGTTTATTTTTCATAACTGCTGGAGGGTGAATTATGAGCCTGTCTTTATAGTTTTGCTATATATATTGCATATGGGCTGCGCACTATGTAGCCGCCCAGAAGTCTGTCTTTGTAGCATGACACGTTATCATCATGATATGCGGCAACACAATGCTGTATAATGAAAACCTGCCTATAGCTTGCTTTATTAAAACTAAGAAAATGCCATAGTATCATCTTAATGACAGTCGCCAAAAGCATGTAAAGGCTGTGTTCATCTTTCACATATTTTAACCTATGTTAGTGGTTTCCACTAGTTTATAAAATTGCACTAAGGTTAAGTCTGTAATCTTAATTACATTTTAGACACCCTGATATTCAGTTTGCAGCCAGCTCCAAAGTTGAGATTTCCCCTCCCAGTAATATAGTTTGGATGGTAGGTTTGTGTGTTTCCCAGTAATACATGTTCAATGAGCTCTGTGTTTCCCTCCTACTAAGATGCTGAATGTGAGCTATATTTGTATATGTCTTCAGTAGCGTACGTGAGCACAGCTTTTTTGCTGAACTCATCACCTATCAACGCGTTTTTTCCTACTTATCTACAGACTCATATTCCTGAGATTGATTGCAAATACCAGTTTGGTGACGTTGCAGCGATGTCGAAACGACATCATTGCATGTGACATGTAGCAACGATCAGTTGGCTGATCGTTAATCGTTACACCGCGGTATAACGCTGTCCATTAACGCCGCCATTGAGCCCCATTGTCGGGCACATCGCGACGCATGCCGTAAAGCGGCACGCGTTCGCGATGTGCCGTCATTCGCTGACGGAGCCTCGGACGCGGCCTGCAGCATCTGAGGCTCCGTTACCGCTAGCACAGATGATTCATCTGCGCTAGTGGGTATAGCATAACGCGATCACGTTATGCTATACCGTTAGCAGCCCGTCAGCGCTATGCGTTGAACGGGCTGCTAAAACGTGATGTGAACCCAGCCCAAGTCTCTCACTATGTTTCTAGCTGGCTCTTCAAGCTATGTTTTCTCTGAAACACAGGAGCTTTTTATAGTAAAAACAAATATTTAACTGCCTTTGGCTTGATCTTGGGTCATGGCAACTTGATGGATGAATGATCTGTAGGAAGATCGAACTTGTACAAGACTAGATAGACTAGACTTCTCCACGGTTTTATTGATTGTAACAAGTCTCAGGTTGTGGGTCTCTCTCTTCACCTTTTTCCTTCTATTCATCTCATCTCCAATGCTTGCTCTGTTCGATACCTGGATGCAATTTGCCCTTTGTTTGAGCAGCCTAAGTTGAGGTTCCCTTCAATGGGCCAGTATATGAGCATGTTCTACTTGTATATAGCCAACCAGTGCTCACTAATGGGCTGGGAACAGCCTAACTACATTGATTCCAAGTCTACCCCTTTCTAATACACAATTCAGCTTTAAATTTTTCTTATTTAGGGAATTTCTGGTACAGAGGAGCCCATGAAAAAAAAAGAAAGAAAAACCACGACAAATTATTTACTTTTTCAATTTCAAAAAAAAAAAAAGTATATGTAAAAAGCAACAAAAAATATGTCTAAAGCCTGTTACTTTTGGGGAAAAAAAAAAAAAAAAAAAATTAACCGCCAGACTACCACAAACCAAAAAAAAAAAAAAGGGCTGGTAAAAATGCCAACCAAAACAGTGTAAAAATGATGCAACACTCATACTCAAGCTATGGCAAAAATATGAAAAAATATCAAATGGTCCACCATCTGAGCCTAAACATTGTTTTATTGATATGGTTTAATTTTTTTTTTTTAAGTTAGTAGAGACTCAAGATAGAAGGGAATGTTAAAGAAAATCAACCCCGAGCCTGCCACACCCTATACACACTGGATTGTACGACTCTCCTATTGTAATTTCCTACCGTGGGTAAATGTCACTGCTATCGAAACACAGGAAATAAATGATCATCCAGGGACAAGTCTGGAAAATGTGCAGAGAGGTTTTCCTTGTGTGAGGATATGTCTATTTTATTAGGAAATTAAATTTAAACCATGGGCCCGGAAACTACTGTAGAAAATCTTGTATGCAGATAAGTCGACCACAGAACAACCTCGAATTTCCATAGCATTGATAGAGGACCAGATAACACTGACATACAGCCCCTAGGCTGATAGACTGGTCAGCATGAGAATCCAGCCCTGAAGAGCAAAGAGTAAATTGTAGAAGGAAAACAGAATGCCTGCGGTGATTTTGCAAGTTGTCTAGGCATGCCTGTCCTTCCTAGCTGACTGATAACCTCATTTATTACAGGCAAGAGTGAAGGTGCGCCTACACCTTAAGGCCCTTTTACATTTAGTGATGCACCAGCGATCCGACCAGCGATCCGACCCGGTCAGGATCGCTGGTGCATCGCTAAATGATCGCTAGTGAGCTTTCATACAGAAAGATCTCACAGCGATGCAGCAGCGACGCAGCGCACGATACTCACCTTTCACACACAGCGATCCTGCGTCCTCCCGCCCGCGTCCAGCGTCGCTCGCCGTCACAGCAGGAAGTCTCAGCAGGAAGCGCCCGACGAGAAATGGAGCCGGACATTTTCACGCGATCAGCGATGGACAGCGGGGGAGCCGGTCGGAGGTAAGTATCACACATAGCGATATCGCTAGCAATATCGCTATAACGTCACAAAACCAGTGACGTTTTAGCGATATTGCTAGCGATATCGCTTAGTGTAAAACCCCCTTTATATATCAGACACCTATCTCTCCCAACTCCACCATACACTCAACATGTAAACGACCACAGAGTAATCCACTGCCAGACTTCTCTTGCAACGGCCTGTCTTCGCAGAGAATAAAAGGATCTGGAGTTGAAATTCAACAAGCCCAAAGTTTCCCTTCCCAAGCAACATCGGTCATAGGAGATTCTGGTGGCCATCATATACATTAGATGGTTGACCAGCACCAACAAAGTCCATAGCTTTGGCCGACTTTAATCTGTATAACTTAGCTAATCAGACAGCCATTTTTCCCAACTCTTAATATATACATGTATGCTCTGCTTTTCTAAGTATGCATGTGTACACAACAGGAGGCAGGGTCACCTCTAATGGAAGCTTATCACATCAGGGGGTCACCTCTACTGGAAGCTTATAATATCAGGAACCAAAAGATTGCTTCTCTTCCCCAAGATTTGCAGACGAGGAAGAGTTACAAGGCCCCCATAAACCTTAATATGGCCAGGTAAAGAGGGTCCAGACTGGCATTTATGGTGCTCTTAGTCTTAGGATCCGAGCCCCATTCCAATAGCATCATGGGGTTTGATCCACTTATTGTCCATTACAAAGAGTAAAAGGTCAACTAATTACAAAGAGTTTCTATCACGATGAAGAACGTCTGTCGGCCATATTTATGGTTCATAATTGTTGGAGGTATGTATGATAAGAATGTATGAGCAACCTTACAAACCGCACCTACCAATGATTGAAGGAACCATTGAATTTTGTTTGTACTTCGATCTTACAAATAATCCATTGACTAACATAGATTATTTTCTTGCCTCCTACATCTTGATCTTTATTTTTTTCTTACTGGCTAAGCATCCTGAGCAGCAGAACAACTGCCCTGGTCTATTAGGAATCCCTATAGCATCACGGAGATGGCTCTCCCGACAAGGCATAGACATAGCGCAAGCCATCTGTCATCCAAAAATCACATTATCTCATGACCGCATCTCCATGGATGTCAAATTACAGCTGATGAAGCTCGGATTAGAAGGCTATGCTCTACTACTTTATTTCAGACTTTGCTACCTCCATCTTAATCATTCCTTGGCCTTAATGTATAAAGTCAGACATCCTGTCCAGTATCAAAGAGGAAGGAGCTCTGGTTAACTGCTCTACACTCAACATTCCGAAAATACCTCCTCCAACCCAAAACTATGTCCATGCTCTCACAAGCCGTACCATACGGATAGTCCAGAGCATATTTCAGCCTCCTTTAGAGAAATCTCATTTAACTAGACAGGTATGTATCCAAAATCCCCTATACAGAAATATATAATATCTGTTGATCGCAAGCTCTTGGGGAGCAGCACTAGCATACAATACCCAAGCCATGACTAAACTACAGAGACGTTTACTACAGTGCAAAGAGATAAGAGACAGGACTTTGATCTGTCTCAGCACATTGGATATAGGTATACTCAAGCACTATGCAAGGCCAGGCATGAGGGTTTAAAGGTGCATCTACTACAGGCATAACAATAATAATTTTATTTCTATAGCGCCAACATATTCCACAGCACTTTACATGCTGAAACTTATAGTCCTACAGCTTAAAAAAAAAGCTGTACAGAGAGTATGGAAGACGAAGCAACAGCTTACCTTATTGTAGGGCAGACAGCAGGAAACGACTGGAATGAGCTTCTGTCTCTAGATCTCTACTTTCTCAGCCCTGCCCCAGAAAAAAAAAAACAGCAAGTATGATGTCAGCCCTAATCAAGAAAAAAGGGTGTGTAGAGGGCGTAATCTCATCAGGGCAAAAATTCCTACTTTTCAATGTAGCAACGGCTCCGCTTCATTCATAGATGAGAAGATTTAGGACTTATTCCTTTTCAGAATTCTTCATTAGAACACATTGAAATGGATAAACAAAATAAAAGCTGGAAGTTCTGACTTGGGAGCAATTAAAATATGTATTATTTTACCAATTTTTTAAGTAAAGAAAGACGAGTAGCAAAATGGAAGGAATCTAGTGACATGATATTAACATCAGTCATCACACAAACATTTCTAGGTGGTATAGCATAGACGTGTTATTTATTTTACTCATTTATATAGCGCCATTAATTCCACAGCGCTTCAGGCTATGTGCCCACGCTAGCGTTTTTAAACGCTCAGGAAAAGGATACCCTTTCCCAGAAAACGCGCGGAAAAAGACGCGCGATTTCTGGGATCATTGGGGAAGGCTAAAAACGCTCAGCTATGCGGAAAATAATGAGCATGCTGCGTTTTTAGCCGCTAAGCAATTCCTGAGCGGTTAAAAACGCATGCATTGGCACAAAAAGCCAAAAACACATGCAAATGAATTAGAAGCATCTTGTAAGCGTTTCTGCAGCATCTGAGCCGGCACAAACGCTGCGGAAACGCTTACAAAAACGCAACGTGGGCACACAGCCTAACAGAGATGATTGGTACTGTCACCGATGGGGCTCACAATCTAAATATAAAAATAATTATCGTAATGTCCCTTTCACAATGTCTCAAGGTGGAGCACAGATTTCATATTATCCTAACTCATAAAGGGGCTCTCTTAAGCCACATATAGATAGGAATATAACCATTATAAAACGGCCCCCATGTGCAATAATACAATTACTATAATACTGCCTCCATTGTACAAGAATATAACTACTATAATACTGCCCCCTATGTACAAGAATATAACTACTATAATACTGCCCCTATGTACAAGAATATAACTACTATAATACTGCCCCTATGTACAAGAATATAACTACTATAATACTGCTCCTATCTACAAGAATATAACTACTATAATACTGCTCCTATGTACAAGAATATAACTATAATACTGCTCTTATCTACAAGAATATAACTACTATAATACTGCTCCTATGTACAAGAATATAACTACTATAATACTGCCTCCTATGTACAAGAATATAACTACTATAATACTGTCCCCTATGTACAAGAATATAACTACTATAATACTGCCCCCTATGTACAAGAATATAACTACTATAATACTGCTCCTATGTACAAGAATATAACTACTATAATACTGCCTCTATGTACAAGAATATAACTACTAGAGTACTGCTCCTATGTACAAGAATATAACTACTATAATACTGCTGCTATGTACAAGAATATAACTACTATAATACTGCTCCTATGTACAAGAATATAACTACTATAATACTGCCTCCTATGTACAAGAATATAACTACTATAATACTGCCCCCTATGTACAAGAATATAACTACTATAACACTGCCCCCTATGTACAAGAATATAACTACTATAATACTGCTCCTATGTACAAGAATATAACTACTATAATACTGCCTCTATGTACAAGAATATAACTACTAGAATACTGCTCCTATGTACAAGAATATAACTACTAGAATACTGCTGCTATGTACAAGAATATAACTACTAGAATACTGCTCCTATGTACAAGAATATAACTACTATAATACTGCTCCTATGTACAAGAATATAACTACTATAATACTGCCTCCTATGTACAAGAATATAACTACTATAATACTGCCCCCTATGTACAAGAATATAACTACTATAATACTGCCCCCTATGTACAAGAATATAACTACTATAATACTGCCCCTATTTGCAAGAATATAACTACTATAATACTGCAAAAAAAAAAAGATAGAAGCCAGCGCCGCTTAAGGATAGAATGCATAGCATGAAGTGCATATGCACATAATATCTAACTGTATTCAAAATGAGATATTTGGCAAAAAAATTGATCAATTCAATTGAGCCACCCCGCCGCGCCAAGGCAATCTCATGTGGGGGTCCTACTCTACGTTTTTAATAAACACTGTGCCATATGGCCTCCTAAATACATTAAAAGCAAGACCACATTAAGTGCAATCCGTACCTGAGCATATCTTGATCACTCCCATGAAGCCAGATAAAGCAAGAGCAGATGAAGGCCAACCAGGTCTGAATGTAGACATGTCAGGTTTAGGATACCGTTACACCTAGCGATGCACCGGCGATATGACGCGGTCAGGATCGCTGGTGCATCGCTAGGTGGTCGCTAGTGAGCTGCCACACAGGCAGATCTCTCCAGCAACATCGCTGGGGACGGGGATCGCTACTTACTAGAGTTGAGCGACTTTTGCTTTTTTAGGGTCGAGTTTCGTTTCGTGAAACCCGACTTTTCCAAAAGTCGGGTCGAGCAAGATCGGCCGATTATAGGGAAAAGTCGGGGTCGTCCCGAAACACGAAACCCAATGTAAGTCAATGGGGAATAAAAGTCGGCAGTGAGAGGAGGACAGGAAACACACCTACAGTGCCCATTTGAATGCCAAAAGCATCAATTCTTCTTACTTAAGCTTGTCAACCTTAATTAACTTCATAATACAAGTTACGCACTGAAAAATGGGGGTTATTTGGCTAAAGTTGTGGGGGGTAGGGCTGGCTCCAGGTTTTCATGTGCCCTGGGCGAAAGAGCGCTCCTTTAACACATACCACAACTCATCATGCTCCGATACGGCAGAGAAATAGCGGTATAGTACAATGAAAATTACTTCACTTTTTACATCTCATGACGAGGCCCATCTATTTCTCCATACAGAATCATTGGTCCCATATAATATTTGAAACAGTATATGATGAGCTCCACATAATGCTACAGTATATGTTGGTCCCCATGGATGAAGCTCCACTGTCTTATGGGCCCAAATAATACTCCAAACATAATGGGCCCCATTTCTAATGCTCTAGTGTATAATGGGCCCTGTAAATGCTGCTCCAGTGTCTGATGTCCACCTTTAGAATGTTCCAGTGTATGGTGGGCCCCATCTATCATTCTCCAGAGTATAGTGCTCCCCAAAAATTGCTGTCCCAACATTGAAAACAATCAAATAAGTCTCCTCGCTAGGGAAACCCTGTACTAGTCTGGACTCCTCGTCGTCCCCATCTTCCATCTCACTGCACAGTATTTCAACCTTGCAAGTGCTGCGATCCTGAGCAAGCAGGGGCGGCCCACTCGTTGGCGACGGCACTGGCACAGGGCCCCTGATAGTACGGTGGTGTGTCTGATGGCGGGTGGGCCGAACCTGCACTTTCATCTGCAGCTTCCTCTTTGTCACCATGTAAGATGGAACTGTATATGGGAAGGGTAACCTGAGTTTCATCAGGGTCAGATTCAGGCCGTGTAGCGTGCGAGGGGAATGTAGTGGTCTGGGTCAATGTACCAGCAGATTCATCGAGCAGTGGCTGGGCATCAGTGCACTTATGTCGCCCCCAGGAGTACGGTCGCCACAGTGGCATTACCTTCCTCCTAGGGAGTGTGATGTCATGCTTGGGAGCAACGAAGGATCTCTCTAGCAGGTTAACTGATTGGGCGGCGTTATTCCCACGAGTCATGACCCTCCAAACAGCGTTCATGAAGGCAAAGTTTTTGTTTTACGTGGGCAGTATGGTTGCAAAGCTGAACCTTAAAGGAATGTCCAAAAGGGCACCACCAGGAGTGGAGCCTACGGTTAAATTCGACTCCACCTGGGAAACCTCAACCATGCCAGCTACAGAAAAGATGCACACATTGCAAGCTTAATTCCGTTAACGAACGAGACTCCGTCATGCCCCGCGGTCCGAGTCCGGCTTACTAGAGGGACACGTGAGGCTCTGGCACATGAGATTGGCCAATAACTGGTGTGTCATGCCCTTACATGTCCGTGGCTGCATGTGCGCTACACTGAAAAGGCCAGCGTTTGTCGCTTACAGGTGCAGATAACCCGCTGAACAACGTTAGTGATGGGGATCACTGATTACAATTATTACCCGCGAACGATGATTTCCCAGTAAGTGCAGGTCAACCGCAGTTCCGGAATTAGGCCTAACCGTCATTCCTGAAAAAATGAAAAACTTACGTGTGCAAACCACAGGTGCTGTAGCTTGCTTAACAGCTCGCCAGCCGTTCTCACGCCCAGTATGGCTTGCACGTGATTGCACAAAGGTGAGAAAGGGTACCGTATCCCCGGATAACATGTATGGATAGCGTACACATTCAAAATATATGTCTATACATCAGGAGGCAGGCTCAGACGGTGTTAGGCCCAGTATGGCTTGCACGTGATTGCACAAAGGTGAGAAAGGGTACCGTATCCCCGGATAACATGTATGGATAGCGTACACATTCAAAATATATGTCTATACATCAGGAGGCAGGCTCAGACGGTGTTAGGCCCAGTATGGTTTGCACGTGATTGCACAAAGGTGAGAAAGGGTACCGTATCCCCGGATAACATGTATGGATAGCGTACACATTCAAAATATATGTCTATACATCAGGAGGCAGGCTCAGATGGTGTCAGGCACAGTATGGATTTGACGGCCCAGACTACACAGCGGAGGAGCAGGGAGAGGTAAAGATTGCAAATGCTGGGGCCCTGACCAAGCAAGGGGGGCCCACTCGTGGGCGTCGGTACTGGCACTGGGCCCCTCATAGTACGGCGGTGTGTCTGACGGCGGGTGTGCACCACCACCGTCAGAGACACTTGATTGCACTATGAGGGACCCTGTGCCAGTGCCCGCGCCCAAGAGTCGGCCTACCCACCTGTCCAGGGCAACGGCACTCGCACGGTGTCGTGCGCTAGGTGGTGACCCCGGCCATGGGGGGGGAGGCAGCACAGTTAGGGAGTTTTAGAAAGTGGCATATGTTGATGTTGGACATTCAGCTGATGCAAAAGGCGAAATAGGTCAAGTCCCAGGAAGAGGTGGACCAAAGCAAGCCATTTTTCTGTCACCCTATGTGTCATCAGGGGAAGGTGGGACAAAATCCTTGGAAACCCATGCATGGTTCATTTTAATGACGGTTAGATCATCCACATTTTGGGTTGACAGACGGGTCCTTTTTTCTGTCAGGATTGATCCAGCTGCACTGAAGACTCTTTCCGATAGCACACTTGCAGCTGGGCAAGCGAGCTCCTGTAAGGCATATTGTGCCAATTCAGGCCAGGTGTCCAGTTTAGCGGCCCAATAGTCAAAGGGGAATGACCTGTGTGGGAGAACATTGATATGGGAGGAAAAGTAGTTTGTAACCATAGTTGACAACTGCTGTCTCCTGTCACTTTCCATCGATGCAGTATTACCAGTTGTGTGAGCGGTACTTGAAAAATCAGTCCACAACATTGTCATGAAACCCCTGTCTCCAACGCCACTTCTGCTGTGTGCACCATGAACACCTCTGCCAAGCTGCCCCCGGCCCGTACGGCTCGTGTGAGAACCATCACCGCTGCTGTGTGCTGGGAATGCCTCAAGCAACCGATTTACCAGAGTTGCTTGTTTATTAGCCAATATTAGGTCAAGGTTCTCCTGTGGCATGATGTTTTGTAATTTGCCTTTATAGCGTGGATCCAGGATGCTGGCCAACCAGTAGTCGTCATCGTTCATCATTTTGGCAATGCGGGGGTCCCTTTTTAGGATCTGCAAGGCATAATCTGACATGTGGGCCAATGTTCCCGGTGTCAATGATGCACTGCGAGTGCTGGTTGGAGGAGCACTTTCTGGCAAATCCACATCCCTCCAGTCACGCACAAACCCTGTACCAGACCTTGCTACGCCAACATTTTCACTTGCCCCATGAGATGCATCCTCCTCCCCTAAGTAATCATCCCCATCATCATCCTCCTCCTCCTCTTCTTCCTCCACCTCGTCCAGGAGAGGTCCCTGAGCAGACAATGGCTGAATGTCATCAAGGATTCCCTCCTCCTCTTCCTCCTCATCAACATTGGCTGCAGACACCTGCTCCTTAAGGTGCGTCAAAGTTTGCATGAGCAGACGCATAAGTGGGATGCTCATGCTTAGGATGGCGTCGTCTGCGCTTACAAGCCGTGTGCATTCCTCAAAACACTGAAGGACTTTACAGAGGTCTTTCAGCTTCGACCACTGCACACCTGTCAACTCCATGTCTGCTCTCAAAGTGCCTGGCCGTGTATCCTCCCACAAATGCATTATGGCCTGCCTCTGCTCGCACAGCCGCTCCACCATGTGCAGGGTGGAGTTCCACCTTGTTGCAATGTCGATAATGAGGCGGTGGTTGGGAAGGTGGAGCAATCGCTGCAGCTTCTGCATACGAACGGAGTGTACAGGCGACCGGCGGATGTGCGCGCACAGTCTTCGCACCTTCTGGAGCAGGGCTGTTAACTCCGTATAATTTTTGAGGAAGCACTGCACCACCAGGTTCAAGGTGTGAGCCAAGCAAGGTATGTGGCTGAGTTTTGAAAGGGCTATGGCTGCCACAAAATTACGGCCGTTATCACTAACTACCTTGCCTGCCTCAAGATGTACACTGCCCAGCCATGACTCAGTTTGTCGCTTCAAGTACTCGGCCAGCACCTCGGCGGTGTGTCTGTCGCCCAAACACATCATCTGCAACACAGCCTGCTGATGCTTTCCACTAGCTGCTCGATAGGGGGACACCTCGTGTGCAACAGTGGCAGCTGCAGATGGAGTGCTCGTACGACTGCGCTCTGAGGACGAGCTTTCGCTTCTGGAGGAGGAGGAGGAGGGTCGAACGCCTACAGCCAACTGTTTCCTATACCGTGGGCTAGGCAGCACTGTCCCACCACCGCTGTCCCCTGTGGACCCTGCATCCACCACATTACCCAGTGCGCAGTGATGGACACGTAACGGCCCTGGCCATGCCGACTGGACCATGCATCAGTTGTGAGGTGCACCTTTCCACTCACTGACTGCTTGAGTGCATGGACAATGCGGTCTTTTACATGATGGTGGAGGGCTGGGATGGCTTTGCGAGAGAAGAAGTGGCGACTGGGTAGGTCATAGCGTGGTACTGCATAGGCCATGAGTTCGCGGAAAGCTGCGCTTTCCACCAACCGATAGGGCATCATCTCAAACGAGATTAGTTTGGCAATGTGGGCGTTCAAACCCAGTGTACGCGGATGAGAGACTGAGTACTTTCTTGACCTACTCATAGTGTCTGGGAGGGTGAGCTGGACTTGAGAGCTGCATATGGTGGAAGTAGCGGTGGACAGGGCGGACTGAGAGAGGGTTTATGATGGTGATGGAGTTGGTGTTCTTTCTGATGGCCTAGATTCAGTATTTCGTTGATATAACAGTGGGATTCCCTGACTGCTGTGGCCTTGCAACGACACCTCAACATTTGCTGCTGTGCTAACCGGTGGGCTTGCAGTGGGGGAAACAATGTAGCGTTGCTGACTACCTTCTTTGTGATCAGTTGCACATGTGGCACTTGAGGTTTGGTGTTGTGTCCACGCTTGCAAGTGCATGGTGGTTAAATGTCTAAGCATGCAACTGGTATTCAAATTTTTCAGATTTTTCCCTCGGCTAAAGGTCTTTGCGCACTTCTTACAGATAACCTTGGCCTGATCATGAGGATTTTGTTCAAAATAGTGCCACACTGCACTCTTCCTACTTTGGCAGACATTTTGCGGCCTAGCACGCTGTGATCTTTTGACCCTCTGGACAAGCTGTCCAGCAACTCTTTTGATTTTTGGAACCTGTCTTTGGAGTGCTCCGGGCCTGCCAGATAACAGCTGTTGCGATGTCGATGTCTGCTGTGGATGCTCCTCATCTGAGCTATTGGAAGCAGCACCCTCTTCCCCCAATGGATGCCAATCTGGGTCAACAACTGGGTCATCCATCACCTCCTCTTCAATGTCATGTGCACCTTCCTCTGTGTCACCGTGTATGGTGGTACAGTGGCGGGAAGGGGCACCTGAGTCTCATCAGGGTCAGAATCTGGCTCTGTACACTGCGAGGACAATGTAGTGCTCTGAGTGAATGTACCAGCAGAATCATCTATCAGCGGCTGTGCATCAGTGCACTCCATGTCAGATTCATCTTGGCCTGGGTAATTCACCATTTCACTTGATAATCCAGGCATGGTATGTGAAAACAGCTCCATGGAGTAATCAGTAGTATGGCCTGCGTCATCCTTCAATCTTGGTTGGGGTGAAGGACACAAGAAAAGGTGTGGTTCATGAACATGAGCCTCCAATGACGACTCAGTGCTTTTACTTTTTACAACTTCAGAAGAGGAGGCGATAGAGCTGGAGGCTGAGTCAGCAATGTAAGACAAAACTTTTTCCTGATGCTCTGGCTTTAAAAGCGGTTTGCCAACTCCTAGAAAACTAAGCCTTCGAAGCCTTATGGAGCCAGACGATGACGCAGGCTCAACACCTCCTGCATTCGGTCCTATTTTGCTCTTGCCACTACCATCAGATCCACCACCAACACCATCATTACCAGCTGCCAACCCCCGCCCTATTCCACGGCCTCTTCCACCAGCCTTCCTCATTTTTTGTAGAAATGTAGACAAAATCCAACAAACTATATAGTAATGTAAAACAAGGTACAAGGTGTCTATAAGACGGGAGATTTTGAATTTCTGCACACACTTGTGGACTCTGGACACTTATGGATTGTGTGAGGCCCACTGAATATCAGAGCGCTATGTCACAAGCTCGATGGCACAGGTGTGAAAAAAGTGACTACAGGATAAGGGAGATTTTGAATTTCTGCACACACTAGTGGACACTGGACACTTTTGGATTGTGTGAGGCCCACTGAATATCAGAGCGCTATGTCACAGGCTCGATGGCACAGGTGTGAAAAAAGTGACTGCAGGATAAGGGAGATTTTGAATTTCTGCACACACTAGTGGACACTGGACACTTTTGGATTGTGTGAGGCCCACTGAATATCAGAGCGCTATGTCACAGGCTCGATGGCACAGGTGTGAAAAAAGTGACTACAGGATCACAGAGATTTTGAATTTCTGCACACACTAGTGGACACTGGACACTTTTGGATTGTGTGAGGCCCACTGAATATCAGAGCGCTATGTCACAGGCTCGATGGCACAGGTGTGAAAAAAGTGACTACAGGATCACAGAGATTTTGAATTTCTGCACACACTAGTGGACACTGGACACTTTTGGATTGTGTAAGGCCCACTAAATATCAGAGCGCTATGTCACAGGCTCGATGGCACAGGTGTGAAAAAAGTGACTACAGGATCACAGAGATTTTGAATTTCTGCACACACTTGTGGACACTGGATACTTATGGATTGTGTGAGGCCCACTGAATATCAGAGCGCTATGTCACAGGCTCGATGGCACAGGTGTGAAAAAAGTGACTACAGGATAAGGGAGATTTTGAATTTCTGCACACACTAGTGGACACTGGACATTTTTGGATTGTGTGAGGCCCACTGAATATCAGAGCGCTATGTCACAGGCTCGATGGCACAGGTGTGAAAAAAGTGACTACAGGATCACAGAGATTTTGAATTTCTGCACACACTAGTGGACACTGGACACTTTTGGATTGTGTGAGGCCCACTGAATATCAGAGCGCTATGTCACAGGCTCGATGGCACAGGTGTGAAAAAAGTGACTACAGGATAAGGGAGATTTTGAATTTCTGCACACACTAGTGGACACTGGACACTTTTGGATTGTGTGAGGCCCACTGAATATCAGAGCGCTATGTCACAGGCAGAAATTGGCTAGTGTATCACAAACTACAAGGTGTATGTAGAATTGGGCAGAATAGGAATCTCCCTAGAGTGTAGGTCTGTAAGAACGGAACAAGTCCTCCACTTATCCTTCCACAGTGACACACAGATAGCTTCACTGTGGCCGTGATAACAGCCGTTACACGGTACTGAGAGGAGCGTGCACGTACACGGCTGTCCGGTGTACGTAAAATTGTCAAGCTCCGTGTTTTTTAAGTATACGGACTGACACACGCTGTCTCTCTATAGTTTTGAATGTGATCAAACAGCAAATATATTTAACTGTTTGAAAGCTAGACAAAACTAGTAGGTGCAGGTCTGTAAGAACGGAACATGTCCTCGACTTATTCTCACAGAGTGACACACAGATAGCTTCACTGTGGCTGTGATAACAGCCGTTACACGGTACTGTGTGAGGTGCGTACACCGCTGTATGGTGTGAAAAAATGCACGCTCAGTACCTCAGCAGGACAAAAAAAAAATTGGGATTGCTTTTAAAAAAGCAGTTTGCAGAGCAGTGGGTAAACAGCAATGCAGCTGTCAGGAAGCCTTAGAAGGCAGCCTAACAACCAACACCGCTGATCCACCACAATATAGCCTCCCCTTGCACTGCACACACAGTGACTGGTGTGTTGTACAGGCAAAATCGCTAGCAGCAGAAGCAGTTTTTTTTTCTTCTTCCCTGCTTAACGCTCTCCCTACAGAATCAGCAGCAGCATCCTCTCCCTATGCTAAGATCGGCAGAAGTAAGATGGCGGTCTGCGTGCACGCCCTTTTATAACCCCTGTGACGCCCACCAAAGCAAGCCAATCACTTGCATGCCCTTCTGAAAGATGGTGGTGACCCCTGCCTATGTCATCACGTTGCCCACAGTGTCCGTGGATCCTGATTGGCAGAAAAAGAGCGCAAAACAAACTTTTGAAAAGCGACTTTGGCGCGTAAGTCGCCGACCTCGTGCCCGACCTCATCCTAGGGTCGGGTTTCGTTTCATGAAACCCGACTTTGCCAAAAGTCGGCGACTTTTGAAATTTTTCGACCCGTTTCGCTCAACTCTACTACCTACCTGTCAGACGCGGCGATCCTGCGTCCTCCCGCCTGGCTCCACGCGTCGCTCGTCGGCGCAACAGGAAGCCCAGCAGGAAGTGGTCAACGAGGAATGGTCCAGGAGCTTCTCGCGCGATCAGCGATAACCAGCGGGGAGCAGGTCGGAGTCAAATTCAGGCCAAGGTCAGAGTCATAAACCAGGAGGACGGCAGAGGTACAGAATAGTTAGGCAGTAGCAGAGTCAGAATCAAGGCAGGATCAGAATCAAAGATAGCAAATAACAACTAGCACACTGGGGAAACCAAGACTATATCCAGCAGCTTGCAAGACCAGTCCCAAAGTATTTGAGGGATCAGGTCATCCCTCACAGGCTCCCGGACTGCTGATGTCATCAGGACCGCCCCCAGGACCAGGCCAGATGGCGATGCACCAACCCCTCCACGACCGACTGAGGAGCGGAGCCTGCGTCCATCAGATGCCTGCGCAGGAGCGCCTTCTCTGTTGCTGCCATCACTTGGGGCCGAACCACGGCGCCTCCCAGTGGCCGAGGCAGGAACAGCAGGCCCCGAGACCGACAGCGATGTGACGGTCCGGCGCCTCCTAGTGGCCAAGGCCGGGACAACAGGCCCCGAGTCCGACGGCGACATGACAGTCCGGCGCCTCCTAGCGGCTGAGGCTGGAACAGCAGGCCCCGAGTCTGATGGCGACGTGACAGTACCCCTCCCTCTAAGAGGGGCCTCAGGACCCTCAAAACCCGGTTTGTCAGGATGAAGGAGATGAAATCTCCTAATTAATGCCTTGGCATGGATGTTCCCCGAGGGAACCCAGGACCTCTCCTCCGGTCCATAGCCCCTCCAGTGTACAAGATACTGTACGGAGCCTCTCACAAGGCGGAAGTCAAGGATACCATGGACTTCATACTCCAAGGTTCCCCCGACCGAAACAGGAGGAGGGGACTGGACAGGGTGAATTGGGGAGCGATACAGCTTGAGGAGAGACTTATGGAACACGTTGGGCAACTTAAAAGACTGAGGAAGTTTTAAACAGAAGGCTACCGGGTTAACTACCTCAATAATTTCGTATGGGCCAATAAATCTGGGACCCAGTTTGGCAGACGGCACTTTAAGCTTGATGTTTTTGGTAGAGAGCCAAACCTTGTCTCCAACTCCCAGGTGCGGCCCCTTAGATCGCCGACTGTTCGCAGCTGAAGCCTGTTTAACCTGGACCTCTTTCAAGTTTGAGCTTACCTCAGACCAAATCGTCTTTAAGCGATGTATATTTTCCTCCACCCCAGGGAGCTCCGACATCCTGGCCGAGAACGAACCAAACCGTGGATGCAGTCCATGTTTGCAGAAAAAGGGGGGAGTCCTGGTATCGATTATTTAGGGCAAACTTAGCTATTGGCAGATGTTCCACCCAATCGGACTGATGTTCTGACACATAACAGCGGAGGTATTGCTCCAGTGCCTGGTTGGTACGTTCGGTTTGACCATTGGTCTCGAGGTGGTAGGCAGAGGAGAAGGACAGATCAATCCCAATGCGTTTGCAGAACGCTCTCCAGAATTTTGAGATGAACTGGGTACCTCTGTCGGACACAATATTCACCGGAGCACCGTGAAGGCGTAATACATGCACTATGAAGAGTTTACTTAAGGTTTCTGAGTTAGGTAGCCCAGACAGGAGGACAAAGTGACACTGTTTGCTGAACCTGTCCACCACCACCCAGATACACGTTTTCCCATCTGAGGGCGGCAGGTCCGTAATGAAGTCCACGGACTCTCAGGGGTGGGCAAGGACTGGAGCCAGCCGGCAGGGCGATTATGGGGGGACTTGGCGCGGGCACAGACTTCACACTCTAACACATAGTCTTTACAGTCCTTAACCACCGTCGGCCACCAAAAGTTCCTAGTTACCAATCTGGTGGTGTTATTGAGATCAGGATGGCCTGCCAGAACAGAGTCATGTGATTCTTTTAGAACTTGTAGGCGAAACGTAGCCGGGACAAACAATTTTTTGGGGGGCGTGGTGTCAGGAGCTTGTTCTGGGGAGCTATGGATCTCCTCCAGAAGGTCCAAAGACACTGCTGACACAACGATCCCATTGGCCAATATCGGGACTGGCTCACAGTCCTCGGTTTGTGAGGGGCAAAAACTGCGAGAGAGGGCATCGGCCCTCACATTTTTAGTACCAGGGCGAAAGGTGATTAAAAATTCAAACCTAGAGAAGAACAAGGCCCACCTTGCCTGTCTAGGATTTAGTCTTTTGGCTGACTCCAGGTAGGTCAGGTTCTTGTGATCAGTAATTACAGTGATCTTATGTTTGGCACCTTCGAGGAAGTGGCGCCATTCCTCGAAGGCCCATTTGATCGCCAATAATTCCCGATTACCTATATCATAGTTCTTCTCAGTGGCAGAGAACTTGCGGGAAAAAAAAGCACATGGGCGAAGCTGAGTGAGGGATGCTGTGCCTTGCGACAGCACTGCTCCCACTCCGACCTCAGAGGCATCCACTTCTACAATAAATTGGCGGTCCAGATCAGGCTGAACCAAAACCGGGTTGGCCACAAAGCACTCTTTTAGCGTGAAAAAAGCCTGAATTGCCTCAGGGTTCCAATTGGTCACGTCTGTCCCTTTTCAGGTCAAATCTGTGAGTGGTTTGGCAATTTCGGAGAAACCCCTGATGAACTTACGGTAGTAATTCGCAAACCCTAAAAATCGCTGCAGCGCTTTTAGCGACTTGGGTTGGACCCAAGCTTTAATAGGTTGGATCTTGGCAGGATCCATGCAGAAGCCTTTGCCTAAAACCATGTACCCTAAAAACTGTACCTCCTCAGCAAAAAAAAAAAAAACAACACATTTCTCCAGTTTAGCAAACAAGGAGTGTTCTCGCAGCCTCTGCAGTACAGAACAAACGTGTTGAGCATGTGTCACAGGGTCAGCAGAGTAAATCAAAATGTCATCTAAATACACGATGACATACACCCCACAAATATCTCTGAAAATATCATTTACAAAGTGCTGGAACACAGCAGGTGCGTTACTGAGTCCGAACGGCATTACAAGGTACTCAAAGTGGCCAATGGGTGTATTAAAGGCGGTTTTCCACTCATCCCCATCTCTTATACGGACAAGATTATATGCCCCCCGGAGGCCAAGTTTAGTAAACCAACGGGCTCCCATTAACTGATTAAAAAAATCAGGGATGAGTGGAAGCGGATACTGGTTCTTTATAGTGATTGCGTTCAATTCCCGGTAATCAATGCAGGGTCTGAGACCACCATCTTTCTTCTCTACAAAGAAGAACCCGGCTCCAACCGGTGAAATGGATGGTCTAATAAACCCTTTTTTTAAGCTATCTGCTATATACTCATTCATGGCCTGACGCTCTGGACCAGAGAGATTAAATATTCTCCCTTTTGGGAGACGGACATCCGGAATCAGGTCTATAGGGCAATCATACTCTCTGTGAGGGGGTAGCTTCGCAGATTCTACAATAGAAAAGACATCCTCAGTCTCTGAACGCAAATGGTATGAGGGGGTTTTTAACTTTAACTTGGTTTACTGCTAATGATATGCAGTTATCCTGACAGTGCGAACTCCAGCGTACAACATCACCCAGGTGCCAGTCGATGACTGGATTGTGCAGGCGTAGCCATGGCATTCCCAAAATGACTGCAGCAGATAAATTATCCTTCACAAAAAATGACATAAGCTCAGTATGCAACGCACCCACAGACATAGCAATTTTGTCAGTAACAAATTTAACCCACTCCTGAACAATGGATGTGCCATTAATAGCCGTAGTTTTAATAGGGACATTAAGCCTTAATAGCGGTACACCGAGTTTTTTAGCAGCCAGAGAATCAAAAAAATTTCCTTCAGATCCACAATCCACATAGGCTTTTAAACACTGAGATTTCTGACCAAATGAAAGAGAAATAGGTAATAAAACTTTAGCCGCATCTGCGGGCAGTACCTGAGCCCCTGGGCAACCATAGCCAGAGCTGCCCAGGGGCCGATGTCCCAGGAGTGTGGATCTCTGACGTTGAGCTGTCTCCCTGAAGTCTCCAGACTGCAGCATGCTTGTGCAGGAAAATGAGAGTGATCTTCCAGGCTGTATACTGCAACAGGTGTTCAGGCCAAAAATCAGCTCAGTCTGGAGAAGGAAGGGGAAAAAAAAAAAAAAAAGTTCAGGAAGACTGCTTTTGTGTATGTTGGACATATGCACAAGAAGCAGTTAATTTATGGCCGGATATAATGTGTCGTCCGCCTGCAAGTCTGGGCTGCAGTAAGACAACACCCCGAACAACCCCGATACCCTTTACCCCTATACAGGGATCTGGATTTACAGCAGAGCCCAGGAGGCGCTGTGGGAATATGAGCAGCGGGCCAGAGCAGGACGGTCGCCAGAGAGGGGTTAAAAAACGGGACCAAAAGCGTAGACAGGAAACCGAGTCTTAACCAGGCGGGCAGCAAAGGTACAAAAAATGGCAGGCAATGGCAGAGTCAAATTCAGGCCAAGGTCAGAGTCATAAACCAGGAGGATGGCAGAGGTACAGAATCGTTAGGCAGTAGCAGAGTCAGAAATCCAGGCAAAGGTCAGAATCAAAGATAGCAAATAACAACTAGCACACTAGGGAAACCAAGACTATATCCGACGGCTTGCAAGACCAGTCCCAAAGTATTCGAGGGATCAGGTCATCCCTCCCAGGCTCCCGGACTGCTGATGTCATCAGGACCGCCCCCAGGACCAGGCCAGATGGCGATGCACCAACCCCTCCACGACCGACTGAGGAGCGGAGCCTGCGTCCATCAGATGCCTGCGCAGGAGCGCCTTCTCTGTTGCTGCCATCACTCGGGGCCGAACCACGGCGCCTCCCAGTGGCCGAGGCAGGAACAGCAGGTCCCGAGACCGACGGCGATGTGACGGTCCGGCGCCTCCTAGTGGCCGAGGCCGGGACAACAGGCCCCGAATCCGACGGCGACATGACAGTACGGCGCCTCCTAGCGGCCGAGGCCGGAACAGCAGGTCCCGAGTCTGACGGCGACGTGACACTATAATACTGCCTCCTAAGTACAAAAGTATAACTACTATAATACTGCTCCTATGTACAAGAATATAACTGCTATAATACTGCCCCTATGTACAAGAATATAACTCCTATAATACTGTCCCTATGTACAAAAATATAATTACTATAATCCTGCCCCTATGTACAAGAATATAACTGCTATAATACTGCACCTAGTAGAAGAATATAACTACTATAATACTGTCCACTATATACAAGAATATAACTACTACAATACTGCACCTAGTACAAGAATATAGCTACTATAATACTGCCCCCTATGTAAAAGAATATAACTACTATAATACTGCTCCTATGTACAAGAATATATGTACTATAATACCACCCCTACATACAAGAATATAACTACTATAATACTGCCCCCTAAGTACAAGAGTATGACTGCTATAATACTGCTTCTATGTACAACAATATAGCTACTATAATACTGCACCCTATGTGCAAGAATATAACTACTATAATACTGCTCCTATGTACAAGAATATAACTACTATAATATTGCCTCTATGTACAATATAGCTACTAGAGGATGGGCCATTTATATGGACACACCTAAATAAAATGAGAATGATTGGTGATATCAACGTCCTGTTTGTGACACATTAGTATATGTGAGGGGGGAAACTTTTCAAGATGGATGGTGACCATGGCAGCCATTTTGAAGTTGGCCATTTTGGATCCAACTTTATTTTTTTCAGTGGGAAGAAGGTCATGTGACACATCAAACTTATTGAGACTTTCACAAGAAAAACAATGGTGTGCTTGATTTTAGCGTAACTTTATTCTTTCATGAGTTATATACAAGTTTATGACTACTTATAAAATGTGTTCAAAGTGCTGCCCATTGTGTTGGATTGTCAATTCAACCCTCTTCTCCCACTCTTGACATAAGAATATAACTACTATAATACTGCCAGTATATACAAGAATATAACTACTATAATACTGCCCCCTATGTACAAGAATATAACTACTATAATACTGCCAGTATATACAAGAATATAACTACTATAATACTGCCCCCTATGTACAAGAATATAACTACTATAATACTGCCCCTATGTACAAGAATATAACTACTAAAATACTCTCCCATGTACAAGAATATGACTACTGTAATACTGCTCCTATTTACAAGAATATAGCTACTATAATACTGCTACTATGTACAATAATAGAATTACTATAACACTGCCCCCTATGTACAAGAATATTGTCATGGTTTCATCCCTCAGTGTGTCTGAGATGTAGCGACTGAAAGCTCGGCTATTCAATCTGGTTTAGGGGTGTGCTGAAGCTGTCAGTTAATTATTCGAGTTAATTGCCATTCTTCTTAACCTAGCTGTGTCTCCCAGAACGCTTCCAGACAAGCATTCAGCTTGTAAGGTTTATGCTTTCCTGTGCCTTGAGTTCTGTATACTGCCCCTATGTACAAGAATATAACTACTATAATACTGCCCCATATACAGTCCAATCAGTGTACAGCATGGTATAGAGGAGAAGCTGAGCAAAAATAATATACTGTATTGGTTTGTTGGAAAAGATTCTGTATAAATTGTATTTGTTAATTGAAATCCCTGGCAATTGTATGTATGAGTCAAGTGAGTGGTCCTACTCAGTGATTGAGTAATCTCAGCAGCACAGTTTTACAGAAAAGACTGTCCACCAGGCTCATGTATAGACAAACAGTGGAGATTTCAAAGCATAAACTTCAAAGTTTACTGAAACTTTTCCACCCAAATTAAATATCAATTATATATTAATTTGATCATCTCTTTCCGCTTTATAACATCCTGCCTGCAGGTCAGACACCATTTTGAACATGACAGGATCACTTTAACACAGAAGTGTCAGGTCTGTTGTAAGAATCCATTTGTGGTGTGATCTGTATAGTAGTCACCTCACCACCCAGTTGAGAATTAGATGTCAGTAAATTGTAGCATTTGTACGTAAATGTCGAGCACACACTCAATGGACTGGAACTATCCGATTTTATTATATGAAATAGTTGAATTTATCAGTCTATTTGTAGGTTTATTTTTTCCCCTGGTTATTTATAGACAGAAATAGCTGCCGCACAGGAAACAGTGTGGTCTCATTTCCTACTGATTATATAACTTGTAATTCAATGTAAAATATAATGTAATTACTGCCTTACATGTAACATGTAAGGAATAGAGCTGGAAAATTCTCCCTCGTCCAGACCCTTGTTTTCCCCCCCCCAAGTCTCCCCACTTGAACCTCGTGGATATTCTCGAACGGAAGCATGAATGTAACCATCTCTGAAAAATCTTTAACAAGGCACACACTTTCCATGTACTTATAATACAGGACATTTAGGTCACCAATGCCATACTTGCCAACTTCAAACGACTCAGGAAAAATTAGGAGACCTGGACTCCAGAAGGAGATGTCATTGTTGTTGCCAAAACCACTTGGAAAACAGTTCTGGTGGAGTGTTGGTTTGAGATGCTCCATATTCAGAGACAGCTTTAGTGTATATCCCACTCATTAAGGGTGGGTAATATGATGGGGCATAGACATGGCTAAGAAAAAGAGGGCATGGTCATGAAACCTCCTGAATGTCTGTTCTTGAAAGTTGACAAATATACAAATATATTTTAGGCTAGATTCACACATCCATGTGTCACAGTCCAAGCATGGACAGCAATGCATGGACTGGTCATGAATATGAGGTTTCTGAGCTCGGGTCAGGAGACTTACGGCCAGTCCGTGATTAGACATGTTAATCTAGAACTTACAGTAGGCTTCAGATAGGAAGTGTGACTGTTGCCTAAGTTGATGCACCCTGTGATGGTGTGATATGTTATGTGGATGTCATTTTTTGTATATTCCTATTTTTAACAATTTCAGTTATTTTCATACTGTTTTTCTTATTACATTGTAAGTCTACAGCCTCACTGTATCTGTCTCTTGATGACCCCCTGTAGTGCATTAATCCCTAAGGCCCTTTGTTCTCTTCTGGGAGGCAACTTGTTTGACTACCCCTGGACAAGGAAGGGGGTGGGGGGAAGAACGGCAACACGACAAGTCAGTTCTGGTAGAGACAAGATGGTGTAAAGGCTGCATTTCAGAGAGAAGGACCCATTTTTATCCTCTGGTGCTAGAGTTGTGGAAACTCGTTTCCCTGGACATTTTATCCTGATACTGGACTGCATTCTTATTCTGGACTATCATATCCTTTGTGTGGTGGACTGAATATGGACCTTTTCGTATTTTTGCCTGAATAAAGGTCTTGGAATTGTTCACTCTTCGCTTGCTCTGTTGATTGTGTGATACCAGAGAAGGACCCTGTGACAACTGGTGGCAGCGGTGGGATCAACAGAGCGTCACCCAATGGAGAACCACCCACAGAATGAGTACAGAAATTGGACTGTATGCAGTTTACAGGAGAGAGCCAGAGACCTGGGCCTGAACTACCAGGGACTAACTAAAGAGGCCTTAATCGATCTACTGGTGGGCGCTAGCCCGGCCACCTCCTCCCAGATGTCTGAAGGACGAGCACTGGAGACAGGGATCCCCATCCAGAAAAGCCAGTGGTTGGTGTGGTATGAAGAAGAGATGGCGGTTCTGGGCCCCGGCGTCTCTCAGGAGTACAAGGAGGAGGCAGCCCGCCGGGCACAGCGGAGACAGGAAGCAATGGAGCTTGACAAAGGGAGTAACGCAATGTGGACCCCAACAATCCGGGAGCCTGTACGGATCAACCGGACAGAGTTTAAGCCATTTGATGAGGCTTCTGGAGATGTGGAGGGGTTCTTCAAAGACTTTGAGCAGCAGTGTGCTGTGATGGAGGTGCCCCACTCTAGCTGGATGCGTTTGTTAGTGGGGCTCCTGAACGGAAGCTTGGCGGAAGCTTACCGAACCATTGATGCACTGCGGAATCGGGATTATAACATTGTAAAGCGGACTATCCTGGATTACCATGCTATCACCCCAGACTCATGTAGGGCCAAGTTCCGAGACCTCCCATGCACCACGGGGGGATCGTTTAGGATGTATGCACATAAGATGTCCGAGGCATGTCGGAGATGGCTGGAAGCAGAAAACGCCTTTACTGTGGAAGATGTTATACAGGCGTTCCTTATAGAACAATTTCTTGCCAAGTGCCCTGCAGAGGTACGGGAATGGGTCCGGGAGCGCACGCCGTGTACCGTGGATAGAGCTGCAGCCCTGGCCGATGAAGCCCTTACTATCCGGTCGCAATGGAGGAGGCTTCTGGACAATGAACCACGGCCTGCTCCCGCGCCCCATCCCCCTCCTATTATATCTGCCCTTCCACCTAGTCGCAAGCCGATGACAATCACGCCTCACAATCCTAGGCCCCAACAGTTCCGAACACGACCTGGGGGTATGACAGAGAGGAGGTGTTATGGGTGTGGGAAACCTGGACATTTGCAGTCTGGCTGTCCCTCGAAGATTCGGAGGGAGCCCCACCTCGTCCAGTGCATCTTGTACATTCCACCACACCTGAGGAAGAGCTACCACCACCCCCACTAGAGTGGACCACCGACCACGGCACCATAGATACCCCTCCTGGAGTGTACGGACTCCGGCCTTGTCCTTAAGCTACTCAGAGCAACGGCAACGCCACCTGCAGAATGTCTTTATTGATAGATACAAAGTGTCAGGATTTAGAGACACGGGGCATTCTTGACTATCGCTGACCCCCGTGTGGTTCGACCCGAGGCAATTTACCAGGGTCCGGGAATTCCCATTGTCCTGGCGGGCGGTGCCCGCAAATATATACAGCGAGCTTCTGTGCGTTTGGATTATGGTTGTGGAGAAAAACTGTGTTGGATTGGAGTTATGGGAGGACTTCCTGCAGATATCCTCCTTGGGAACGACATTGGGGAGTTACAGTGCCAATTTGTGGGAGCAGTCACCCGACTACAGGCCCTTCAAGCACTACGTCATCTGGACCCCACCGGGGAGCAACCACCACGAACCGCATCAGAGTCGGTAAGCAATACTTTCGCTGCTACTACATTGGAAGAGTCTTGGGACAGAGAGGAGTTTTGGAGAGAAATAGAGGGTGACACTACCTTAGCAGCCCTTAGGCGAAAGGCAGAAACTGGGCACATGGAAGATAATGGGGATGGCTTCACTCGAGAAAACGGACTGTATTATCGTGTAACAAAGGGCAGTGACCAGGGCAACCCTGACGCAACGACCAGGCAACTCATTGTCCCTCAGAAGTACAGGGCACAGCTACTTCAACTGGCCCATGATATCCCCTTGGCTGGGCATCAAGGGAGAAAAAGGACTGAAAAGAGACTCACCCAAAGTTTTTACTGGCCGGGCGTCTCGCAGTCGGTAGCCCATTATTGCCGCACCTGTGATGTGTGCCAGCGAATGCGGCATCCAGGAGCTCGCCATAAGGTACCCCTGCAATCCCTGCCTATAATTGAGGAACCATTTCAACGTGTAGCCGTCGACATCATAGGTCCTCTGGCCCACCCCAGCAGGTCGGGGAAAAAATATATCCTGACCGTGGTGGACTATGCCACTAGGTATCCTGAAGCTGTGGCCCTGTCCAGTATTACAGCAGTAAAGGTAGCCGAGGCCCTTGTTACCATCTTTACCCGGGTAGGGTTTCCTAGTGAAATATTGTCGGATCAAGGCACTCAGTTCATGTCAGATCTGGTCCAGTCCCTATGGCATACCTGTGGTGTTCGAGCCATTCGCACCACTCCATACCACCCGCAGACCAACGGACTATGTGAACGCTTTAATGGAACCCTAAAAAATATGCTGAGGGCTTTTGTTGATGTTGAAAAAGACTGGGAAAAATACCTGCCACATCTCCTCTTCGCCTATCGGGAGGTTCCCCAAGAGTCCACAGGGTTCTCTCCCTTCGAACTACTGTTTAGCCGGAAGGTCCGTGGGCCTCTCACTCTTCTGAAAGAACATTTGGAGGGAGACATCTCAGATACCGGAATGCCAATCGTTCCCTATGTTCTAGAGCTCAGAGACCGTCTCGCCCAGCTAGCTACCTTCGCTAAAGAACATCAGCGAATGGCCCAGTCCAGACAAAAAACCTGGTATGACCGTAATGCCAGGAACCGGGAATTTATGGAAGGACAGCAAGTGCTCATGATTACTGCTTCCCCTGCCAACAAGCTTCAAGCAGTGTGGGAAGGCCCTTATCAGGTTGTCAAGAAAATTAATGACACTAACTATGTTATTGCCCTGGACTCTAGTGGTCGACGACAGAAAACCGTCCACATTAACATGCTGAAAGACTACCACAACCGATCTCTGCCTGTTCTAGCTGTCTGCCACCCCCCTAGTGATACCGCCGATGACGAGTATCTCCCAGATCTCCTCCAGGTTGCCCAAGCGGGAGGATCACTGGAACAAGTGCCCCTGGGCTCCCATTTATCGGATATACAAAAGGACGATATTGTCGCCGTACTAAGGCCGAGGGCTGCTGCTTTCTCCTCAAAGCCGGGGAAGACTACTCTCACCAGTCACCATGTGGAAACCCCCGGACAACGCCCCATCCAGCAGGCTGCCTACCGGGTTCCAGAGGCTGTTCAAGGCATGATAAAGAACAAACTGGAGGAGATGAAACAACTGGGAGTTATTCAGCCATCTCACAGTTCTTGGGCCTCTCCTGTCGTCCTGGTCCCCAAGAAGGATGGTACAACACGATTCTGCGTTGATTACAGACGACTAAATGATGCCACCAAGAGTGATGCTTATCCCATGCCCAGGATTGATGACCTATTGGATCGTCTGGCCAGTGCCCAATTTGTGACCACGTTAGACTTGAGCAAGGGGTACTGGCAGATACCCCTAACGGAGGACGCTCGGGAGCGCTCAGCCTTCATTACTCCATTTGGGCTTTGAGTTCCTGGGAATGCCCTTTGGGATGAAAACTGCCCCCGCTACTTTCCAGAGACTGGTGGATCTACTGTTACAACAATGTCAGGACTTTGCCTGTGCTTACTTAGACGACATCGCCATTTTTAGCACAACCAGGGAGGAACATCTTAAACACTTGTGCATAGTGCTGGACTGTATCCTTACGGCAGGACTGACCATTCGCCCTGATAAGTGCCAAATAGGGATGGCTGAGGTGCAGTACCTCGGGCATAGAGTAGGGGGTGGGACACTAAGGCCTGAGCCTGCCAAGGTGGAAGCCATTAGCAACTGGTGTAGACTCCAGACTAAAAAGCAAGTACTTGCGTTTTTAGGAACTGCTGGTTACTAGCGCAAATTTGTTTCCAATTTCAGCACCTTGGCCATGCCCCTAACCGACCTGACCCGCAAGAACATGCCTAGGAATGTGACGTGGACGACGGCATGCGAGGATGCCTTTTCAGCGTTAAAGACTGCTCTTGTCACTGCTCCTGTCTTGGCTGCCCCGGATTATAAACGCAGGTTCCTCGTGCAGACAGATGCATCCACCTTTGGGATTGGGGCAGTACTTAGCCAAGTGAACGCCGCCGGAGAAGAACATCCTGTTGCTTTTGCCAGTCGGAAACTACTGGATCGGGAAGTTGCCTATGCCACTATTGAAAAGGAGTGCCTTGCCATCGTATGGGCACTAAAAAAATTGCAGCCCTACTTGTATGGCAGAGACTTTACAATTGTTACAGACCACAACCCCCTCACATGGCTGAATCGCGTATCAGGGGACAATGGAAGATTGCTGCGGTGGAGCTTGTCCTTACAACCCTACAGCTTCTCCATCCAATACAAGCGAGGAAGCCAACACCAGAACGTCGATGGACTGTCTCGACAAGAAGAACCATAGGCTCCCCAGGCCGACCTACCCCTGCCACTGTACAAGGAATTATAAATAACTGAGCAATGTGGACTAAAGTGAGCAGACCAGAGGTCTGTGTAGACCTCATGGCGTGCTCACTTATTATGGGGGGGGAGAGAGGTTGTGATGGTGTGATATATTATATAGATGTCATTTTTTGTATATTCCTATTTTTAACAATTCCAGTTATTTTCATAGTGTTTTTCTTATTACATTGTAAGTCTACAGCCTCACTGTATCTGTCTCTTGATGACCCCCTGTAGTGCATTAATCCCTAAGGCCCTTTGTTCTCTTCTGGGAGGCAACTTGTTTGACTACCCCTGGACAAGGAAGGGAGTGGGGGGAAGAACGGCAGCTGGACAAGTCAGTTCCGGTAGAGACAAGATGGTGAAAAGGCTGCATTTCAGAGAGAAGGACCCATTTTTATCCTCTGGTGCTAGAGTTGTGGAAACTCGTTTCCCTGGACATTTTATCCTGATACTGGACTGCATTCTTATTCTGGACTATCTTATCCTTTGTGTGGTGGACTGAATATGGACCTTTTCGTATTTTTGCCTGAATAAAGGTCTTGGAATTGTTCACTCTTCGCTTGCTCTGTTGATACCAGAGAAGGACCCCGTGACACACCCAATTAATACAGTTTTGATTTTACATAGCCCCCAAGCTGTTGCTACCATTGTAGCCTCTACAGCTTCACCACAGTCTCCAGCTTAGTCGGTAATATGTGTTGTTACGATGAAGTGCAGACATAACACGCTTGCCATTAAGGTCTCTTTTCATGGTATCTGTCAGCAGTGTCTCGTAGTAAAAGTTTATTAACAGTTCTATGTGGAGAAGTCAACCAGGCATGTGAGGATACATCTGTCTTCATTACTAAAGAAAAAAATATTGCCTCTTCCTCCAGATCTAGAAAGCAACAGGAAGACAGAGAATGCATGGAGTTGACAGATAAAACAATACTTAGGATAATTTGTTATTTAGCTTTTCATACAATATTTTTCTTCTTTCCATTCTGTGCTATACAGTTGTGGCCAAAATTGACACCCCTGCAATTCTGTCAGATAATGCTCAGTTTCTTCCTGAAAATGATTGCAATCACAAATTCTTTGGTATTATTATCTTCATTTAATTTGTCTTAAATGAAAAAACACAAAAGAGAATGAAGCAAAAAGCAAAACATTGATCATTTCACACAAAACTCAAAAAATGGGCCAGACAAAAGTATTGGCACCCTCAGCATAATACTTGGTTGCACAACCTTTAGCCAAAATAACTGCAACCAACTGCTTCCGGTAACCATCAATGAGTTTCTTACAATGCTCTGCTGGAATTTTAGACCATTCTTCTTTGGCAAACTGCTCCAGGTCCCTGATATTTGAAGGGTGCCTTCTCCAAACTGCCATTTTTAGATGTCTCCACAGGTGTTCTATGGGATTCAGGTCTGGTCTCATTGCTGGCCACCTTAGAAGTCTCCAGTGCTTTCTCTCAAACCATTTTCTAGTGCTTTTTGAAGTGTGTTTTGGGTCATTGTCCTGCTTGAAGACCCATGACCTCTGAGGGAGACCCAGCTTTCTCACACTGAGCCCTACATTATGCTGCAAAATTTGTTGGTAGTCTTCAGACTTCATAATGCCATTCACACGGTCAAGCAGTCCAGTGCCAGAGGCAGCAAAGCAACCCCAAAACATCAGGGAACCTCTGCCATGTTTGACTGTAGGGACCGTGTTCTTTTCTTTGAATGCCTCTTTTTTTCTCCTGTAAACTCTATGTTGATGCCTTTGCCCAAAAAGCTCTACTTTTGTCTCATCTGACCAGAGAACATTCTTCCAAAACGTTTTAGGCTACACAAATTAGAGAAGCATCACATGATTTTTCGAACAGTGCCAATACTTTTGTCCACCCTCTTTTTTATGTTTGTTGTGGAATTATATCCAATTTGGCTTTAGGACAATTCTTTTTGTGTTTTTTCATTTAAGACAAATTAAATGAAGATAATAATAACAAATAATTTGTGTTTGCAATCATTTTCAGGAAGAAACTGAGTATTATCTGTCAGAATTGCAGGGGTGCCAATACTTTTGGCCACAACTGTATGGCCTTTCATCTGCACCATTTTCAAACGTTTCAAATAAATCTGACTACAACTAAATCTCCTTGGAGATCATCCTGCTTTTCTCATTTTTTTTTCTCAGTTTTTCATATCCTCAAGTATGAGTTTTTTCTACAAAAAACTAGCATAAACTGCTTGGTTTAACTGTTTCTTTTGAAAATCTAGCTTAAAAAAAGCCTTTTTGTAGCCCTGGTTTTAGGCCACTTTTAGAGGAACTTATTATGTGTAGAATCCTACTGATCCAAACCCATCCTGATATCCTATCACCACCTGTCCTTATTATGAATAAGGGTCATTGATATGAGCAATATTGATAACTCAGAGAGTTTGCTAACCTAGCTTGTAGCATCAAACCTGCTCCAGCTATATACCCTGCGCTATTACTGGCTGGGACTTTTTATGTATGTACATATTCAAAAGGTAAAATTGTGTCGCTTGGTTCTAGGGTCAAATTTTTAGATAGCAGCGTAAGACTACATAAGTACACCACTAAATTTTGTGTTGTCATTGACATACCTTTATGGAACAATAGTTGTGTGGACATTCAACTCTGACTGTGGAACTTATGGTTGGTACAAGGTACCAACAGAACTAACCATTACTATGAGGGTACCACCAATGAGCTGTGGCTACATACTGTTGGGCATGGTCACGTAATTGGTTTAGCACCCATCTCATGGACACAGTATTATAGGAATGTCAGGGTTGGCACTGAAGTAAACACCATGACCTGCAAACTGTGACTTGTCTAGCTTGGAGTGCCACCCTTGAGAATTCATTGCACAGATCTATCCATTTACGTAAGTTTATTGCCTTATAGTGGGCAATATTCTCAAACAATGGACTCAAGACTCACTTTATGACTAGCAGGTATATCTTCAGCTTGAAATAAAACTTCATTGTTCGTTCTGCTCCACGGGTGGAAATTATCTTGTAGTTTTAAGGAGTGCCAATCACTTTCTTCAGTGCAAAGCCAAGAAACAATGTTGTTCTATTACATCCCAAAGGCTTTGGCTCGGGAGATCCGGGGAAATAATTTGTTTTTCATTATAATCTGTACATTGTAAAATGCTTGGCCTGAATGTTCCCTCATCCATTAAACATGTGGGAAAATATCAGGGACATTTAGAAAGTTCCAGTGTGGCATCTTGGCATCGATCACTAGTGTTGCAGGTATGGAATATCAGCTATATAGGGTATACAGTATTGTCTGTTCATATGCTAAAGCATAGGTAAGCAGATATGACAGTGCGACTGTAAGGAAGAAGATTGGGCTGCGGGTACCTGCTTGCTGAGACCAGAACTGTTGAGGCTACCTTCACTGTTTCCGGGGAGTAAGAATAGGGGTCCGGACCAGCCCCATGACGCAGGAAGAGGGGGTGTGTTCAGCCAGAGAACCCAGCCGAAAGCTGAGGTAGAAAGCACGCGAAGCTGCAGAGAGGTCCCCACCATCTGAGTGCGAGCAGCAGGGCAGGCAGCACGCGCCGCACCCGAACCGCCGACGCTGAGACGGACTACAGCAGACAGACCCAGTGGCCTAGAGACAGTTTTGGCATGGGCAGGCGGCGTGCATCAGGCTGAGAGGAGTGCTCTGTTCCCAGAGCACCGGTGCTGCGCAGGCCTGCATCCGTCAACTCCCACCGCCAACCCCGAGGACTTGAGAGAGAGAAGTGCAGGGTGCCCAGTGACTACCAGAGAGCAACGTGCTGTGTCTTCCATGTCCGGGAGTACAGCGCATGTTCCACATAATAGAAACTGGGTACTGGACAGACGATTGCATCCTGATTTGCCAGTTGACATTTGCCGGTCTACGTTGGACCCAGACAGCACTGCGGCCTTAATTGACTGGGCCGCCTCAGCTTATGGACTAGGTGCTCAGCGAAAGGTACCGGAGACCGACCGCTGCGGCCAGAAGACAGATCCTCATTGCCTACAGGACCTTCCTGGATAAGCACCTCGCCAGCTGTTGTTGGCGCTATTGATTTCCCAGCATGAGTCACAGTCTGAGGAACTTCTGACAGATTAAGTGTTTCACAAGAACTGCTGTTACCTGATTCATTGTTCCTGATCTCTGCATATCCTTTGCTAATTGAACCGTTTATACCTTCATTTAACTGTTTACCGCCTTGCATGGAGTATTCCCCTGTTAAAGTAATTACAGTTAGGTCCATATATATTTGGACAGAGACAATATTTTTCTAATATTGGTTCTAGACATTACCACAATGAATTTTAAACAAAACAATTCAGATGCAGTTGAAGTACAGACTTTCAGCTTTCATTTGAGGGTATCTACATTAAAATTGGATGAAGGGTTTAGGAGTCTCAGCTCCTTAACATGTGCCACCCTGTTTTTAAAAGGACCAAAAGTAATTGGACAATTGATTCCAAGGCTATTTCATGGACAGGTGTGTGCAATCCCTTCGTTATATCATTCTTAATTAAGCAGATTAAAGGCCTGGAGTTGATTTGAGGTGTGGTGCTTGCATTTGGAAGGTTTTGCTGTGAAGGAAAAATGCGGTCAAAGGAGCTCTCCATGCAGGTGAAAGAAGCCATCCTTAAGTTGAAAAAAAAAAAAACCCATCAAAGAAATTGCTACATTAGGAGTGACAAAATCTACAGTTTGGTACATCCTGAGAAAGAAAGAAAGCACTGGTGAACTCATCAATGCAAAAAGACCTGGGCGCCCACGGAAGACAACAGTGGTGGATGATCGCAGAATAGAAACCCCTTCACAACAGCCAACCAAGTGAACAACACTCTCCAGGAGGTAGGCGTATCAATATCCAAATCTACCATAAAGAGAAGACTGCATGAAAGTAAATACAGAGGGTTCGCTGCACGGTGCAAGCCACTCATAAGCATCAAGAATAAAAAGGCTAGACTGGACTTTGCTAAAAAACATCTAAAAAAGCCAGCACAGTTCTGGAAGAACATTCTTTTGACAGAAGAAACCAATATCAACCTCTACCAGAATAATGGAAAGAGAAAAGCATGGCGAAGGCGTGGTACAGCTCATGATCCAAAGCATACCACATCATCTGTAAAACACGGTGAAGGCAGTGTGATGGCTTGGGCATGCATGGCTGCCAGTGGCACTGGGTCACTAGTGTTTATTGATGATGTGACACAGGACAGAAGCAGCCGAATGAATTCTGAGGTATTCAGAGCCATACTGTGTGCTCAGATCCAGCCAAATGCAGCCAAACTGATTGGTCGTCGTTTCATACTACAGATGGACAATGACCCAAAACAAAGGCAAAGCAACCCAGGAGTTTATTAAAGCAAAGAAGTGGAATATTCTTGAATGGCCAAGTCAGTCACCTGATCTCAACCCAATTGAGCATGCATTTCACTTGTTAAAGACTAAACTTCAGACAGAAAGGCCCACAAACAAACACAGCAACTGAAAACCACTGCAGTGAAGGCCTGGCAGAGCATCAAAAAGGAGGAAACACAGCGTCTAGTGATGTCCATGAGTTCAAGACTTCAGGCAGTCATTGCCAACAAAGGGTTTTCCACCAAGTACTAGAAATGAACATTTTATTTACAATTATTTAATCTGTCCAATTACTTTTGGTCCCTTTAAAAACAGGGTGGCACATGTTAAGGAGCTGAAACTCCTAAGCCCTTCATCCAATTTTAATGTGGATACCCTCAAATGAAAGCTGAAAGTCTGAACTTCAACTGCATCTGAATTGTTTTGTTTAAAATTCATTGTGGTAATGTCTAGAACCAAAATTAAAAAAATGTTGTCTCTGTCCAAATATATATGGACCTAACTGTAACTCTTGCTCTGCCTTCTGTCTGCCACTGCATCCCGCAACCTGTTTACAGAACAACTGCAAGATTACATGTATATTTTTTTATTCTAATCTGCAATTCTGCCTAGATCCTAGACGTCACTATAATCCTGGAACAGCTGGGTATCTGGGTATAAAGCCATGTTGGATTGAGGTGATGAAGTGCGGCAGAACTCAACAATTGTTTAAGAAAGCTAGATGACAGGCACTGCAGGAGAGGTTATGTCAGACATATTAGTGGTCCTATCAGATTTGTTTGAAATGGATGAATGACTTGGATGTCTCCCATCTGATGGCAGTGAAAGAATCACTTTTTTTTAACCTGGTCTTCATATTTTCAAGGGTTGAGAGGAATGTAGTAGTTGGTGTAGTTGGTGTTGAACCGATAAATAGCTATGATTCTATCCAATCAGCCCTGTATTTATTTATTTTACTCATTTATAAAGTGACTCGCCCCAGAGGCCATGGGGCACTCGGTGCCGGGCCCGTTGACTACAATGGGAGATGTCACAGTGGCAGTGACCCAGTCTGTGGCCTCAGGCGGTCAATGTAAAAGGGTAGAGTGATGGGGATAAAGTTGTTGAGATGATTCGTGACGCCACCTGTGGTTTCTGGTCAGTTTGACCAGCGTTGCAGGACTCCTTCTCTGGGACAGATGGTGTGGTGCAGCAATGATGTTGAAGCTCCCCACAGGTGGAGCTGTAGTCCGAGGGCAGAGTAGATGAGGTTGGCAAGTGGGGAGATGGTGTAAAGAAATAGATGTAGCAGAGCCGGGTGTAAGGCGCAAGAATAAGTGGAGGACACAAGGGCATGTAGTTCCAAGGCTTTACTCACAGTCTGGTGCACACAGATGCCCGCTTCTGTGCCGTGTACTCCAGGTCAGGGGCTCAGCCAACTCCCAGGCAAGGTAAAGTACACCTTTCCTGCACTCCTCCAACATGTGCCTTCTCTGAACGTCTCCACACTAGCGCCTAATCTGAAGTACTTGTAGTTGCGTATTAAACTCAAGTTCCTCCTCCTTGATGTTACTTAGAACTCAGCTGTAGCCTGCTTCAAGGACTCCTTGCTATCATGTCCCGGCTCACCCACATTGCTATTGTGCCCCCAAGTCTTAGATGGGAATAAAGTGGTGACGACTTCTATTCCTCCGGTTTCTGCTGCAGCAACATCAGTGTCCATACATCCTCTGGGACCGGACCCCGGCCATGCGCTTCAAACTTGAGGAAGGGCTCTGCTCTGACCCTAGTCCTTAGTTCTCTTCTTCTCCTTAGTTTAGTACAGAACGTATCTTCCTTCTGAAGTATCAGGCTTTCTATGGCTCTTTCATGTGCCAGCAGCTCCAGGTCACAGGAGTCTGCTGCAGCATTTCCTTCACTCCATCCCTCTCAGGGGATCTTCTCTCACCAATTGACCTTTTCCTAATATTCTCCCGCTCTCTTGTGCAGTCTAAGCTCCACCCACCTCCCAGCACTCTTCGTGTTCCAAGCAGGGAGCTACCAAGGTTGCTCTGCTACACTACTGGTGTGCGTGTGGGATTTGAGTGTTGGAGTGTGGTCAGGTGTCTCCACCTTACCTGGATAGTGGGGTACCACACCTCAGGAGGCGACTGAACCCTCAGGGGCGCCACAATAGCGCCATTAATTCCACAGCGCTTTAGCGACATTATCATCACTGTCCCCTATGGGGCTCACAATCTAAGTTCGCTATCAGTATTTCTTTGGAATGTGGGAGGAAACCGGAGTGCCTGGAGGAAACCCACACAAACATGGGGAGAACATACAAATTACTTTCAGATTTTGTCATTGTTGGATTTGAACCCAGGACCCCAGCACTGTAAGGCTGCAGTGCTAACCACTGAGCCACAGAGCCGTATACGAACCTTGGATACTCTGTAGGCTTGTTTGCGCCATACTTCCCTGTTTTCCATGGCTTCTTTCAATTGATTAATGTTCATTTCTGTTTCTTTGTTGATGGGATCCAGCCAATGGGTCTTAGGTCCCCCTATTTCCTTTTACTACTGACAATTCTGAGTAGCATCTCCTTTTCTAATGTATTAGCCCTCATCACAAGTCCAAAATAGGTCAGTTTATGTCTGATGATCAATGATCTTGCCTTCCAGTGTCATTTCTGGGTTTATATGGTCAAGAACCACAGCTCAAAAGCATCAATATTTCTTTTCTTGCTCTCATGAGTGTCCACATCTCACAGCCAGATGTTACAATTGGCAACACAATTGCAGTGATCAGTCTTTGATGTGGAGTGAGACGTCCTTGCACTTTTATATTTGGTCCATCGTCACCATGGATGCACGCCCCGGTGCTAATTAATGCCTAAACTTTGCCTTTGAACAATCACATTGATCAACGAACCGCAGAAAAATTAAGCTGTCCATCACTTCTATTTCTTTAGTGTTGATCTTTATGTGGTCTCCATCGCTGGTGGAAGTCATGCTTTTGGTCTTCCTGATGTTAAAGTAAAGTCCCATCTGCTTTCTTTTTTTCTTTCAAATTTAGGATCAGCTTCTTTTTCACTCATATTTGAGTAATCTTCATATCTCAGATCGTTGATGGATCTTCTGTCTATTTTCACTCCAACAATCAAATCATCTAAGTCCAGCATCCTCTTGGTTACTTCTAAGAAGCTATATGAGTGTGAAATATGGGATATGTCACTCTTCTCTCTTGATGCTCCACAGTCCAGGTTCTTGTACTTGAGCCATACAGACATCTGCAATTACTCCCCCAGGGATCCTGAAGAAACTTTGCTTGTAAATTACACCAACTAGTAAATTAGTGCCCGACACACACATTCATTTCTTGAATCAGTCTTCACTAGTTTACACCACAAACATCTAATCTATTGTGATAGTAGTGATGAATTTCATAAAGTTCTACAGTGGCTTGCAAAACTATTCACCCCCTTGGCTTTTTACCTATATTTTTTTCTACATTACAACCTGTGTTTAAATATTTTTGTGATCTGATTTGTGTGTGATGCATCAGCACTAAATAGTGTAAGTTAGTGAATGAAAAAAATATATGAAAAATTACATTTAAGGGATAAAATAAATAAAAATTGTCATGTACATATGTGTTCACCCTTTTACTATGAAATCTCTAAACATTTCTGGTGCAAGCAATTACCTTCATGAGTCACATGCTTAGTGAAAGGAAGTCCGCCTGTCTGCAATCTAAGTGTCACATTTTCCGGCAGTATATACACTTTACCTTCTCTGAAAGGCCACAGAGGCTGCAACACCATTAAGCAAGAGGTACCACTAACCAAATACCATGAAGACCAACGACAGGTCATGAGTTGGTCACATCCTCCTGGGATATCTGGGGTTAGAAAATCACTACGCATTGTGAATCGAAGATCTTCCATTTAGTCTGTGTGTTTGTGTTTCATATTAAATTGATTTAGTTTCCTTTGGTGCTGAAGAGATTAACGACCCTTTTTTTCTGGTTAGAAACTTGTTTCTCCATCTCACAGCTGTTCCTGACCTGGTCATTTCCTCTTGCTGTAAAATCAGGCCAGACCTTCTCTTCCTCGTCAGTGAAAGTTTTATTTCCTAGCTCCTCGGAGTCGCTGTGCTGAGTTGGAGATCGTTGTTACTGCTCGAGATTGTTGCTTGCTGTTTTTGGCTGTATGCTTTCCTCATTGTACTATTCCCATTTGGTTTGTACTTTACCATCCTTCCCTATATACTTCTCTACCTTTGGTGAGTTTTTTTATGTTAGTTGCTTTTTGTTATCACTGTTTGTCTTATGTGTTAAAGATAAAGCATTTCTGTCCCAGGCCTCCTGGGAAAGATGAAGGGGAGTGCTTGGGGAATAACAGGAAAACAGTAAGGCTGGTGGCCCAAACCTCCTCACCTTTAGAGGTACCTTTGGGAACAATGATAGTTAGGGTCCCAGCCCTAGGGACAGTGCAGAGCCCCTTTCCCGATATACGTACAGTCACAGCATGACAGGAGATCTCCAGACAAGTCAGGGACAAAGTTATTGAGAAGTACAAGTCAGGGTTTAGTTATAATAAAAAAAGTATCCCAATCTCTGATGATCCCCTGGATCACCATCACATCCATTATCATCAAATGGAAAGAACATGGTATCACAACAAATCTGCCAACTAAAACTCTCAGCCTGGGAAGGAGGGCAATAATCAGAGTGGCAGCACAGAAACCAAAAGTAACCCTGAAGGAGCTGCAGAGTTCCCAAGCAGAGACTGGAGTATCTGTCTGTACGATCCACAATAAGTCGTACACTCCATAGAGGTGGCCTTTATGGAAGAGTGGCAAGAAAAAAGCCTTTACTTACACACAAAAATTGTAAGGCTCGTTTTGAGTTTTCCAAAAGACATGTGGGATACTCCCCAAATGTATGTAGGAAGACACTGTGGTCAAATTAGACCAAAATTGAACTTTTTGGCCATCAAGTTAAACGCTTTGTCTGGCGCCAAACCAACACAGCTCATCAACCCATGATCACAATCCCCACAGTGAAACATGGAGGTGGCAGCATCATGCTGTGGGGATATTTTTGGCAGCAGTGACAGGGAAAATAGAGTAGCGGGGAAGATGGATGGTGCAAAATACAGGGATATTATTGAGCAAAACCCATTTAATTGTGTTGATAATTTGAGACTGGGATGGATGGTCACCTTCTAACAAGACAATGACCCAAAGCATACTGCTAAAGTAACACTTGAGTGGTTTAAGGTGAATTGTGTTAATGTTTTGGAGTGGCCTAGTCAAAGCCCAGACCTTAATCCAATTTAGAATCGGTGGTCATATGTGAAGATTGCTGGTCAACAGAGGAAACCATCTAACTTGAAGGAGCTGGAGGAGTTTTGCCTTGAGGAATGGGCAAAAATCACAGTGGCCAGATGTGGAAAGATCATAGAGACTTATCCAAAGCTATTTTCAGCTGTAATTGCCACAAAAGAAGACTCTTCAAAGTACTGACTTTAGGGGGTGAATAGTTATGCACATTGAAGTTTTCAGTTATTTTGTTCTATTTGTTTGCTTCACAATAATAAAAAACAAATGTTCACTCTTGTAGGCATGTTCTTTACATAAACTGACACAAAGGTAGCAAAACATGAAAAATGTCAAGGAAGTGGGGGGAGGGGGTTAACACGTTTGCAAATCGCTGTATGAGGTTACAAAATGGAATCTCTTTTGTCAACTGTAAGAATCCATCATGGTAATTTCCAAGCGGAGATTTTCTGGCAGTAGCTTCTGTGACTCTTGAGTATGAATTTGTGGGGTTTCCCTAGTCTTCTAATAATGGGAGCAAGGCAAGATTCACATTTGAGGCGCTCACCTCCTTTATACTAACACTGCTGTAGGAAATGTGTTCAAGTGAATGCAGGGCTGCCTAACCTTTCAAAGGATCCACAGTTTTAATATTCTTGCTTTACTGATTTTGTACTGACCCTGAGTTAAATCTTATACTCTGGGCACATTCAGAGCTACATTTTTTCTCTTTTATTTCTCTGTAAACCCTTCTAGTTCAGTGTCTGCATAGAGAATATAATGTTGAGTATTTAAACTATATTCAACACAGTACTGAGCTGTATAACAGACATAGAACCATAACCCTATCTTCACATGTTCCAGCAAATATCTTTAACACTATAGGCTTTGTGGTGGTGCTGACTGATATGCTGAGCCGCACATGGTGTTTGCAGCTAGTAATACGAGCAGGAATTTAGGCCAGTTACAGTGGCCATATGACCTGCCAATGTGGGAAGTGGGCTCATAGCAGGGCAGATTTTGGCACCATATCAGTATTTCAAGCTCCTTATTTAACTTCTCCTCATTGTATACTATGTGCCATCTAATTTATGCCTATGGATTGCATTTGCTATACGTGTTCTAACCTGGCTTTTCCATTGACCATTCCATACCATGGAAGCCAACTCTGGTGTTACCTGACTGCTCTTAGCCTGTTTTTGCTTCTTGACCTCCTGGACTCTCTACTGCTTTCCATGCATAGTAAGTAAATGTATGATTTAGGATTAAATGTGTAGTTTCCTGTTTTATATGAAGTTAAATGGGTCATCCCATGACTCATACTGTACTTGTTCTATTATATATGAAAGAAAAAACAACTTGTGTGCTGCTGTCAATTGGTGTTGCATAGGGTGAGCTCTCGACAAAACCAAAAAGAGAGGAACCCAATGATTTTTTTTTATAGGAAACATTATACAGAATAAGGAAGAGCACAAAGTAATTTGTGGTGTTATACACAATAAGACATGACCTGTAATAAGGGATGACACTATACAAAACGAGAAGATTCTATGTAAGAAAAGGTTAATGCTATACATAAAACAGAACATTAAGAAATAAAAGAAAATTCTATAAATAATAAGAGATGATTCTATACATAGGAGGACACTAGTAAGAGACAGGCGATTTACATAAGAGAGGACACTAATAATGAACAGGGCTATACTTAATAAGAGAGGACACTGTAATATGTGACACAACTATAGTATATATAGTAAGAGAAGACACTGTAGTAAGAGTAAGAGCCATACAGTATAGGTACAGAATAAATATTTACATTCAGTAACTTCATGGGGATTTCTCATCATATAGTTGTTTTCTTTAGTTTCTTCACCATGTAGTTAAAACATCTTCAAGACACTACTCATAACTGCAGAGTTTGTTGTACAGATCACTGCGCCCATGAAAATACCAAGGTCACATACAGTTGTGGCTAAAAGTATTGACACCCCTGTAATTCTGTCAGATAATACTCAGTTTCTTCCTGAAAATGATTGCAAACACAAATTCTATGTTATTATTATCTTCATTTAATTTGTCTTAAATGAAAAAAACATGAAAAGGATTGTCTTAAAGCCAAATTGGATATAATTCCACACCAAACATAAAAAAGAGGGTAGACAAAAGTATTGGCACTGTTCGAAAAATCATGTGATGCTTGTCTAATTTGTGTAATTAACAGCACCTGTAACTTACCTGTGGCACCTAACAGGTGTTGGCAATAACTAAATCACACTTGCAGCCAGTTGACATGGAATAAAGTTGACTCAACCTCTGTCCTGTGTCCTTGTGTGTACCACATTGAGCATGGAGAAATGAAAGAAGACCAAAGAACTGTCTGAGGACTTGAGAAACCAAATTGTGAGCAAGCATGAGCAATCTCAAGGCTACAAGTCCATCTCCAAAGACCTGAATGTTCCTGTGTCTACCGTGCGCAGTGTCATCAAGAAGTTTAAAGCCCATGGCACTGTGGCTAACCTCCCTAGATGTGGACGGAAAAGAAAAATTGACAAGAGATTTCAACGCAAGATTGTGCGGATGTTGGATAAAGAACCTCGACTAACATCTAAACAAGTTCAAGCTGCCCTGCAGTCCGAGGGTACAATAGTGTCAACCCGTACTATCCGTCGGCGTCTGAATGAAAAGGGACTGTATGGTAGGAGACCCAGGAAGACCCCACTTCTTACCCCGAGACATGAAAAAGCCAGGCTGGAGGTTGCCACAACTTACCTGAAAAAGCCTAAAAAGTTATGGAAGAATGTTCTCTGGTCAGATAGGACAAAAGTAGAGCTTTTTGGGCAAAGGCATCAACATAGAGTTTACAGGAGAAAAAAAGAGGCATTCAAAGAAAAAACACGGTCCCTACAGTCAAACATGGGGAGGTTCCCTGATATTTTGGGGTTGCTTTGCTGCCTCTGGCACTGGACTGCTTGACCGTGTGCATGGCATTATGAAGTTTGAAGACTACCAACAAATTTTGCAGCATAATGTAGGGCCCAGTGTGAGAAAGCTGGGTCTCCCTCAGAGGTCATGGGTCTTCCAGCAGGACAATGACCAAAAACACACTTCAAAAAGCACTAGAAAGTGGTTTGAGAGAAAGCACTGGAGACTTCTAAGGTGACCAGCAATGAGTCCAGACCTGAATCCCATAGAACACCTGTGGAGAGATCTAAAAATGGTAGTTTGGAGAAGGCACCCTTCAAATATCAGGGGCATGGAGCAGTTTGCCAAAGAAGAATGGTCTAAAATTCCAGCAGAGCATTGTAAGAAACTCATTGATGGTTACCGGAAGCAGTTGGTCGCAGTTATTGTGGCTAAAGGTTGTGCAACGAAGTATTAGGCTGAGGGTGCCAATATTTTTGTCTGGCCCATTTTTGGAGTTTTGTGTGAAATGATCAATGTTTTGCTTTTTGCTTCATTCTCTTTTGTGTTTTTTCATTTAAGACAAATTAAATGAAGATAATAATACCAAAGAATTTGTGATTGCAATCATTTTCAGCAAGAAACTGAGTATTATCTGACAGAATTGCAGGGGTGTCAATACTTTTGGCCACAACTGTATATTTGCTACTGAATACTAAATGCCCCACTCTGAAACTGCTTTAAGTCTGTTTCTGAATTCATTGCAGTTGTACTGTATAAGCCGCCTGATGGCTAGGGGCCAAGTTGGGACAGGTATGGTGAACCTCCAAAAGTATATCTGAGAATGGCACAAGTAGTACCGTTTTTCCCTAATATGCTTTACCCTGCATGACTTCCTTTAGAAGAAAGGAAGGCAACCAAGTATCCCAATGAGGAGAATGTTTCTGAATTAAGAAGACTGGGATATCAAATTCTGATTGTGGTATTTGGCAGCTCGTTCCTGGTCCGTAAAGCTTCGTCAGGGAGTTTTCAAGGTTTTAGAAAAAATTAGTTACAGACTGGAAATCCTCCAAGTAGATCAGAAGAGACAGAGAATGAGGCTTCCCTGTTCCAGAAAGAGAATGAACACTGATGAGGTAGAACATAATGTAACAGCTAATCCACATGTGGCCAGCAGTCTCGCTAAGCCAAATAATGCGCCAGGGAATTCAGGGAGTGAGACCTCAGGAGCAAATATGCCTCAGATAACCTGCTGAACCCTGCTTATGTGCTGGAGAAAAGCTGTCCCCTATGCTTCCATAAAACAGGGTATCCAGATTGTAAGTGAATGGAATTGAGATTCGTGCTCCATCTTTGTTTACATATTCTGGTGTCATAAGATGCAATTTAAGACCTAGTTGTACAATCTCGTAACATATTGTACTTTATGATAGTAGTAAAATTTATCAATATGATTTGTGTTTATTTGTAAAAATATCAGAAATTTGGCGAAAATTTTAAAACTGTTGCAATTTTCAAACTTTTATTTCTTATACCCTTAAACCAGCGAGTTATGACACACAAAATAGTTAATATATAACACTAGCTGAAGAGCCCGGCGCTGCCTGGGCATAGTAACTAACTGTGGTTAGTTATAACAAATTATAATTATCCTCTATCCCATAGTCCCGTGCCCATATACCCATCATACATATCCTCCATCCCAGAGGCTCGTGCCCATATACCCATCATACATATCCTCCATCCCATAGTCGAGTGCCCATATACCCATCACACATCCTCCATCCCATAGTCCCATGCCCATATACCCATCATACATATTCTCCATCCCATAGTCCCATGCCCATATACCCATCATACATATTCGCCATCCCATAGTCGAGTGCCCATATACCCATCACACATCCTTCATCTCACAGTCCCATGCCCATATACCCATCATACATATCCTCCATCCCATAGTCCCATGCCCATATACCCATCACACATCCTCTATCCCATAGTCCCGTGCCCATATACCCGTCATACATATCCTCCATCCCATAGTCCAGTGCCCATATACCCATCACACATCCTCCATCCCATAGTCCCGTGCCCATATACCCGTCAGACATATCCTCCATCCCATAGGCTCGTGCCCATATACCCATCATACATATCCTCCATCCCATAGTCGAGTGCCCATATACCATCACACATCCTCCATCCCATAGTCCTATGCCCATATACCCATCATACATATTCTCCATCCCATAGTCCCATGCCCATATATCTATCATACATATTCGCCATCCCATAGTCGAGTGCCCATATACCCATCACACATCCTTCATCTCATAGTCCCATGCCCATATACCCATCATACATATCCTCCATCCCATAGTCCCGTGCCCATATACCCATCATACATATCCTCCATCCCATAGTCCCGTGCCCATATACCCATCATACATATCCTCCATCCCATAGTCCAGTGCCCATATACCCATCACACATCCTCCATCCCATAGTCCCGTGCCCATATACCCGTTAGACATATCCTCCATCCCATAGTCCAGTACCCATATACCCATCACACATCCTCCATCCCATAGTCGAGTGCCTATATACCCATCATACATATCCTCCATCCCATAGTCCCGTGCCCATATACCCATCACACATCCTCCATCCCATAGTCAACCATTATGACATCATAATGAGCAGCGGGCTTGCAACCTATGATATCAGCGTCGCCATGGCAACCATTATGACATCATAATGAGGGGCGGGGCTTGATACACACACACTTTTCCCCCATTATGTAGATAGGGGCAAAATTGTTTGATTAATTGGAATGCGCAGGGTTAAAATTTCACCTCACAACATAGCCTAGGACACTATCGGGGTCCAGACGTGTGACTGTGCCAAATTTTGTGGCTGTAGCTGCGACGGTGCGGATGCCAATCCCGGACATACACACACACATACACACACCACATACATACATACATACATACATACATACACACCCACATTGAGCTTTATATATTAGACTAGCTGAAGAGCCCGGCACTGCCCGGGCATAGTAACTAACAGTGGTTAGTTATAACAAATTATAATTATCCTCCATCCCATAGTACCGTGCCCATATACCCATCATACATATCCACCATCCCATAGGCCCATGCGCATATACCCATCATACATATCCTCCATCCCATAGTCGAGTGCCCAAATACCCATCACACATCCTCCATCCCATAGTCCCGTGCCCATATACCCATCAGACATATCCTCCATCCCATAGTCCAGTACCCATATACCCATCACACATCCTCCATTCCATAGTCGAGTGCCCATATACCCATCATACATATCCTCCATCCCATAGTCCCGTGCCCATATACCCATCACACATCCTCCATCCCATAGTCAACCATTATGACATCATAATGAGCGGCGGGCTTGCAACCTATGATATCAGCGTCGCCATGGCAACCATTATGACATCATAATGAGGGGCGGGGCTTGATACACACACACTTTTCCCCCATTATGTAGATAGGGGCAAAATTGATTAATTGGAATGCGCAGGGTTAAAATTTCGCCTCACAACATAGCCTAGGACACTATCGGGGTCCAGACGTGTGACTGTGCCAAATTTTGTGGCTGTAGCTGCGACGGTGCGGATGCCAATCCCGGACATACACACACACATACACACACACACATACATACATACATACATACATACATACACACCCACATTGAGCTTTATATATTAGACTAGCTGAAGAGCCTGGCGCTGCCCGGGCATAGTAACTAACAGTGGTTAGTTATAACAAATTATAATTATCCTCCATCCCATAGTACCGTGCCCATATACCCATCATACATATCCACCATCCCATAGGCCCATGCGCATATACCCATCATACATATCCTCCATCCCATAGTCGAGTGCCCAAATACCCATCACACATCCTTCATCTCATAGTCCCGTGCCCATATACCCATCATACATATCCTCCATCCCATAGTCCCGTGCCCATATACCCATCATACATATCCGCCACCCCATAGTCCCGTGCCCATTTACCCATCATACATATCCTCCATCCCATAGTCCCGTGCCCATATACCCATCATACATATCCTCCATCCCATAGTCCCGTGCCCATATACCCGTCATACATATCCTCCATCCCATAGTCCAGTACCCATATACCCATCACACATCCTCCATCCAATAGTCCCGTGCCCATATACCCATCATACATATCCTCCATCCCATAGTCCAGTGCCCATATACCCATCACACATCCTCCATCCCATAGTCAACCATTATGACATCAAAATGAGCGGCGGGCTTGCAACCTATGATGACATCAGCGTCGCCATGGCAACCATTATGACATCATAATGAGGGGCGGGGCTTGATACACACACACTTTTTCCCCATTATGTAGATAGGGGCAAAATTGTTTGATGAAATGGACCGCGCGGGGTTAAAATTTCGCCTCACAACATAGCCCAGGACACTCTCGGGGTCCAGACGTGTGACTGTGCCAAATTTTATGGCTGTAGCCGCGACGGTGCGGATGCCAATCCCGGACATACACACACGCACACACACATACATACACACATACACACATACATACATACATACACACATTGAGCTTTATATATTATCAATCAATCAATCAAATTTATTATCGCCAAGTACATATTACATATATACAAGGAATTCTTTGTGGCAAAGAGGCAACATAATATATAACAACAGATACAACAAGTAACATCTAACAAGACAGATACAGTATATAGTCTACACATGACGATTTAATTGTTGAACAGAGAGTGGATAGAAGCTGTTCATATGGCGGTTGGTGCTGCATTTGGGGACTCTGAAGCGACGTCCTGAAGGGAGTAGTTGGAATGAGGAGTGTCCCGGGTGAGAGGGATCGGATGAAATTTTCAATGCGTGGGATCGAATACTCTTATCATAAAGATCCTGGATTTTAGGCAGGGGGGGAACATAAAATTCTCTCTGCTGTTCTGAAAGTCCTTTGTAAGCGGAGTTTGTCATGCGCAGTGGCTCCCCCATACCAGACTATCAGAGAGGAACAAATCACAGATCTGATGACAGCATTAAAGAATAAGATCAGCAGATTCTTAGACAAACCATATCTTTTCAGCTGACGCAGGAAGAACATCCTCTGTTGTGCTTTCCTTATAACAGCATCCACGTTTTTCCCCCATTTAAGATCATGAGAGATGGTAACACCAAGGAATTTGGTCTCTGTGACCCTAAGAACCACTTCATCATGGATGTAGATTGGAAGTATCTCATATTGATCTTTCCTAAAATCCACAACCATCTCAGCAGTTTTTTTAGTGTTGAGTACAAGATTATTGGCTTTACACCAGTCACATATTCTTTTCACCTCACTTCGATACAAGTCTTCAGCATTTCCCCTGATGAGACCAATCAGTGTCATATCATCGGCAAATTTCAAGATTTTTACTGAGTCTGCTGAAGAGATGCAATCATTCGTATAGAGAGAAAACAGTAACGGGGACAAAACACATCCCTGAGGTGCCCCGATGATTGTGACCAAGGTGTTCGAAGTGAATGATCCAACTTTTACACTCTGTATCCTGGCTGTCAGGAAGTTATAAATCCACAAGCATAAGTTGAGAGGGACTCCAAGAGCTACCATTTTCTTATGAAGTAAATTCGGATCAATGGTACTGAACGCTGAGCTAAAGTCCATGAAAAGAATGCGGACATATGAGTGCAGTTCATCTGTATGATCCAAAATGTACTTCAGTGCCAGATTGACAGTGTCGTTTGCCGAACGATTCTCCTTATAGGCAAACTGAAGCGGGTCCCATAGTTTCTGCGTGAATTTTATCAGGTGGGACATCATAATTCTTTCGAAGACTTTCATAGCTACAGATGTGAGTGCTACTGGTCTATAGTCGTTCAACTCAGAGGATCCCACTTTCTTGGGGACAGGGATAATTGTGGAACTTTTCCAACACTGAGGTACAACACACTCTTTCAGTGACACATTGTATATATTTGTCAGTATAGGGGCAAGCTGGGTAGCACATACTTTCAGACACATTGGAGATACACCATCAGGGCCAGGTGCCTTTTTGACCTTAAGTCCCTTCAGGATGCGTATCACCTCTGCCTCGGAGATCACTACTTGGGTGTTGCACAATGAATGATCTTTATATGAACAGACTGAGGAGCTTAGAGATGAATAGCCACTGTGTGTAGAGCTTGCCTCAAATCTGCAGTAGAATTCATTTAACTCTGCTGCCAGACTTCTGCTGGGGTTCACTATAGTGGGGTGGCTTTTATAATTGGTGACCTCTCTTAATCCTCTCCATGCAGATCTATTATCTTTTGATGAGAACCTTTCCTCCAGAATCTTTGCATACTCGTGTTTGGCTAACTTGATCTCTTTAGATAGCGAGTTCCTAAGTTTCTTGAATTCAGTAATATCGCCTGCTTTATAAGCCTCCTGTTTTCTCTTACGGAATATTATATTAGATTTACCACATGTCTACTTTACATCTGCATCATTTTAAAACATAACATTTTTATTAAAAGTGTTAAAGGTTGATCAGCAATTTCTCATTTTTCCAACAATTTTCAAAACCATTTTTTTAGGGACCACATCATGTTTGAATTGACTTTCGGGGACCTATATGACAGGGAATACCCAAAAGTGACACCATCCTAAGAACTGCACCCCTTAAACTGCTCGAAACCACATCCAAGAAGTTTATTAACCCTTCAAGTGTGTCATGGAAATTAATGCAATGTGGAAGGAAAAAAATAAACATTTTACTTTTTTTCACAAAAAATTTACTTTAGCCCCCAATTTTTTATTTTCACAAGGTTGACATTAGAAAATGGACCCGAAAATTTGTTGTGCGATTTCTCCTGAGTATACTGAAACCCCTTATGTGGGGGAAAACTGTTGTTTGGGCACATGGCAGGGCTCAGAATGGAAGGAGCACCATTTGACTTTCTGAATGCAAAAAAGGCTGAAATCCAGAGCGGACACCATGTTGCGTTTGGATAGTTTCTGATGTGCATAAAGAATGGAAACTCCCACAACTGACCCCATTTTGGAAACAAGACACCTTAAGGAATCTATCTAGATGTGTGGTGAGCACCTTGAGACCCCAGGTGTGTACACACTTTTTATTTTCATAAGGGTAACAGGAGAAAATGGACCCAAAAAATTGTGCAATTTCTTCTACCTATGCAGATACCTCATATGTTGGGAGAAACTACTATTTGGGCGCATGGCAGGGCTCAGAATGGAAGGAGCATTGTTTGACTTATTGAATGCAAAAATGGCTGGAATCGAGAGCAGATGTTATGCCACGTTTGGAGGGCCCTTGATGGTCCTAAATAGTGGAACCCCCCCAGGTGCTTCACAAACGTTTACAACATTGAACTGTGAAAATAAAAAAATATTTTTTTTTCACACAAATATGCTGTTTTAGCCCCAATTATTTTAATTTTCATAAGGATAGCAGAAAAAAAGGACTCCAAAATTTGTTGTGCAATGTCTACACCGATACCCCATATGTGGTCAAAAACTACTTTTAAGGCATAATGCTAAGCTTAGAAGTGAAGAAGCGCCATACTGGAATTCAGATCTTGCTGGAATGGTTTGAGGGTGACATGTGAAATTGTCAGAGCCCCCAGGTGCCAGAACAGCAGAAAACCCCAATAGGTGACCCCATTTTACAAACTACATCCCCCAAATGAATTAATCTAAGGGTGCAGGGAGCATGTTGACACCACATGTGTCTCACAGAATTTTATACCATTGGGCGATGAAGAAAGAATAATTACAATTTTACCACAAAAATGTTGTTTTAGCCTCAATTTTTTAATAAGCCTCCTTACTAGTGATAAGCGAGCATGCTCGCCAATACTCGGTACTCACCCGAGCATCTAACTGCTCGAGATGCTCGGAGTTCGCCGAGTATTTCCGGGGTTGCTCGGCGGGAGCTCAGGTCCCCACCCTGCATGTTTGGCGCTCTTTAGAGAGCCAATGAACATGCAGGGATTGTCTGCCACACACTGTAATGCCGCAGCCATGTTGCTTTTGGCATTAGTGATTGGCTGGCCACACTGCATTATCAGGTCTGTATCAGTCCTGGCGCTGCCATGCTTGTCACAGTCTACTACGGAATCAGGCAGTGTAGGGAGAGTTGCTGCTGAGCTAGGGAGATATTTGCTTGGTTCTTACTTAGTGTGGGTATACCATATATTATACACATATCCATCTCAACTAACAGTCCTTCTGAGGACTAATAAAGCTGCATAGATATCAGTGCTAGACAGGCAGGCAGTATATGTGGAGACTGCAGTGCATATAGTAAGAGGGTCCATTCCCGTTCTGTCTACTGCTGCTATTACAGATATTTGTAGCCAAAGCTTCAGGTATCAGGGGCCAGGAATAATTTTTTTTACAGGCCGGCTATTTAAAACTGTGGTTTGTCCATCACATGGATCAGAGATAAAAAGTATGCTAAAAATTCTGCCATTTCTGGCCTCCCTTTAAATTTTGTTGCAGTGTGTTAGCAAAGTTATTGACACCAGTTTGCTGGTAAAAATAGTTACCTACAGGCCAGCTGAAAGACAGTGGTTTGTCTGTCACACGGATCACATATACTGTAAGATCGCTCCAAATTCAGCCATTTGTAGTGAACGTGGAAAATATTGCCTTCCATTTAAGATGGGCAAGGCGCGTGGCAAGGGATGGGGAACTGAACATGATGGTGATGGTGCATGCAGAGGCCGAAGCCGTGGGCAAGCTGAAATTGTGCCACAACAAACACCCACATCTTCTCCCCGACCTTCCTGCCAGAATTACTAGGGGACCACAGCACACCACTATTGAACCCAGAGCCGTGTCAAAAGGTTGTTGGTTGGATAGCGGATAATGCTTCCAGTCACTTTGCCACCACCACCCTGTCTTCCACACGGTCAAGTCTCAGTAGCCGTGAGTCTGGACCGTATATTCCTCACCCTGATCCTCCTTCCTCCCACCATGCAGATTGACCTCGGGACCTCCTCCTCCTCTTCAGCCTGATGGCGGCAGCTGTCCCTCGGTACTCGGTCCCCAGCTGCCACTATTTCTCCCGGTGTACCGTCCCCGCATTACACAAGCACGTGTCCCACAAAATTAGCCTTGCCCTCAACAATGCAGTTACTGGGAAGACCCACCTAACCACGGACACGTGGACAGGTGCTCGTGGGCATGGACGGTATATCTCACTGACAACACACTGGGTTAACATAGTGAAAGCCGGGATCTCCTCCTCCTCTTCAGCCTCCATCTCCAAAATGACCACATCAGTCACAAGCGGGAATCACTGCAGTACTGCCTTTGTCAAGCCGCAGCAGGCTATGCTGAAGCTAATATGCTTAGGTGACAAACCGCACAATGCTGAAGAGATGTAGACAGCTCTGAAAGAGCAGGCAGATCTGTGACTGACACAGCTGAACCTACAGCCAGGCATGGTCATGTGTGACAATGGCTGGAACCTGATGGCGGCTCTGAGGCGAGGCAAACTCACACACGTACCATGCCTGGGTCATGTGCTTAACCTCGTGGTTCAGCGGTTTCTCAAAACCTACCCGGAGCTGCCAGATCTGCTTGTCAAAGTACGCTGCCTGTGTGCCCATTTTATAAAGTCAGCTACAGCTTTTGCTGCCCTTGCCGTGCATCAGCAGCGTTTGCAGCTTCCGGCTCACCGACTGGTGCGTGATGACACCACGCATTGGAACTCTACACTGCAGATGTTGGAAAGGATTTGTGAGCAGAAGAGGGCAGTTGACTACCAGCATCAACTAGGCCGTCGGTATTAAGTTTAGATTCTACACATAAGACCTCAGGAATGCATATGGATGTCAGACATACTGTACTGTATGTACCATCCTCCAAAACTTTGAGGACTTCACCAAGATGGTGAGCGGCGATGATGCCATAAATAGCATCACCATCCTGTTTCTCTGTGTTCTGAAACACTCTCTGCTCGCAATCAAAGAGGATGCATTGCAGGCAGAGCACAATGAGATGGAGCAAGGAACCATACAGGGTGATTACACACAGCCCAGCCTCATCTCATCCCAACGTAGATTGGGTGACAATGAGGAGGAGGAGGAGTAGGAGGAAGAACAGGAGCTAGTTTTGTGCACTATAGATGATACTACCTGCGCAACTGTCATACTGTCTGTTCAGCGTGGATGGCCTCAGGACAGGGAGGAGGAGGAGGACAGCATGGTCAGTCATCCTATTGGTGAAGACATGGAAGTCTTGCCTGTTAGCAGTCTGGCTTGCATGGCTGAGTTTATGTTACGCTGCCTTTCCCGTGAACCTCGTGTTCTCAAAATTTTGGATTATAGTCACTGCTGGTTGGTGACACTTCTAGACCCATGCTAAAAGGAGAACTTTCTATCTCTTTCTCCTGAGGCGGACAGGTCTACTAAAATGGGGCAGCACCAGAAGGCCCTTGTTGCGGAATTATTAAAAAAATTCCCATCTGAAAACGCTCAGGTCACAGTTTGTTGGACAACCATGGAGTACAGGCGAGAGAGACAACTCCAATCCAGCAGAGGCAGTGGAACACTAGCAAAGTTCTGGGAGAGTTTTCTCAGACCCTCCCATCGCACAGGCATTGAGGCACAGGGTACTCTCACAAGTAGTGCAAAGTTTGGGAAGATGCTGAGGGAGTACCTTGCTGACCACACCAACATCCTCTGTGCCTTATAATTATTGGGTTTCCAAGCTTGACATGTAGCAGCGCTGACTCCCCCCACCGCCGCATTGACCTATACCGGCTGCTGTGCTATATACCATGTGGTGCTGTATACCATGTGGTGCTGTGCTGTATACCATGTGGGGCTGTGCTATATACCATGTGGGGCTATGCTATATACCATGTGGTGCTGTATACCATGTCATGCTGTGCTATATACCATGTCGTGCTGTGCTATATACCATGGTGCTGTGCTGTATACCATGTGGTGCTGTATACCATGTGGTGCTGTGCTGTATACCATGTGGGGCTATGTTAAATACTATGTGGGCTATGTTATATACTATGTGGTCTGTGTTATATACTATGCGACTGTGCTATATACTATGTGGGCTGTGTTATATACTATGTGGGCTGTGTTATATATTATGCGGCTGTGTTATTTTATTATTATGCACTTATATAGCACCATTTATTCCGTGTCGCTTTACATGTGAAAAGGGGAAATATAGACAAGTACAATAAACATGTGTAAGACAAGGGACACACAAGTACAAAAGGAGAGAGGACCCTGCCTGCGAGGGCTCACAGTCTACAGGGATGGGTGATGATACAAAAGGAGAGGGTAGAACTAGTTGTGCGGTGGTTCAGTAGACTGAGGATCATTGCAGGCTGTAGGCTTGTCATATTCTATGTGGCTGTGTTATATACCATGGGGGGTACATTGTATTCTATGGGGGAGGCTGTGTTATCTAATATGGGGCGGCTACATTATATTCTATGGGGAGGTGGGCTGTATTATATTCTATTCAGGAATACATTATATTCTATGGGGGGCTGTATTATATTAATTATATTCTATGGGGGGTGATTGCATCATACTCTGAGAGGGCTACATTATACTATGTGAGGAGGCTACATTGTATTCTATGGGGGGCTGCATTATATTCTATGGGGGCTAGATTATATTGTATGGGGGCTTCATTATACTTTGAGGGGGCTACATTATATTCTATTGGGGCTGCATTATACTATATAAGGGGCTGCATTACATTCTATGGGGGGCTGTATTATACTCTATGAGGGGGCTGCCATATAGTCTATGGAGGGGCTGCATTATATTCTATGAGGGGTTACATTATATTCTGCAGGGTGGCTGCATTATACTATAAGGGGTGGCTGCATTATACTATAAGAGGGGGGCTGCATTATATTCTATGGGGGGGTTACATTATAGTGTATGGTGGGGCTGCATTATACTCTGTGGGGTGGCTGCACTATACTATATGTGGGCTGCATTATACTGTATCGAGGACTATGGGTAATACATTATACTATGTGAAGAACTATGGGGTGCATTATACTATAAGAAGTGAATTGTACTACATGGATGACTGAGGGTGTACTATATGGAGCACTATGAGGAGTGTATTATACTATATGGAGGACTGAGTGTATTTTATTATATGGAGGGCTATGAGGAGTGTATTATACTATATGGAGGACTATGGGGAGTGTATTATACTATATGGAGGACTGAGGAGTGTATTATACTATATGGAGGACTATGGGGCAAACTATATTATATGGAGGACTATAGGGAATGTATTATATTATATGGAGGACTATGGGGTGTAAACTGTAAATGTGCTGCTGATAACATGATACTGTATGGTGATCTGTTAATGATCCATTAGTGATTGTTCTGTCCCCATCATTCTTTCTCAGACGGTGGAAAGAGGCCGGGAAACAAGTGTTGAACGACTTCAATATTGTCGATCACACTCATTTAGCGGCCTGAACTCATCGCATGTAACTACAATCGAAATGCTTCTGTGTGATGTGCAATATGTTAGCATTTGGGGCCCATTTTAAACTTTGCCTAGGGCCCCACTTTGCCTAAAACCGGCCCTGCTATTATAAGGGCATCATCGGGCCAGCTCTCGTCTTTCATGTTCTGCATATTCATATCTGTCCTTAGACTGCAAGGATGACGATGTCCAGACATTGGAACTGACTTTTCGTGGTCAGTGTACACAGCCAGGACCCGAGGTCGGGAGCTGAGTCAGGAGGAAATCAGAGGATGATGTAGTCTTCCTATTAACATTTATTATAGAAGATGGAAAGGCAAGCTCTCAGCTCATTCATGTTATCACCTGTAAGATCAGCACCAGGCCCGGATTGGTAATATAACCAACTGGGCATTTTCCCGCTGGGTCGCTGTCATGTGGGCCGCGGGCGGCAGCGCCCGATCATCTGGCCGCTTGCCAGCTGATTCGGCCACTGGCCAGGCTGTTGCTCCTGCCGCCGGCCCTCTGCGGGCATGGCGGTTATAGTTTTCAACCCTCCCGCACTGCAGGGAGATAAGCAGCCATGCTCCCCCCACGCACCCCATCCTCGCCGTAGCATGAGACCTAACCCCCGCAGCCACTCACAGCGTCGCTTGCCTGCTCTCTTCTCTGTTCACAGGACCTGTCATGAGGTCACATGAGGGGAGGAGTCAGGGGTCACATGATCAGGAGCCTTTGTCCAGACCCCTGATCATGTGACCCCTGACTCCGCCCCTCCTGCGACCTCATCACAGTTCCTGTGCGCTCAGCCTTGCCTCTTGGTGTCTGAAAGACTCTGCTGTGCTGTTGTCATGGTGCTGGATGAGGTAAGTATGTGTGGGGTCAGGAGGGGTTTCCAGGGTAGATGTAGCAGAGCTGTGTGTGTATGAGGTGTATGGAGTGGAGCCGTGTGTGTACGAGGTGTACGGAGTGGAGCCGTGTGTGTATGTGGCGCCCCTGAGGCTTCAGTCGCCACAGAGGTACAGCACCTTCTCCTAAGGTGTAGTGCCCCACCATTCAGGTAGGGTGGGAACTCCTGACCACACTCCACACCTGCATTCCACACACAGGATAGTTCAGTGGGGCCACCTAACAGATTCAGGCTGGGGGTTAGCAGAGCACCCCTCGTGAAACCCTGCTTCGTAACACGAGATGTGCTGGGAGGCGGGTGGAGTGAGATGATACAAAATAGTGGGAAGAGTGAGAGTTAGGAACAGTAGTTGGGGATTGGAGATAGAGGAGAGAAGATGGATGTCTGAGGGACGTGCTGCAGCAGGTCCCAGTGATCTGGGCTGCTGGCACGAGAAAGACAGAGAAAGAGACTGATAAGATTGATAACCTAACCTTCCATGAGAGAGCGAGAACAGATCGGAATGAAGGAGAATAGAAGGACGGTGGGAAGCTGGTTGAAGAAAGATAGAGAACCCTTCCAGTCCAGAGAGCGCAAAGGCCGGGGCCCGGTCCCCGAGGTTGATTGGATCTTTATGTCCGGCAACAGACACCGGAGGAGTAGTGAGCCACTAACGCCTTGCTCCCATCATAGACTTGGGACACAACAGCAACTGAATAGAGAGCCGGGACGCAGTGTGGAGTCCCCAAAGCAGGCTACAGCTTCCTGTCATACAAGACTAGGAACACCTAGAGAGAGGCATTCCAGGGTAACTAAGTACTGGAGTGCTTCGCACCTAAAGGCGCATTGGAGGAGTCGTTCTGCCCCATCATGTCTTGCACTCTGCCCCCATCATGTCTTGCATTCTGCTCCCATCATGTCTTGCATTCTGCCCCCATCATGTCTTGCATTCTGCCCCATCATGTCTTGCATTCTGCCCCATCATGTCTGCATTCTGCCCCCATCATGTCTTGCATTGTGCCACCATCATGTCTTGCATTGTGCCCCCATCATGTCTGCATTCTGCCCCATCATGTCTGCATTCTGCCCCTATCATGCCTGCATTCTGCCCCCCATCATGGCTTGCATTCTGCCCCCATCATGTCTGCATTCTGCCCCATCATGTCTGCATTCTGCCCCCATCATGTCTGCATTCTGCCCCATCATGTCTGCATTCTGCCCCCATGTCTGCATTCTGCCCCCATCATGTCTGCATTCTGCCCCCCATCATGTCTGCATTCTGCCCCCCATCATGTCTGCATTCTGCCCCATCATGTCTTGCATTCTGCCCCATCATGTCTGCATTCTGCCCCCATCATGTCTGCATTCTGCCCCCATCATGTCTTGCATTCTGCCACCATCATGTCTGCATTCTGCCCCCATCATGTCTGCATTCTGCCCCCATCATGTCTTGCATTCTGCCCCCATCATGTCTTGCATTCTGCCCCATCATGTCTGCATTCTGCCCCATCATGTCTGCATTCTGCCCCCATCATGTCTGCATTCTGCCCCCATCATGTCTGCAATCCATTAGTGATTGTTCTTTTCCCCATCATTCTTTCTCAGACGGTGGAAAGAGGCCGGGAAACAAGTGTTGAACGACTTCAATATTGTCGATCACACTCATTTAGCGGCCTGAACTCAGCGCATGTAACTATAATCGAAATGCTTCTGTGTGATGTGCAATATGTTAGCATTTGGGGCCCATTTTAAACTTTGCCTAGGGCCCCACTTTGCCTAAAACCGGCCCTGCTATTATAAGGGCATCATCGGGCCAGCTCTCGTCTTTCATGTTCTGCATATTCATATCTGTCCTTAGACTGCAAGGATGACGATGTCCAGACATTGGAACTGACTTTTCGTGGTCAGTGTACACAGCCAGGACCCGAGGTCGGGAGCTGAGTCAGGAGGAAATCAGAGGATGATGTAGTCTTCCTATTAACATTTATTATAGAAGATGGAAAGGCAAGCTCTCAGCTCATTCATGTTATCACCTGTAAGATCAGCACCAGGCCCGGATTGGTAATATAACCAACCGGGCATTTTCCCGCTGGGTCGCTGTCATGTGGGCCGCGGGCGGCAGCGCCCGATCATCTGGCCGCTTGCCAGCTGATGCGGCCACTGGCCAGGCTGCTGCTCCTGCCGCCGGCCCTCTGCGGGCACGGCGGTTATAGTTTCCAACCCTCCCGCACTGCAGGGAGATAAGCAGCCATGCTCCCCCCACGCACCCCATCCTCGCCGTAGCATGAGATCTAACCCCCGCAGCCACTCACAGCGTCGCTTGCCTGCTCTCTTCTCTGTTCACAGGACCTGTCATGAGGTCACATGAGGGGAGGAGTCAGGGGTCACATGATCAGGAGCCTTTGTCCAGACCCCTGATCATGTGACCCCTGACTCCGCCCCTCCTGCGACCTCATCACAGGTCCTGTGCGCTCAGCCTTGCCTCTTGGTGTCTGCAAGACTCTGCTGTGCTGTTGTCATGGTGCTGGATGAGGTAAGTATGTGTGGGGTCAGGAGGGATTTCCAGGGTAGATGTAGCAGAGCTGTGTGTGTATGAGGTGTATGGAGTGGAGCCGTGTGTGTACGAGGTGTACGGAGTGGAGCCGTGTGTGTATGTGGCGCCCCTGAGGCTTCAGTCGCCACAGAGGTACAGCACCTTCTCCTAAGGTGTAGTGCCCCACCATTCAGGTAGGGTGGGAACTCCTGACCACACTCCACACCTGCATTCCACACACAGGATAGTTCAGTGGGGCCACCTAACAGATTCAGGCTGGGGGTTAGCAGAGCACCCCTCGTGAAACCCTGCTTCGTAACACGAGATGTGCTGGGAGGCGGGTGGAGTGAGATGATACAAAATAGTGGGAAGAGTGAGAGTTAGGAACAGTAGTTGGGGATTGGAGATAGAGGAGAGAAGATGGATGTCTGAGGGACGTGCTGCAGCAGGTCCCAGTGATCTGGGCTGCTGGCACGAGAAAGACAGAGAAAGAGACTGATAAGATTGATAACCTAACCTTCCATGAGAGAGCGAGAACAGATCGGAATGAAGGAGAATAGAAGGACGGTGGGAAGCTGGGTGAAGAAAGATAGAGAACCCTTCCAGTCCAGAGAGCGCAAAGGCCGGGGCCCGGTCCCCGAGGTTGATTGGATCTTTATGTCCGGCAACAGACACCGGAGGAGTAGTGAGCCACTAACGCCTTGCTCCCATCATAGACTTGGGACACAACAGCAACTGAATAGAGAGCCGGGACGCAGTGTGGAGTCCCCAAAGCAGGCTACAGCTGCCTGTCATACAAGACTAGGAACACCTAGAGAGAGGCATTCCAGGGTAACTAAGTACTGGAGTGCTTCGCACCTAAAGGCGCATTGGAGGAGTCGTTCAGTAAGGTACATATTGGCGGAGTGTGGAAGGGAGAATCCTATCCTGCCTGGAGGTTGGCTGGAGCTCTGACCTGGAGACCTGGCATCTGGTGGGCCCTGGCACCTGCTGGCATACAGGGCCAGCAGTTGCCTAGGGCCCCCGCTGCTCCAGGGGCCCCCAGCCAGTGGTGTGTCGCACACCATGCAGCTGCTATGGGGGCCCCTGCCAGCGGAGCAGCAGCGGGTGTCAGGAGGCAGGAGCCCCTGTCCCCGCTGCTAAAGAGAAATGAATATTCACTGCGAAGCAGTGAATATCATTTCAGGTCTCCACACCCCCAGAGGCCCCGCCCCCAGCCCAGTAAGCCGCTCTGCATCAGGGCCGGCGCCGCCCTCAGTCCTCTCTGCTCGTGGCTCACAGCCAGTGCGCGATGACGTCACTACATCGCGCACCCGCTGTGTGTCTGGCAGAGGGGGCAGCTCCTGACACTGAAGCCGGGATCAGCGTGGGAGCGAGGAGGAGAGGTGAGTATTGTGTTTTGGTTTTTTTTTATATCTCTCTCGCTCTCTCTATCTGTCTCTCTCTATCTATCTATCTCTATTTCTCAATATATCTCTCTCTCTATCTCTCTTATATCTATCTTTCTATCTCTATATCTATCTCTATCTATTATCTATATCTATCTCTATCGCTCTATCTTTATATCTATCTTTCTATCTCTACATCTATCTCTATATCTATCTATCTCTATATCTTTCTATATATATCTCTATATCTATCTATTATGTCTATCTATCTCTATATCTATCTTACTCTATCTATCTCTATATCTATTATCTCTATATTTATTATCTATCTAGCTACCATCTATATCTATCTATCTTTATCTATATATATATATCTCTATCTAATATCTATATCTATCTATCTCTATACCTATCTATCTATTTATCTATCCGTTATCTATCTCTATATCTTTTCTCTGTATCTATCTCTATATCTATATCTCTCGCTATCTATCGCTCTATCTCTATATCTATCTTTATATCTATATATCTATATCTATCTCTATATCTATCTCTATTTCTCTCTATATCTATCTCTATATCTCTATAGCTATCTATCTATATATCTCTATCTATCTCTATATCTATCTCTCTATCTCTATATCTATCTATCTTTATCTATTTATCTCTATATCTTTTCTCTGTATCTATCTCTCTATATCTATATCTATCTATCTCTATATATCTATTATCTCTATATCTATATCTATTTCTCTCTATATCTCTCTCTATATCTATCTATTTATCTCTATCTCTATATCGATCTCTCTGTATATCTATCTATCTTTCTATCTCTATATCTATCTATCTATCTATTTATCTCTATCTATTATCTATATCTATCTCTATCTATCGCTCTATCTCTATATCTATCTTTCTATCTCTACATCTATCTCTATATCTATCTTTTTATCTATATCTATCTATTATGTCTATCTAGCTATCTCTATTATCTATATCTACCTATCTCTATATCTTTCTATCTTACTCTATCTCTATATCTATCTGTTATCTCTATATTTATTATCTATCTTTATCTATCTATCTCTATCTATATCTATCTCTCTATTTATCGATCTCTGTATCTATCTCTCTCTCTATCTACCGCTCTCTCTATCTCTATCTATCTTTATATCTATATCTATCTATCTCTATATCTATTATCTCTATATCTATCTATCTCTATATCTATCTATATATATATCTGTTTCTCTCTATATCTATCTCTATATCTCTCTCTCTATAGCTATCTATATATTATCTCTATATCTATCTATCTCTATATCTATCTCTATATCTATCTATCTATCTATCTCTATATCTGTTATCTCTATATCCATATCTATCTCTATATCTATCTATCTATCTAACACTATATCTCTATATCTATCTCTATATCTCATTATCTATCAATCTATATCTCTCTCTCTTTATCTATATATTGATCTATCCATCTATCTCTATATCTATCTCTATATCTATCTATTATCTCTATTATCTATATCTATCTATCCATCTATCTAGCTATCTCTATCTATCTCTATATCTCTCTATATCTATCTTTCTAACTCTATATCTATCTATCTCTATACATATCTCTATATCTAGCTATTATCTCTATATCTATCTTTCTATATCTATCTGTCTCTATATTTATCTATCTATCTCTATATCTATTATCTCTATATCTATCTATCTCTATATATCTCTATATCTATTTTTATTTATAGCCATCTATCTATATATATTTATCTCTATATCTATCTATATATGTCTATATTATTATTATTATTATTATTATTATTATATCTGTATATCTCTATCTATTATCTATCTCTATCTATTATCTTTCTCTATCTATATATCTATCTATCTCTATATCTTTCTATCTATAGCTATCTATCTCTATATCTATCTATCTATCTATCCATTATCTATTTTCTATCTATCTCTATATCTATCTACCTATCGATCTATCTATATTTCTTTCTATATCTATCTTTATATCTATCTCTATGAATCTTTCTATCTATATCTATCCATTATCTACTTTCTATCCATTATCTACTATCTATCTCTATATCTATCTATTTTTACATCTATCTTTCTATCTATTTCTATCTAACTCTATATCTATATATCTATATAGCATTATACCCTATGAGGGGGTGCATTATTCCCTATGAGGGGGCAGCATTATACCCTATGAGGAGGCAGCATTATACCCTATGAGGAAGCAGCATTATACCCTATGAGGAGGCAGCATTATTCCCTATGAGGGGGGCAGTATTATACCCTATGAGGGGGGGCAGTATTATACCCTATGAGGGGGGGCAGTATTATACCCTATGAGGGGGGCAGCATTATACCCTATGAGGGGGCAGCATTATTCCCTATGAGGGGGGCAGTATTATACCCTATGAGGAGGCAGCATTATACCCTATGAGGGGGTGCATTATTCCCTATGAGGGGGGCAGTATTATACCCTATGAGGGGGGCAGTATTATACCCTATGAGGGGGTGCATTATACCCTATGAGGGGATGCATTATTCCCTATGAGGGGGGCAGTATTATACCCTATGAGGAGGCAGTATTATACCCTATGAGGGGGGCAGCATTATTCCCTATGAGGGGGGCAGTATTATACCCTATGAGGGGGCAGCATTACACCCTATGAGGGGGCAGCGTTATACCCTATGAGGGGGGCAGTATTATACCCTATGAGGAGGCAGCATTATACCCTATGAGGGGGTGCATTATTCCCTATGAGGGGGGCAGTATTATACCCTATGAGGGGGCAGCATTATACCCTATGAGGAGGCAGCATTATACCCTATGAGGAGGGCAGCATTATTCCCTATGAGGGGGTGCATTATACCCTATGAGGGGGTGCATTATTCCCTATGAGGGGGGCAGCATTATTCCCTATGAGGGGATGCATTATTCCCTATGAGGTGGGCAGTATTATACCCTATGAGGAGGCAGCATTATACCCTATGAGGGGGTGCATTATTCCCTATGAGGGGGGCAGTATTATACCCTATGAGGGGGGCAGTATTATACCCTATGAGGGGGCAGCATTATACCCTATGAGGGGGTGCATTATTCCCTATGAGGGGGTGCATTATTCCCTATGAGGGGGGCAGTATTATACCCTATTAGGGGGGCAGTATTATACCCTATGAGGGGGTGCATTATACCCTATGAGGGGGTGCATTATACCCTATGAGGGGGTGCATTATTCCCTATGAGGGGGGCAGTATTATACCCTATGAGGGGGGCAGTATTATATTCTATGAGATGGCTGCATTATATTCTATGAGATGGCTGCATTATACTATGTGAGGGGGCTGCTTTATATTCTATGAGGGGGCTACCCCAACTCCTGCTACATAATTAAGACATGTACAACCTTATATTATACCCGGATATTAGCGTGTTTTACCGCATAATTGGTGGTCTGGTATTTAACTCTATGCAGCTACATAGTGGGCCCCAAGAATGATTTTCTCTGGTGGGCCCAAGGTGTTCCAGTCCGACGCTGGTGCCAGCATCCATACCATTCTGTGCCTCTCCTCATCCATTGCACCTACACTGCCCTGGGACTACAGCTCCACCTGTGGGAAGCTACACCATCTCTGCTGCACCACACCATCAGTCCCAGCGGATCTGTATGCAGCGTTGGCGTACCATCTCCCTTGCCAAACACCACGGGACCACGGGTGGCGTCACAAACTATTCATATAAACTTTAACACCATTAACATCACCGCCATTGATATTGGGCGCCCAGGGCCACGGACCGGGTCACAGCTGCCGTGAAGCTTTCCCCTCCTGACACCGGCCCTGTACAGAGTAACCCGCTGCCCTGGGCAAGCGAGGGCGACCCATTTACAAGGTGTACGGAGTGGAGCCGTGTGTGTACGAGGTGTACGGAGCGGACCTATGTGCAGGGCCACCATCAGGGCATGACAGCCCTTACTGCTGTATGGGGCCCCATGAACAGCAATACAGAAGGAGGCCCCGCAGATCAGGGGCCCCGCTCCTGTGCTTCAGTCATCGGGCCCCAAGGGCTGCGTGCCATGGGGCGACAGGCGGGCCCCAAGTGTGCGCTGCGGCCGGGCCTGCAGCGCACACATCAGCAGTGCCCCCTCAGCGGCCGACATCAGAGCTACAGAAGTGCTGAAGGACCTGTGGTGATGTCATCATTACCACAGTCCTTCACCATTGATCAGCCCGCCCCCTGATCACATGACGATGACGTCCTTTCAGCTCAGACAGCTGCAGCTCCATCTTCACCGCAGGAGCGAGGCCAGGTAAGAAAAAAGTTTTTATTTTATTATTGAAAGGGGCAATATGTTTCACTGGCGGAATGGAGACTCGGGGGCAGGATTGGAGACACACGGGCAAATATGGAGAAATGGGGGCAGAATGCAAGACATTTGGGCAGAATGCAGACATGATGGGGAAGAATGCAGATATGATGGGGGCAGAATGCAGACATGATGGGGCAGAATGCAGACATGATGGGGCAGAATGCAGACATGATGGGGCAGAATGCAAGACATGATGGGGGCAGAATGCAAGACATGATGGGGGCAGAATGCAAGACATGATGGGGGCAGAATGCAAGCCATGATGGGGGCAGAATGCAAGCCATGATGGGGGCAGAATGCAGATATGATGGGGGCAGAATGCAGACATGATGGGGCAGAATGCAGACATGATGGGGCAGAATGCAGACATGATGGGGCAGAATGCAAGACATGATGGGGGCAGAATGCAAGACATGATGGGGGCAGAATGCAAGACATGATGGGGGCAGAATGCAGACATGATGGGGGCACAATGCAAGACATGATGGGGGCAGAATGCAAGACATGGGGCAGGATGCAAGCCATGATGGGGGCAGAATGCAGACATGATGGGGCAGAATGCAGACATGATGGGGCAGAATGCAGACATGATGGGGCAGAATGCAGACATGATGGGGCAGAATGCAGACATGATGGGGGCAGAATGCAAGACATGATGGGGGAAGAATGCAAGACATGATGGGGGCAGAATGCAGACATGATGGGGGCAGAATGCAGACATGATGGGGGCACAATGCAAGACATGATGTGGCCAGAATGCAGACATGATGGGGGAAGAATGCAAGACATGGGGGCAGAATGCAAGACATGATGGGGGCAGAATGTAAGACATGATGGGGGCAGAATGTAAGACATGATGGGGGCAGAATGTAAGGCATGATGGGGGCAGAATGTAAGACATGATGGGGGCAGAATGCAGACATGATGGGGGCACAATGCAAGACATGATGGGGCAGAATGCAGACATGATGGGGCAGAATGCAGACATGCTGGGGGCAGAATGCAGACATGATGGGGCAGAATGCAAGACATGGGGCAGAATGCAAGCCATGATGGGGGCAGAATGCAAACATGATGGGGCAGAATGCAGACATGATGGGGCAGAATGCAGACATAATGGGGGCAGAATGCAAGACATGATGGGGGCAGAATGCAAGACATGGGGGCAGAATGCAAGACATGGGGGCAGAATGCAAGACATGGGGGCAGAATGCAAGACATGGGGGCAGAATGCAAGACATGATGGGGGCAGAATGCAGACATGATGGGGGCAGAATGCAGACATGATGGGGGCAGAATGCAAGACATGATGGGGCAGAATGCAGACATGATGGGGGCAGAATGCAGACATGATGGGGCAGAATGCAGACATGATGGGGGCAGAATGCAAGACATGATGGGGGCAGAATGCAAGACATGATGGGGGCAGAATGCAAGACATGATGGGGGCAGAATGCAAGACATGATGGGGGCAGAATGCAAGACATGATGGGGCAGAATGCAGACATGATGGGGGCAGAATGCAGACATGATGGGGGCAGAATGCAGACATGATGGGGGCAGAAAGCAGACATGATGGGGGCAGAATGCGAGACATGGGGCAGAATGCAGACATGATGGGGGCAGAATGCAGACATAATGGGGCAGAGTGCAGACATGATGGGGCAGAATGCAAGACATGATGGGGCAGAATGCGAGACATGATGGGGGCAGAGTGCGAGACATGGGGGCAGAATGCAGACATGATGGGGGCAGAATGCGAGACATGGGGGTAGAATGCAGACATGATGGGGAAGAATGCAGACATGATGGGGCAGAATGCAGACATGATGGGGGCAGAAGGCAGACATGATGGGGCAGAATGCAAGACATGATGGGGGGCAGAATGCAGACATGATGGGGGGCAGAATGCAGACATGATGGGGGGCAGAATGCAGACATGATGGGGGGCAGAATGCAGACATGATGGGGGGCAGACATGGGGGCAGAATGCAGACATGATGGGGGCAGAATGCAAGACATGATGGGGGCAGAATGCAGACATGATGGGGCAGAATGCAGACAAGATGGGGCAGAATGCAGACATGGGGGCAGAATGCAAGACATGATGGGGGCAGAGTGCAGACATGATGGGGCAGAGTGCAGACATGATGGGGGCAGAATGCAAGACATGATGAGGGCAGAATGCAGACATGATGGGGCAGAATGCAAGACATGGGGCAGAATGCAGACATGATGGGGGCAGAATGCAGACATGATGGGGCAGAATGCAAGACATGATGGGGGCAGAATGCAGACATGATGGGGGCAGAATGCAGACATGATGGGGGCAGAATGCAGACATGATGGGGCAGAATGCAAGACATGATGGGGCAGAATGCAGACATGATGGGGTGCAGAATGCAGACATGATGGGGGGCAGAATGCAAGACATGATGGGGGGCAGAATGCAGACATGATGGGGGGCAGAATGCAGACATGGGGGCAGAATGCAGACATGATGGGGGCAGAATGCAAGACATGATGGGGGCAGAATGCAGACATGATGGGGGCAGAAAGCAGACATGATGGGGCAGAATGCAGACATGGGGGCAGAATGCAAGACATGATGGGGCAGAGTGCAGACATGATGGGGGCAGAGTGCAGACATGATGGGGGCAGAGTGCAGACATGATGGGGGCAGAATGCAAGACATGATGAGGGCAGAATGCAGACATGATGAGGGCAGAATGCAGACATGATGGGGCAGAATGCGAGACATGGGGCAGAATGCAGACATGATGGGGGCAGAATGCAGACATGATGGGGCAGAATGCAAGACATGATGGGCAGAATGCAGACATGATGGGGGGCAGAATGCAGACATGATGGGCAGAATGCAGACATGGGGGCAGAATGCAGACATGATGGGGCAGAATGCAGACATGATAGGGGCAGAATGCAAGATATGATGGGGGCAGAATGCAAGACATGATGGGGGCAGAATGCAGACATGGGGCAGAATGCAAGACATGATGGGGGCAGAATGCAGACATGATGGGGGCAGAATGTGCCAGTAAGACAGGATGGGGAAGAAAGGGGGGGCAGAATGTGACAGTGAGACACAGGAGGGGGCAGAATGTGACAGTGAGACACAGGAGGGGGCAGAATGTGACAGTGAGACACAGGAGGGGCAGAATGTGACAGTAAGACACAGGAGGGGCAGAATGTGACAGTAAGACACAGGAGGGGGCAGAATGTGACAGTAAGACACAGGAGGGGGCATAATGTGACAGTGAGACACAGGAGGGGCAGAATGTGACAGTAAGACACAGGAGGGGGCAGAATGTGACAGTAAGACACAGGAGGGGGCATAATGTGACAGTGAGACACAGGAGGGGCAGAATGTGACAGTGAGACACAGGAGGGGGCAGAATGTGACAGTAAGACACAGGAAGGGGTAGAATGTGAAAATAGGACACAGGCGGGGGCAGAATGTGACAGTGAGACACGAGGGGCAGAATGTGACACAGGAGGGGGCAGAATGTGAAAGTGAGACACAGGACGGGGCTGAATGTGAGACACAGGGGGCAGGATGGGAGACACGTGGTGCAGGATCATGGGGCAAGATGGATAAGATGTAGACGGGGCAGGATTGGGAGATCATATGGGGGCAGAAAGGATACTCATGAGGGCAGGACGAGAGAAAATATGGCTGAAATCAGGAATGAGACACACGGGGGGCCAGGATGGGGGATATTATTACCATAGGGGCTAATTAAGGGATATTATTACTGCAGTGATGTATTTACTTTATTTTTTTGAGGATACTGTTTTAAATGGGGGGGCGGTCCTGTTACTGTGCAGAGTGACACTATGTCGCCTTTTTTTCTTCATCTGGTGTAGTGTAGAAGTTGGGAAAAAATAAGTAATGTGTTCTGCAAGCGGAGCTCTAGATAAATCTGTTATTTCCTGCAGAGACGAGCCCTGGCTGGAAGACGTGATGGCGGTGTGTGCTGGATGAAAGATGAAAAACAAAAATGAAGGACTTCACCTAGAGATGTCAGTGGTGAGTCAGTGTGTTACCTGTACACTGACACTATACACTATATACAGAGTGCCTTTGTACAATGTCACCTGTGATCACTGTATTACCTATACACAGACACTATATACAGAGGTCCTGTGCATAATGTCACTGGTGATCACTATATTACCTGTACACAGACACTACATGCTAAGTACAGATCTCCTGTGTATATGTTTTTTTATTAATGATAAGTATTGTAATATTCAGTCACCATGTAGTGGTAATATGTGGTCTGGGCATGGTGCCGTGGTATTTGTTCCTTGTATGTGCTATTATTCTGTCACTGTGGTGGCAATATGTGGTCTGGTCATGGTGTGGCTGTATTTGTTACTTGTATGTGGTATTATTGGTTACCATGTGGTGGTAATATGTGTTTGGGACATGATGCGGTGGTGTTTGTCCCTTGTATGTGCTATTATTCTGTCTCTGTGATGGTTATATGTGGTCTGGTCATGGTGTGGCTGTATTTGTTACTTGTATGTGGTATTATTTGGTCACCATGTGGTGGCAATATGTGTTTGGGACATGGTGTGGTGGTATTTGTCCCTTGTATGTGCTATTATTCTGTCTCTGTGGTGGTAATATGTGGTCTGGTCATGGTGTGGCTGTATTTATTCCATGTATGTGGTATTATAGGTCACTATGTGGTGATAATATGTAGTCTGGTCATGGTGCAGTGGTATTTGTTCCTTGTATGTGACATTATTCGGTCACTATGGTAGTAATATGTGGTCTGGTCATGGTGTGGCTGTATTTGTTCTTGTATGTGGTATTATAGCTCACTATGTGGTGGTAATATGTGGTCTGGACAAGGTGTGGTGGTATTTGTCCCTTTGGATGTGATATTATTGGTCATTTTAAAAATTGAAAAATAAATAAAAAATATCCCTAAGGGTATGTGCACACGCTGCGGATTCTGCTGCGTTTCCGCAGCGTTTTTGGCTCTGCAGAAACGCTGCAGATTCTGCTGCGTTGTACAGTACCTTTATTTCCTATGGAAATAAAAAAAAGCTGTGCACATGCTGCTGATTTTTCCGCGCGGTTTTGCTGCGGTTTACAATCCGCAGCATGTCAATTGTTTGGTGCAGAAACGCTGCGGTATTACACCTCATCCATTATGAGGTGTAAAACCGCAGGGCAAAACCGCGGTAAAAACGCAGATAATCTGCAGATAAACCGCAGAAAAACCGCAGCACTTTGTCCTGCAGATTTCCTGCGGTTTTCTCTACAAAATCCGCAGAGACTAAAAACTACGTGTGCACATAGCCTAAATTGTATTGGATATTTTAGCAGATGTTTAATAGGTTAGAGTAGAGTAGAGCTCGGCCAAAAGAGTCTACCTTGTCGTGATGACAGATTTAAAAAATCTTTTGGCCAAAACAAGAGCTGCTGACTAGATGTGTGATCTGTTAATGGGAACTGTTAATGTGTGATTGATGAGAAGTGGAGTTTTTCCAAGAAAGAGTTGGGACTGTGGACAGTTTGAGGGGTGGAGGCGGGACTGGGGTGGAGCCTGGGCGGAGTCTCAAGGGGGCCCTGAAAATTTTACCAGTATGGGGCCCCGAAATTCCTAGTGGCAGCCCTGCCTGTGTGTACGAGGTGTGCAGAGCCACGTGAGTACGAGGTGTACGGAGCAGAGTCGCGCGTGTACGAGGTGTACAGAGAGGAGCCGCGCGTGTACGAGGTGTACAGAGAGGAGCCGCGCGTGTACGAGGTGTACAGAGAGGAGCCGCGCGTGTACGAGGTGTACAGAGAGGAGCCGCGTGTGTACGAGGTGTACGGAGCGGAGCCGTGTGTGTACTTGGTGTACGGAGCAGAACCGCGTGTGTATGGGGTATACGGAGTGGAGCCGTGTGTGTACGGAGTGAAGCCATATGTGTACGGGATGTACGGAGCGGAGCCAAGTTTGTACGAAGCATACAAAGCGGGCTTTTCCCACGGACAGAGGAGTACATGGCGGAGCCCCGAGGAGCATTTTAAAACACACACATGACGTTCCACCTGAAGTGATGTGCTGGAAGCTGACTGGAAATGAGATAATTTCTTGAGGAAATTGTGACGGAACCAGGAATGCTTTAGATCCATCACCATGTCCTCCTCCGACAGCGCAGACAGCAGGATCGCCTTGGAATCGGGGTTGCTGGCCATGTGAGCGGATCATGATATGTCCTGCATCGGGAGGCTCAGGTGGGCACTACAATGGGAGCCGGGCTGCTATAGTATCTTTATAGAATCTTTCTTTATTTCTTTCTCTCTTTTTCTTTCTTTCTCTGTTCTTTCTTTCTCAATCTCTGTTCTGTCTCTCCCTCATTTTCATTCTCTCTCTCTGTTCTTTCTTTCTCTCTCTAATCTTTCTTTTTTCTTTCTTTCCCCTCTTTCTTTCTTTTTCTTTCCTCTCTTTCTCTCTGTTCTCTTTCTTTTCTTTACTTCTTTCTTTCTCTCTGTTCTTTCTTTGTCTCTCTCTGTTCTTTCTTTCCCCTCTTTCTTTCTCTCTCTGTTCTTTCTTCTTTGTCTCTCTGTTCTTTCTTCTTTCTCTCTCGCTCTCCTTTCTCTCTCTTTTTTCTTTCTCTCTGTTTTCTCTCTTCCTTAGTGCCAGTCAGTGTGCCCATAATGCCAGCCACTGTGCCCCTCAGTACCAGTCAGTGTGATCAGCAGTGCTAAATGGGTGCGATTAGGCGTGGACATGGGTGTGACTAGTTGTGAAATGGGTGTGGCCGGGCGTGGCCTGAAATTTGCAGCGGTGCGCTGCGCGCGCCACAGTCTTTGTCCCTCTTTCCCTTCTTCAAAAGTTAGGAGGTATGATAGGGGCAGCTATGACCAGGGGGTCTGGTTGCCCAATGGATAGCAGTTCTGCCAGGAATTCTGTCACCGTGCGTACAAAAGGGGACAGAGCTTTGGGAGGAGTACTGTACCTAAAAGCAATAAATAGGACTGAGCTGAAATACTGGGCACAGCTCTGACTACATGTTATATAGTTGTGTTAATCTCCTCTCACTTCTTGTAACCTACAAGTGTATAAAGATATTATATAGTCACCATGTGACTAGTGGGCCTGTGTAACTTCAAATGCCAGGGCTGAATTTTAGTCCCAGTCCGGCTCTGATCAGCACCTTCTCTCCTCTCATGCCACGCTACTCAGCTTTAAAAAGGATGGTAAGAATCAGAAGTACACAGCCCAAATATGATATATTCGTGGCACTGTTAATTGGAAAATAATTTTTTTTTTCTAATTCTAGACAACCACTTAAATATTAATTCCCTAATACTGCTATGTTATGGACAACTAGTATTTATACTTCCTGAATTGCCTCAATACAGTCTTTTCTGTGCCCTAAATCTAAGCACTTTCCACCCCACGCGTTTCACTGCCAGTCATGTCAGAGTGCCAGGAGGCTGCTTGTGTCTGACAAACACTTCATTGAAAAGCCATTCACGGACACGCCTGACACAGCTACCAAGTCAATTATGGGATAACGGGGGACACGCCATGTTGTCAGGACAACCACAGTCAACAGCATTATAAACACGGTCTGGAGATACTGTATCTGACCATACGTCTTGTTTTATGAACTTCCTGTATTTGTCCTAAGTCTGGGAATTAAGTTTCCTCACCAAACATGCTCGATGATGTTTAGAACCCATCAAGTCCTGTAAAAGGATTTGCAGGCCTCCTCAGAAAATCTTTCACAGTTTATGAACTTATCATCTGGAAAGTGAGGAGGAGTGTTTGCTGAAAAAGTCAAGAATCTTTAAATATATAAATCTTATGTATTTTGTGTTATAAGTAGTCAATCCAAACATTTAAAGGAAAAGCCTGCAAATCAATATTTTGAACTCATTGACATAATATAAAGTTTGTATCTTTTGACATTACTCTGGTAGAATATTAAGTTTATGCTCTGTGACTGCTAAAAAGCTGCACCCTATGTACAAGAATATAACTACTATAATACTGCTCTAATTTACAAGAATATAACTACTATAATACTGCTCCTATGTACAAGAATATAACTACTATAATACTGCCCCCTATGTACAAGAATATAACTACAATATTACTGTCTCTTATGTACAAGAATATAACTACTATAATACTGCTCCTCTGTACAAGAATATAACTACTATAATACTGCTCCTATGTACAAGAATATAACTACTATAATACTGCCCTCTATGTACAAGAATATAACTACTATAATACTGCCCTCTATGTACAAGAATATAACTACTATAATACTGCCCCCTATGTACAAGAATATAACTACCATAATACTGCCTCTATGTACGAGAATATAGCTACTATAATATGGTTCCTATATACAAGAATATAACTACTATAATACTGCCCCCTATGTACAAGAATATAGCTACTACTGTATAATACTGCTCCCTATGTACAAGAATATAACTACTATAATACTGCTCCTATGTACAAGAATATAACTACTATAATGCTGCCTCTATGTACGAGAATATAGCTACTATAATACAGTTCCTATATACAAGAATATAACTACTATAATACTGCCCCCTATGTATGAGAATATAACTACTATAATACTGCTCCTATGTACAAGAATATAACTACTATGATCCTGTTCCTATATACAATGCTCAAAAAAATAAAGGGAACACTCAAATAACACATCCTAGATCTGAATGAATGAAATATTCTCACTGAATACTCTGTTCTGTACAAAGTTGAATGTGCTGACAACAAAATCACACAAAAATCATCAATGGAAATCAAATTTATTAACCAATGGAGGCCAGGATTTGGAGTCCCATGCAAAATTAAGTGGAATGTTGAGAGTGTGTGGACCCCATCTGAAATATAATGTCAAAAAGATGCTCATTATTGCTCAGTATTGTGTGTGGCCTCCACGTGCCTGAATGACCTCCCTACAACGCCTGGGCATGCTCCTGATGAGACGGCGGATGGTCTCCTGAGGGATCTCCTCCCAGACCTGGACTAAAGCATCCGCCATCTCCTGGACAGTCTGTGGTGCAACGTTGACGTTGGTGGATGGAGCAAGACATGATGTCCTAGATGTGCTCAATTGGATTCAGATCTGGGAAACGGGCAGGCCAGTCCATAGCTTCAGTGCCTTCATCTTGCAGGAACTGCTGACACACTCCAGTCACATGAGGTCTGGCATTGTCTTGCTTTAGGAGGAACCCAGGGCCAACTGCACCAGCATATGGTCTCACAAGGGGTCTGAGGATAGAAATGCCACTCCACACCATTACTGACCCACTGCCAAACCGGTCATGCTGTAGGATGTTGCAGGCAGCAGATCGCTCTCCATGGCATCTTCAGACTCTGTTACGTCACATGTGCTCAGTGTGAACCTGCTTTCATCTGTGAAGAGCACAGGGCGCCAGTGACAAATTTGCCAATCCTGGTGTTCTGTGGCAAATGCCAAGCGTCCTGCACGGTGTTGGGTTGTGAGTACAACCCCCATCTGTGGACATCGGGCATTCAGACCATCCTCATGGAGTCGGTTTCTAACCGTTTGTGCAGACACATGCACATTTGTGGCCTGCTAGAGGTCATTTTGCAGGGCTCTGGCAGTGCTCCTCCTGTTCCTCCTTGCATAGAGGCTGAGGTAGCGGTCCTGCAGCTGGGTTGTTGCCCTCCTACGGCCCCCTCCACGTCTCCTGGTATACTCACCTGTCTCCTGGTAGCGCCTCCAGCCTCTGGACACTACGCTGACAGACACAGCAAACTTTCTTACCACAGCTCGCATTGATGTGCCATCCTGGATGAGCTGCACTACCTGAGCCACTTGTGCGGGTTGTAGAGTCCGTCTCATGCTACCACGAGTGTGAAAGCACAACCAACATTCAATAGTGACCAAAACATCAGCCAGAAAACATTGGTACTGAGATGTGGTCCCCACCTGCAGAACCACTCCTTTATTGAGTGTGTCTTGATAATTGCCAATAATTTCCATCTGTTGTCTATTCCATTTGCACAACAGTATGTGAAATTGATTGTCAATCAGTGTTGCTTCCTAAGTGGACAGTTTGATTTCACAGAAGTTTGATTTAGGCTATGTGCACACTGTGCGGATTCTGCTGCATTTCCGCAGCGGTTTTGGCCCTGTGGAAACGCAGCTGTTCCGCAGACCAAGTACAGTACAATGAAACCCTATGGGTTTTCAAAAACGCTGTGCTGACGGTGCGTTTTTTTCTGCGTGGTTTTGCTGCGGTTTACAAACCGCAGCATGTCAATTGTTTGGGCGGTTTCCGCAGCGGTTTCACACCTTTAACATAGTAGAGGTGTAAAACCGCAGACCAAACCGCAGGTCACTTTACTGCGGTTCCGCGCAGAAAAAGCCGCAGGTGAATCTGCAAGACGTGCACATAGCCTTATATTCTGTTAAGTGTTCCCTTTATTTTTTTGAGCAGAGTACAAGAATATAACTACTATAATAAAACCCCCATGTACAAGAATATAACTACTATAATACTGCCCCCTATGTACAAGAATATAACTGTTAATTTAACTGCTGATGCTTCCCATTAATTCCTCTTCCTATCGCTCCTTACCTAATATGAACCACAATCTCTCCCAATTTAAAACCAGTGCCCCTGACTCCCACCACCATGCTCCTTCTCTCTGGAGCACTCAGGAATGCCCACTCTGTCTGCAAGAACCTCCATGTGACTCACAACCTTTTTACCTCTGGCAATCTTTCCTTCCTGGGCTGTGTTACAATGGCCTCCACTTGACCCACACTCCTCGCCCTGGCAACAGACAAGGTGGAGGAGTGGGCCTTCTCCTTTCTAACATCTGCACCTTCAACCCCATCCCAACTCTACCCTCCATTATCCTCCCCTCTTTTGAAGTCCACCGTGTCCGCATCTACTCTCCCTCCAAGTGGTCATCATATACCGACCTCCACTTCCTTTATTGACCATTTCTCCACCTGACTTCATCACTTTATCTCTGCTGACATTCCCACCATTATCATGAGTAACTTCAGCATCCCCATTGACACCTGCCAGTCAGCAGCCTCCAAATTCCTGTTGCTTACTTCATTTTTTGGACTTACTCAGTGGTCCTCCTCAGCTACCCACATCAACTGACATACATTAAATCTTGCCTTCACCCGCCTCTGCTTCCTACCTAACCTCACAACCTTCCTTCTCCCCCTGACCACCATCTTCTTGCGTTCTGATCTCTGTCCTCATCTGTCACCCATGTCCAGCAACTAGCGCACCACCGCAGAGGCCTTGCACATCTAGACACTCGCACACTCTCTTACTCTAGTCTACCACTAGCATCTATATCTTCACTTAATAACCCAGTCAACTAAACTGCTTTCTACAATGTCACTCTCACATCAGCTATTGACTGCCGGACAGGAGGCTGGTGGTCAGGGAGCTCCTGTGCCGCCAGATGGGGTTTGCGCCGGTTAATATCTTGGCGGTCATCAATCTGCCAGACAGACAGGGCTATGACATCAGTTTTAAGCTGATGTCTGATCTAGACAGATTCTGGGCCAATTTCCCCAAGTTCAGGGATGCTGATGGCTGGAATAAGTTCAGCTTCATTCCAATATCTAAGCCAGATACCGCCACGGTTAATATCTTCTTTTGGAATGAGGCTGTTCCCCCGCAGGACATTGTGGTGTGGCTCCGGAGGCATTGTGACCTTGTCTCCGACCTCACCAAAAACGGGGATGAGGACGGTATATGGACCGGTGGATGGAAGGTGCTGGTGAAACTGCACCAGCACAACAATATCACGGCTCACTTACCCAACTCCTTCTTTATCGGGAGGGAGAAGGGGGTTTGCTTCTACCCTGGGCAGCCACGAAAGTGTTTTAAGTGTGATAAAGTGGGTCACCTGGCAAACACCTGTACCGTGGTAAAGTGCAGCCTGTGCGGGGAAGTTGGCCACTTATCGGCAGATTGCCAGAACATCAAGTGCAACCTCTGTGGGGAGATCGGCCACCCTCACAGGGACTGTCCAGATGCCTGGCACAATATATGCAAGCTCCTACCTGATGAAGAGTTAGTGACAGGGACAGAGGCTCAGGAGGAGGAGGCTTTAATGTCAGGGACAGTACTGACGAGGTCAGAAGTCCACCAGGGGTCCGCTCAGGTATCATCAGAGCAGGTTTGCACAGAGGGTACAGAGGGGAGCATGGAAGTCGTCCATCAGGTCCAGCAGCCACATGTAGCCACCACTTCAGTATCACCATCTCTAGCTGAAGAAAGTGGCTGTAATCAGGTAAAAAGGAAAAAATGGACAAGGCCTCCCGTAAACCTGAGGAGGAGTATGTCAATAGCCAGGGTGGCAGGAAAAAAGTCCAGAGTTCGGCAGGTGTGATGGTCGTGTCCAATAAGTTTGATGTTTTGTCTGAGTCTGATGGGGACTTGGAGGAAGAGATAAAAAGAATAGAGACTGAGTATGACAGGGACGTAGCGGACCATCCCCCTACAAAACGGAAGCCTGTACCTGCTGACACTCAGATACAGTCTGACATGGAGACCGGTGGTAGTCAGAACATCTGTGATCCAGACTTATGATGGCGGCTTTTGCATCTCTGCTCCTCTGTTGTGGTATTGTGATGGCGGATTTCTCATTAAAAATAACATCCAGTAATGTGAACAGCATTAAGATGACGAGGACGAGGCATGCTGTCTATGACCATCTCCGATACCTGGACGCAGTAGTCATCTTTCTGCAGGAGACGCAGCTGACGACTCAGGGGCTCATGAGGGAGGCTGAGAGGGAATGGTGGTCTGGTCCCTCCTTTTGGTCACTGGCTGTGGAGCCATACGCCGGGGTCACCATTCTGTTTTAACACCAGGGATGTGACAGTACATAGGATGATGGAGGTGGTTATGGGAAGGTGTCTGGTCCTGGAAGTCACTGTCTATGGAAGGCGACTCCGGCTTATTAACATCTATGGGCCACAGGCGGTGACTGACAGGATACAGTTATTTAACGATGTCAAGCCTTATCTGTTCACCTCTCTTCCAGGGATAATGGCGGGGGACTTTAATGCCATACTGACAACAGGTGACAGCTCCTCAGGTAGAACTGTGACGAGGGATCTTGAATAACATAGTCCTGCAGGCCGGATTAGGTGACGTCTTTAAACGGGGAGGTCGAAAGCCAAAATTAACCTATTCCTGCACCAATAGAGGCAGTGGAATAGATCTGGCTTTTGTAAGTCCCATGGAAGTCATTGGTGCCATGAGTGAGAGAGTCGTCCCATACTCAGACCATCTTGCCCTATATTTCTGCCTGGGGGCCGCTAAGCGAGCTGATGTTGGTAGGGGGTTATGGAGACTCAATTCCAGCCTCCTCCATGATGTCTCTGTCCAGAGTTGTGTCTACTCCCTTTTGCAGGGTCATCTACAGAGAGTGGACTTCTATGACAACATGGCCGACTGGTGGGAAGACGTCAAGGATGATATCAGATGCCTCTTGAAGAGACTGTCAGTTAAGAAAGGCAGAAATACAGCCAGTACCTAAGGCTGCGCAAAGAATTGGAGTCACTCTATTCGAAGGGCGGGGGTAACAAAGAGAAGATCGACCGGCTGAAATCTGAGATAAGGCAGTATCAGTACAGCAGGTATACCTCCTTGGTTCTTGAACAGGATTATGGGGTCTTGGGAGCACCTGATCCCTTTGAGAATTGCCGGGAGCGGGTGGCCAATAAATCAGTCGCAGGTCTCATTGACTCCCAGGGTGTATTGCAGGAATCTCGGGAGGGTATTCTGGGGGTTGTGAAATCTTATTATATTGACTTGTTTCAGAGGAAGGCTTTGGATAAACGTAAAATGACTCAATTCTTGGAGGCAACTCCAATGCCTGATACTAATGATCTGAACTTTTCTCCTTTGACAGCAGAATTAACGGTGGAGGAGGTTAAGGAGGCCATTGGTAAGTTACATCTGAAGAAGGCACCAGGTCCGGATGGTATAACAGCAGAATTTTATAAGAAATTCAGAGACCTCCTGGCTCCAATTCTTGTGGATGTTTACAAAAATTGTCTGGAAAATCACCTGATGCCTCCATCCATGAGAGTGTCCTCATTAATTCTGCTGTCTAAAGGTAAGGAGCCGAGCGACATCAAGAACTGGAGGCCGATTGCCCTCTTGAATGTTGACAGGAAGATTCTGGCAAATATCCTGTTTTCTAGGTTAGTCTGTTTGTCCTCGGCACTGTTGGTAGGCTCTCAGTTTGGCACGGTAAAAGGGCGGAACATCTCTGGAGCGGTCATCTCGATACGGGAGATGTTTGAGAGATGTAAAGCTCTGCGGTGTGGGAGATATGTTGTCAGTCTGGACCAGGCTAAAGCCTTTGACAGAGTTGATCATGATTATCTGTGGGCCACTTTGTCAAAGTACGGTATTCCAGGACAATTTGTGGATTGGCTGAAGACTTTGTACAGAGAGGCGGTGAGTTTTCCTCTGATTAATGGTTGGCAGGGTGGCACTTTTGGAGTTGAGGCGGGGGTGAGACAGGGCTGCCCGCTGGGTCCACTCCTGTATGTTTTTGCCATAGACCCGTTTTTGAGGTCACTGCAGGAGTGTAACTTTTGGGGGTGCCGGTCCCCCACTGCTTGCCTGTGAAAGTGGTTGTCTACGCGGATGATGTGACGCTGGTGATATCTAATCCTCATGAGGTGCGGATGTTGTCCGCGTCCATCAGAAGTTACTCAGGGGCCTCCGGGTCTCTGGTCAACCTTGAGAAGAGTCATGCTCTGTGGACATTGCAATCTGACCCAGACTTTGATCTGCTGCAGTTTGTTAAGGCCTCCACCCATATTAAGATCTTAGGGGTTAAATTTGGGAGGGAAGATAATGCCAGCCTAAATTGGGAGGAAAAATTGGAGACCGAAAATGCAAAGGTTCAGCGATGGAAGATCTGGAGGCTGACTTACAGAGAAAGGGTTGCTATGTTGAAGACGTACCTGGTCCCTGTCTTCTTGTATGTCTCTGTCATTTTTCCTTTGCCAGAATCCTTCTCGGCGAGGCTCCTCAGCCTGTCCTTCCAGCTCTTGTGGGGGAACAGGATGAACCTGGTAAAGAGGGGTATAACGTACCTACAGCGGAGTGAGGGCGGGCTGCATATGTTAAATCCAAGGGGTTTTTTAACTCCTTGTTTCTGAAAGTAAATTTTGGGAGCCTGGATTCAAACAGTAGCTCCCTGTGGGCGAATAGTATCAGGTATTGGATATTGCCTTTTGCAGAATCTTGGGTGCGAGGCGGCAGTATCAAGAGGAGGAGATGGACAGGTGACCACCTTCCCCAGTATCTGGAATATGGTCTGAAGTGTGTCAGGAAGTGGGGACTGGAGCGGTCCTACATTGAGAGTAATACAAGGAAAGATCTGTGTGCTCATATATGTAGGACTTTCTTCTACTCTCCACTGGCCCTAAGAGATTGTGCCACCAGGACCCTTCAGTGCAGTCTCCGCTTCCTCAACGGGAGGCGACTTCCAGCAAAGTTTTTTGACATTGCTTGGCTGTCACTACATGGGAAGCTCTTTGTGAAGGGGAACTTAAAATATTTAAGTGTTTTGGATCGGAACTGTCCCCTTGGTTGTCAGCAGGAGGAAACCATGGAGCATTTTATTTGTGATTGCTGGGGAGGTAGGGAAATATGGACGGAAGTATCGACCAAGCTGAAAATCCCCAGACTGCTGTCCCTGAATTACCCTGACATTATCTATGTATCTATGGTGTCCCATCCACTGACGGTAACATCGACAGGGGGACAATGTACCTGATCATTACCACCATTAAATATTACCACTGGCACATGAGAACCCGAGTGTCCCTCCACAGCGAGCCCTTCCATCCCGTCACCGCAGTCACAAAGATACTGTCCGAGCTCGGATGGATAAGAGCGAAAGAGATAAAGAAAAGTCAGAGTAATGAGAGACTATGGAGGAATGTGTCCGTGGGATAATAACATGATCGTGTTACTAAAAGTGTTTATTTCATATTCTTTCTTCCACAGGAGTGAACTCTAAGGCTACTTTCACACATCAGGTTTTCGGCGTCAGGCGCGATCCGGCGTCGTGCCGGAATGCCGGATCCAGCAAATGTTTTGTAAAACCTGATGTGCCGGATCCGGTTTTCTGTCGGATCCGTCTTGTTCTTGACAGACAAAACCGGATCCGGCGTAATCCGTCGAAAAACGGATAGAAAAACGGATGAACCGGATGAGACCCTTTAAAATTGACCCTTGTGGCCTTCCGAACGGGATTGGCTACTGGAAAACTATATATAGCATGTTCCTACAGCCCTTCTTTGACAGGTTGTAGAGGAGAAAGTGCAGGTTGGAGAGAAGAGCAAGTTACTGGCGAAGATGGATGTTGTCATTGGAAATATTACCACTAGAAGTTCTGTGACGGTTTCAGTAATGAGGGACAATTTTGCACTATACTTTATGTCACCTCAAGGCAGAGTACACTGGCAGGATGACAGAGTGTGAAAGATTTGTGCCCTAACCAAACTTGTGTACCTTCTGGACCAACAGTATATACCTTTGCCAACCAAAGTTGGCTATCTTGTCATGGTCTTACTATTTTTAGCTTTAGGCCACAGGTGTGTTCCTTGGTTGTGTTTTATGCAAAGTATTTCACCTTTTAACAAAAGTTGTGTTCATTGTTAGGAAATCACCAACAATAAACACAACTTTTCAGGTGAAATACTTTGCTTCAAACACAACCAGGAACACAACTGTGGCAAAAAGCTAAAATTTACCCACAGTTATATACCTGGTTTTGAATACCTTTTTACCTTTTAAATACCCTGTATTTAACCTTTTTTTTAAACATATTTCGCCGCAGAAAGAAATGACAGACAACCAGTGTAAACAATAATTTAACTTTTATTTAAAATATTGTTTTTTGTGTAAACTGTTTTTAAAGTTAAAAAAACTTTTTTAATAACGGTTTGAAACCAACCAAATGGGCATTTTTATTACAAAAAACACATTATAACTCGGTGTAGTGTGGGGTGGAAATACTGCTGGAGGGGCTGCGGGACACTTCGACAATGGGAGTGTGGAGAGAGGACTGGGATCGTGGTGGGGAAGGAACAGTTAGAGGTGAAGGTGTGGAAAAAGCTACAGAATGGGTGGACATGTGGGAGGCAGAAGAGGTGGTGGGCGGTGGAGTGGAGGGTTGGGCAGGGACTGTAGGAGCAGATGATGTTGATGGAAAGTTGTATGGGGAAGGAGTTTGGTACGGGGAAGGAGTTTGGTACGGGGCAGGTTGCTGGAAGTGGGGAGATGTCTGGTACTGGGGAGGTTGCTGGTACTGGGAAGGTTGCTGGTACTGGTGAGGTTGCTGGTATGTAATAGGAGGGGGAGGATGGAAAGTGGCTGGAGGGGGTGCAGATGTAATAGGAGGGGGAGGATGGAAAGTGGCTGGAGGGGGTGCAGATGTAATAGGAGGGGGAGGATGGAAAGTGGCTGGAGGGGGTGCAGATGTAATAGGAGGGGGAGGATGGAAAGTGGCTGGAGGGGGTGCAGGTGGAGGAACTACAGTGGTGGGAGGTGGAGGTTGGGAGGTAACCTGCTGTAGAGCACCGTGGCACGAATGCATTACATGCATCTGCTGGGTAGGAGATAGTGTTGCCATGCGCTCCACAACAGACCTGAAAAAGGTGTGGTTTGGCGAAGATCTTGCTTCTGAATGCATGGTTTGCAGAAGTGTCTTCACCTCCAGAATGCTGGAGTTGATCTGCTGAAAGCCTGCGGAGATTTGCTCTGACAAGACTTTGAGACAGTTCTGGAAAGATGCATTCAGATGCAAGAACTCTGGCGCATAACTCTTTTCCTGACCCCTCTGCCGCTGCCGCCCAGTACCCGCAGGTGTACTAGAGGTGGCAGGGGCAGAAGGGTGGGGTAAAGGGAAAGCGATCTCCTCACCAGCAGCTTCATGTAATGTAGGCGGCCACGATGCTCCTGTGCTGGTGGATGGGACAGATGGGTCGAATGTGTGGGAAGGTGCAGATGTACCGGGGCGGTCGAAGTGTCCCTCGGTGCCGGTCTCCTCAGGGATCGCCTCAGAAGGGTCCAATCGTGCAGGCTCCCGAGTGCTGCTCACCGTGCTGTGGAATAAAGAGAAAAAAAAACAATTAAAATACTGACATGGTATGGCCCTGGCTGAAAAAAAAAAGTTACATCTAACATTTTTTTTCACATGTGGTGTGTAATATTTACCTTCTAGTGACCATTGTTTCCCGGAGGAACGACAGGGCTTGTGCGTACTTGTACTTGCTCCTGCGTCCTCCAGATCCACTCGGGGCCCGCATCTCTTTATTGAACTCCTTCTTGAAACGATCCCTCACAGACCGCCACCGATTCACAATTCTGTTCCCTGAAACGAGAAAGGAGTGGTTAGTATACAACATCAGTGTTTCACAAACTCCAGTCCTCATGGTCCCCAGGGGTCATGTTTTCAGGATTTCCATAGTAAATAGAAATCCTGAACACATGATCCGTGGGGACCACGAGGACTGGAGTTCGGGAAACACTGGTTTACATCAAGCAACCGGTACTGTATATACTTACGCTCTTTAATCTGGGCCCGAACATTGAGGTCCTCCCAGCGGCCCACAAGGAGCGAACAGATTTCCTCCCAGAGTCGTCGGATAACGATAAGGTCAGCGTGGCGGCGGTCAGCCATATTCCAGAGCGGCTCCCTTTCTCTGACGAGATCGATGAGGTGGTCCACATCGAGTCCTCCATCCTCACCGTCAGAGTCGGGAGCACGCTGTGAAGGCTGTTAAAGAAAATGACAAAAATAACATAATTAGCCTCCACAAAAGAAATGAAATAAAAAGTGCAAAAAAACAAAGCAAAAATATTTATACTTACACGCTGGTGACCGCCGCGTTGCTGTCGCCGACGACCCTGGGAGGCACTGCGAGGACCTCTTGGCCGAGCACCAGATTGGGAAGACTAGAGAAGAAAACAAAAAATGTTATGTCTTTTGATGTAGGCATTTGTTTGCTGTGTGTGGTCTGCAGAACATTGTTTTCTATGTGTTGTGTGTAGTGTGATGTTGTGTTTGATGCAAAAAACTTACCAATTGTGAGCCCACTCCAAGTGTCTGTCCACCCCTTCCTTCTTCTTCTGGGAGCTCCTCTTCATCTTGTGAATCCTGTTTTGAAATAAAAGGCAATGAATAGACATATATTACAGAGATGATGGATTTTGGAAATAAAAACTTACCGTCAAACGCTGACGATGCGAGGGAGGGCTCCCAGAAGATGATGTGCTGTCTTCCTGGTGGCCACACTCCATGCCTGTGGGTGGTGTTCCAGCTGCTGCCATTGCTGCTGCTGCTGCATCTATTGGGCGGCTGTTGAATAAAGAGAAACAAAGGGCCAATGAATATCTTGATATTCAATAGCCCTAGTTTGGAGGAATGGGGGATTTGATAATTACCGTCTCTCATCTGCTGCTGGCCTCCCCTCCTCAGCATGTTCCATTTGCTGCTCCATTTGGGGTGGTGGTGGTGCTGATGGTGCTGCAGTGGTCTCCTGCCTTCTCCTGCTGCGCTTGGTTGCTTTCTTGGGTGGCATGTTGGGTGTGGCTGTGGGTCCCACTGTCTTGCTTTTATATATGTCTTGTGGGCAGAGCTACTGAGCATGCTCAGAACAAAAAAAACGGATCCGGCTTTCGCCGGATCCGGCGCATTGCGGCGCTCATAGGCTTTCATTGTGTGAAAAAGCCGGACGCGCCGAATCCGGCGTGTCCGGCTTTTTCGCCGGAGACAAAAAACGTTACAGTAGCCGTTTTTTCCAGACGCCGGATCGCGACACATTGCCGGATCCGGCGAAAACCGGATGAAACGCATGGCCATCCGGCGCGATCCGGCGCAAATGCAAGTCAATGGGGGGGAAACCGGATCCGGCATTGCATTTCGCCGGATCCGGTTTCTGTCAAAAGCGCCGGATCGCGCCTGACGGCGAAAACCTGATGTGTGAAAGAGGCCTAAGTTACCTTTATTCCTAATGTATTAATTTAGTTCTATAATTCTTGTCTGATGCATTCATGAGAATTTATGTTTTGTTTTAAGGAAGAATTCTATTTTAATTGTATTTGTGGGTTTTATACAATAAAAATTGCCCCCTATGTACAAGAATATAACTATTATAATAGTGCTCCTATGTACAAGACTATAACTACTATAATACTGCTCCTATTTATAACTACTATAATACTACTACTATGAACAAGAATATAACTACTATAATACTGCCAATCTGTACAAGAATATAACTTCTGTATTACTGCCCCCTATGTACAGGAATATAACTACTATAATACTGCTCCTATGTACAAGAATATAACTACTATAATACTGCCTCAATGTATAAGCATATAACTACTATAATACTGCCCCCTAAATACAAGAATATACCTACTATAATACTGCCCCCTATGTACAAGAATATAACTACTATAATACTGCCTCAATGTATAAGCATATACAGTAAATGCTATAATACTGCCCCCTATGTACAAGAATATAACTATTATAATACTGCCCCTAAGTACAAGAATATAACTACTAATATACTGCCCCATGTACAAGAATATAACTATTATAATACTGCCACCTATATACAAGAATATAGCTACTATAATACTGCCTCAATGTATAAGCATATAACTATTATAATACTGCCCCTATGTAAAGAATATAAGTACTATAATACTGCTCCTATGTACAAGAATATATCTACTATAATACTGCCCCTATGTACAAGAATATATCTATTATAATACTGACCCTATGTACAAGAATATAACTACTATAATACTGCCTCAATGTATAAGCATATAAATGCTATAATACTGCCACCTATGTACAAGAATATAACTACTATAATACTGCCTCAATGTATAAGCATATAATTGCTATAATACTGCCCCCTATGTACAAGAATATAACTATTATAATAGGGCTCCTATGTATAAGACTATAACTACTATAATACTGCTCCTATTTATAACTACTATAATACTGCTCCTATGTACAAGAATATAACTACTATAATACTGCCCCAAGTACAAGAATATAACTATTACAATACTGCCACCTATATAGAAGAATATAACTACTATAGTACTGTCTCAATGTATAAGCATATAACTATTATAATACTGCCCCCTATGTAAAGAATATAAGTACTATAATACTGCTCCTATGTACAAGAATATAACTACTATAATACTGCCCCTATGTACAAGAATATAACTACTATAATACTGCCCCTATGTACAAGAATATGACTACTATAATACTGCTCCTATGTACAAGAATATAACTACTATAATACTGCCTCAATGTATAAGCATATAAATACTATAATACTGCCCCTACATACAAGATTCTAACTACTATACTACTGTTCTTTCCTATGTACTAGAATATAACTACTATAACAGTATTACTACTACAATACTTCTGGTTTCGTTAAATGACGTGGGTCTGAGTGTATATGGGAATATTTTTATGCCTTGGATGTTTTTCAGGTATAAGATACAACATATATACTTGATGTAGATCATGACTTAGAAACTAGTTAATGTATAATGCGAATTTATTACTGTGAGGTACATTAATAAATGCCCTTTAATGTTTTTGTAGAAGAAAAGCAGATAACAACAATGAATCTGAGGGAAATGAGGACTTTTGGACAGTCCTCAGACATTACATTACTACTTAATTACCGTCTTATCTCCCACAATGCACCATTGTAGAGGAGAGCCACTGGGGCATAAATTAAGGCCTTTGAGCATCAGGGTAAAGTTAAAGGGAACCTGTACCCCCCCCCAGAGCCTATTAATGTAAAAGGGCTATCTTCAGCAGCACTAAGGCTGGATTCTGTGAAGGTGGTTCTTATATTTATTATCCCTAGGAACGCTGAAATACTGACTTTTATAAATTTCCCCCCATACCTCTATTGAGTCAAGGAGGCATAGTTTCTCCCCCTGACTCAACCGCCACGCAGCTGTCCATCATCCCCCTCTGGCATCCGGGCGCCGCTTCCTCTCTTTCTTGTGACGTCACAGGCGCCTGTGCTCTGCAATCATGTCTCAGGCATGCACCCTGAGCGCTGCCCGGGAACTTACATCAGGTGATGTAAGGAAATTGCGCCTGCGTGTAGTGGAGGCCGCAGATCCCACCCTGCAGTGTGGTATGATGTATTCACACTGCGGGGCTGGGAATCTGGCACCTGCGTGTGACACTGCCGGTGAAGGAAAGAGGCGGAGGGAGATGGGGACAGGTGCAGAGAGTCAGTTGAGTCAGGGGGAGAAAATATACCGTACCTCCCTGACTCAATAGATGTATGGCGGGAAATTTATAAAAGTCATTATTTCAGCGTTCCTAGGGATAATAAACATAACAGCCACCTTCACAGAGTGCAGCCTTAGTGCTGCTGAAGGTGGCTTTTTTACTTTAATAGGCCCTGGGGGGGGACAGGTTCCCTTTAAAACCAGAAAAAGCAGATTAGTAGTATGTAACTTCTGATCTGTTACCACCCCTTCATAACTAAGCCTTGAGCAGGTGCAGGAAGATAGAGGGTTTCACCAGGTGAAAAGTGACACCAAGTGACAGTGGCGCAGTCTTACACTGACCATAACGTGGTTGCCAAGATGAAGGCAGATTATTCAAACTAAGGTTTCTCTAACTAAAGGGGTCCACCACCTCAATGTCATCTTAGATAATTAGTAATGGAGTTGACACTGGTACATGTGCCATACATGGTTACAATTTATGGGAGCGCTCTCCTTGGACTTTAATAATACAGAATTCAATGGAACAATAAAAATTGGTAAAATGAATGTCTGTAATTTCTTGGAGCTCATCAGACAAGCAAGGTTCCATACGAGTAGCATGACCTGCCCAGCAAAACTTATTAGTTTCTCAAGTGTGTGTCACATTTATGAGTCAGCATATATGCGGGCAGCCGAGGCATCATATTAGGAATACCTTGTCATTTCTGAGCACCAGGCTCCAGAATTTTCTCCAGCTTAGTGTAATTGCTCAGTCTTGTCTGACTCCAAGGATCACATTACAACAGTGTAGATTATTTTATGACGGCAACATAATGAAAGCCTAGGTATAAAATTGTCAGAATAGAATATCGTATGGGTTCTATTTATCGTTCTGAACAGCAGCAATATATTCACTTACTATCCCTGAAAACCAGTATTCAAATACTGAAAATTCACCTACACAACCAGCTTGTATGCTGTTAAACATATGAGCAATATTATAGTAGTTATATTATTGTCCATAGGGGACAGTAGGGCAGTATTATAGTAGTTATATTCTTGTACATAGGGGCAGTATTATAGTAGTTATATTCTTGTACATAGGGGCAGTATTATAGTAGTTATATTCTTGTACATAGGGGCAGTATTATAGTAGTTATATTCTTGTACATAGGAGCAGTATTATAGTAGTTATATTCTTGTACATAGGAGCAGTATTATAGTAGTTATATTCTTGTACATAGGAGCAGTATTATAGTAGTTATATTCTTGTACATAGGGAGCAGTATTATAGTAGTTATATTCTTGTATATAGGAGCAGTATTATAGTAGTTATATTCTTGTACATAGGGGCAGTATAATAGTAGTTATATTCTTGTACATAGGAACAGTATTATAGTAGTTACATTCTTGTCCATAGGGGCAGTATTATAGTAGTTATATTCTTGTACATAGGAGCAGTATTATAGTAGTTATATTCTTGTACATAGGGGCAGTATTACAGTAGTTATATTCTTGTACATAGGGGCAGTATTATAGTAGTTATAATCTTGTACATACGAGCAGTATTATAGTAGTTATATTCTTGTACAAAGGGGGCAGGATTGTACATAGGAGCAGTATTATAGTAGTTATATTCTTGTACATAGAGGCAGTATTATAGTAGTTATATTCTTGTACATACGAGCAGTATTATAGTAGTTATATTCTTGTACATAGGGGCAGTATTGTACATAGGAGCAGTATTATAGTAGTTATATTCTTGTACATAGAGGCAGTATTATAGTAGTTATATTCTTGTACATAAAGGCAGTATTATAGTAGTTATATTCTTGTACATAGGGGCAGTATTATAGTAGTTATATTCTTGTACATAGGGGCAGTATTATAGTAGTTATATTCTTGTACATAGGGGAAGTATTATAGTAGTTATATTCTTGTACATAGGAGCAGTATTATAGTATATTGTTGTACATAGGAGCAGTATTATAGTAGTTATATTCTTGTACATAGGTGCAGTATTATAGTAGTTATATTATTGTACATAGGGGCAGTATTATAGTATATTCTTGTACATAGGGGCAGTATTATAGTAGTTATATTCTTGTACATGGGAGGCAGTATTATAGTAGTTATATTCTTGTACATAGGAGGCAGTATTATAGTAGTTATATTCTTGTACATAGGGGCAGTATTATAGTAGTTATATTCTTGTACATACGAGCAGTATTATAGTAGTTATATTCTTGTACATAGGGGCAGTATTATAGTAGTTATATTCTTGTACATACGAGCAGTATTATAGTAGTTATATTCTTGTACATAGGGGCAGTATTATAGTAGTTATATTCTTGTACATACGAACAGTATTATAGTAGTTATATTCTTGTACATAGGGGCAGTATTATAGTAGTTATATTCTTGTACATACGAGCAGTATTATAGTAGTTATATTCTTGTACATAGGGGCAGTATTATAGTAGTTATATTCTTGTACATAGGGGAAGTATTATAGTAGTTATATTCTTGTACATAGGAGCAGTATTATAGTAGTTATATTCTTGTACATAGGGGGCAGTATTATAGTAGTTATATTCTTGTACATAGGGGCAGTATTATAGTAGTTATATTCTTGTACATACGAGCAGTATTATAGTAGTTATATTCTTGTACATAGGGGCAGTATTATAGTAGTTATATTCTTGTACATAGGGGAAGTATTATAGTAGTTATATTCTTGTACATAGGAGCAGTATTATAGTAGTTATATTCTTGTACATAGGAGCAGTATTATAGTAGTTATATTCTTGTACATAGGTGCAGTATTATAGTAGTTATATTCTTGTACATAGGGGCAGTATTATAGTAGTTATATTCTTGTACATAGGGGGTAGTATTATAGTAGTTATATTCTTGTACATAGGGGCAGTATTATAGTAGTTACATTCTTGTACATAGGGGCAGTATTATAGTAGTCATATTCTTGTACATACGAGCAGTATTATAGTAGTTATATTCTTGTACATAGGGGCAGTATTATAGTAGTTATATTCTTGTACATAGGGGAAGTATTATAGTAGTTATATTCTTGTACATAGGGGAAGTATTATAGTAGTTATATTCTTGTACATAGGGGAAGTATTATAGTAGTTATATTCCTGTACATAGGAGCAGTATTATAGTATATTCTTGTACATAGGAGCAGTATTATAGTAGTTATATTCTTGTACATAGGTGCAGTATTATAGTAGTTATATTCTTGTACATAGGTGCAGTATTATAGTAGTTATATTCTTGTACATAGGGGCAGTATTATAGTAGTTATATTCTTGTACGGGCAGTATTATAGTAGTTATTTTCTTGTACATAGGGGCAGTATTATAGTAGTTATATTCTTGTACATAGGAGCAGTATTATAGTAGTTATATTCTTGTACATAGGGGAAGTATTATAGTAGTTATATTCTTGTACATAGGAACAGTATTATAGTAGTTATATTCTTGTACATAGGTGCAGTATTATAGTAGTTATATTCTTGTACATAGGAGCAGTATTATAGTAGTTATATTCCTGTACATAGGGGCAGTATTATAGTAGTTATATTCTTGTACATAGGGGCAGTATTATAGTAGTTATATTCTTGTACATAGGGGCAGTATTATAGTAATATTCTTGTACATAGGGGCAGTATTATAGTAGTTATATTCTTGTCCATAGGAGCAGTATTATAGTAGTTATATTCTTGTCCATAGGAGCAGTATTATAGTAGTTATATTCTTGTACATAGGAGCAGTATTATAGTAGTTATATTCTTGTACATAGGAGCAGTATTATAGTAGTTATATTCTTGTACAAAGGAGCAGTATTAGAGTAGTTATATTCTTGTACATAGGAGCAGTATTATAGTAGTTATATTCTTGTACAAAGGAGCAGTATTAGAGTAGTTATATTCTTGTACATAGGCGGCAGTATTATAGTAGTTATATTCTTGTACATAGGAGGCAGTATTATAGTAGTTATATTCTTGTACATAGGAGCAGTATTATACAGCCATATGCTAAAGTTTGGGCACCCCTATTAATGTTAACCTTTTTTCTTTAAAACAATTTTGGTTTTAGCAACAGCTATTTCAGTTTCATATATCTAATAACTGATGGACTCAGTTATATTTCTGGATTCAAATGAGGTTTATTGTACTAACAGAAAATGTGCAATCTGCATTTAAACAAAATTTGACAGGTGCAAAAGTATGGGCACCCTTATCATTTTCTTGATTTGAACACTCCTAACTACTTTTTACTGACTTCCTGAAGCACTAAATTGGTTTTGTAACCTCATTGAGCTTTGAAGTTCATAGCCTGGTGTATCAAATCATGAGAAAAGGTATTTAAGGTGGCCACTTGCAAGTAGTTCTCCTATTTGATTCTCCTATGAAGAGTGGCATCATGGGCTCCTCAAAACAACTCTCAAATGATCTGAAAACAAAGATTATTCAACATAGCTTTTCAGGGGAAGGATACAAAAAGTTGTCTCAGAGATTTAACCTGTCAGTTTCCACTGTGAGGAACATAGTAAGGAAATGGAAGAACACAGGTACAGTTCTTGTTAAGCCCAGAAGAGGCAGGCCAAGAAAAATATCAGAAAGGCAGAGAAGAAGAATGGTGAGAACAGTCAAGGACAATCCACAGACCACCTCCAAAGACCTGCAGCATCATCTTGCTGCAGATGGTGTCACTGTGCATCGGTCAACAATACAGCGCACTTTGCACAAGGAGAAGCTGTATGCGAAAGAAGCCGTTTCTGCAAGCACGCCACAAACAGAGTCGCCTGAGGTATGCAAAACCACATTTGGACAGGCCAGTTACATTTTGGAAGAAGGTCCTGTGGACTGATGAAACAAAGATTGAGTTGTTTGGTCATACAAAAAGGCGTTCTGCATGGAGGCTAAAAAACACAGCATTCCAAGAAAAACACTTGCTACCCACAGTAAAATTTGGTGGAGGTTCCATCATGCTTTGGGGCTGTGTGGCCAATGCCGGCACCCGGAATCTTGTTAAAGTTGAGGGTCGCATGGATTCAACTCAGTATCAGCAGATTCTTGGCAATAATGTGCAAGAATCAGTGACGAAGTTGAAGTTACGCAGGGGATGGATATTTCAGCAAGATAATGATCCAAAACACCACTCCAAATCTACTCAGGCATTCATGCAGAGGAACAATTACAATGTTCTGGAATGGCCATCCCAGTCCCCAGACCTGAATATCATTGAACATCTGTGGGATGATTTGAAGCGGGCTGTCCATGCTCGGCGACCATCAAACTTAACTGAACTGGAATTGTTTTGTAAACAGGAATGGTCACAAATACCTTCATCCTGGATCCATGAACTCATTAATAGCTACAGGAAGCGACTAGAGGCTGTTATTGTTGCAAAAGGAGGATCTACGAAATATTAATGTCACTTTTATGTTGAGGTGCCCATACTTTTGCACCGGTCAAATTTTGTTTAAATGCAGAATGCACATTTTCTGTTAGTACAATAAACCTCATTTGAATCCAGAAATATAACTGAGTCCATCAGTTATTAGATATATGAAACTGAAATAGCTGTTGCTAAAACCAAAATTGTTTTAAAGAAAAAAGGTTAACATTAATAGGGGTGCCCAAACTTTAGCATATGGCTGTATAATACTGCTCCTATGTACAAGAATATAACTACTATAATACTGCTCCTATGTACAAGAATATAACTACTATAATACTGCCTCCTATGTACAAGAATATAACTACTATAATACTGCCGCCTATGTACAAGAATATAACTACTTTAATACTGCTCCTATGTACAAGAATATAACTACTCTAATACTGCTCCTTTGTACAAGAATATAACTACTATAATACTGCTCCTATGTACAAGAATATAACTACTATATGAAACTGAAATATCTGTTGCAAAAACCAAAATTGTTATAAAGAAAAAAGGTTAACATTAATAGGGGTGCCCAAACTTTTACATATGACTGTAGTAGTTATATTCTTGTACATAGAGGGCAGTATTATAGTAGTTATAATAATAATAATCTTTATATAGCGCCAACATATTCCGCAGCGCTTTACAGTTTAAAGTTATATTCTTGTACATAGGTGGCAGCATTATAGTAATTATATTCTTGTATATAGGGGCAGTATTATAGTAGTTATATTCCTGTACATAGCGGCAGTATTATACTAGTTATATTCTTGTACATAGGGGCAGTATTATAGTAGTTATATTGTTGTACATAGGGCAGTATTATAGTAGTTGTATTCTTGTATATAGGGGCAGTATTATAGTAGATAGCAAAGCCACTAAGGAAGACTCAAGGTCTCCAAAAATTCATTTTTAAACAGCAGAAAAAAGGCAGCAACACTTACCTGCCCAGGTCTAAGAACAAATGCACTGCAGGGTGCAGCCAGCCCATAAAGCAAGATGTTAGCAACACAGGTGCAAAATACCAGATTAACAGCCACTCTTATATGTGGTGCAGTATTATAGTAGTTATATTCTTGTACATAGGAGCAGTATTATAGTAGTTATATTCTTGTACACAGGAGCAGTATTATAGTAGTTATATTCTTGTACATAGGCAGTATTATAGTTGTTATATTCTTGTACACAGGAGCAGTATTATAGTAGTTATATTCTTGTACATAGGAACAGTACTATAGTACTTATATTCTTGTACATAGGGGGCAGTATTATAGTAGTTATATTCTTGTACATAGGGAGCAGTATTATAGTAGTTATATTCTTGTACATAGGGAGCAGTATTATAGTAGTTATATTCTTGTACATAGGAACAGTACTATAGTACTTATATTCTTGAACATAGGGGGCAGTATTATAGTAGTTATATTCTTGGACATGGAGCAGTATTATAGTAGTTATATTCTTGTACATAGGGAGCAGTATTATAGTAGTTATATTCTTGTACATAGGAACAGTACTATAGTACTTATATTCTTGAACATAGAGGGCAGTATTATAGTAGTTATATTCTTGTACATAGGAGCAGTATTATAGTAGTTATATTCTTGTACCTAGGGAGCAGTATTATAGTAGTTATATTCCTGTACATAGGAGGCAGTATTATAGTTGTTATATTCTTGTACACAGGAGCAGTATTATAGTAGTTATATTCTTGTACATAGGAGGCAGTATTATAGTTGTTATATTCTTGTACATAGGGGCAGTATTATAGTAGTTATATTCTTGTACATGGGAACAGTACTATAGTAGTTATATTCTTGTATATAGGAGCAGTATTATTCTAGTAATTCTTGTATATGTGGTGCAGTATTATAGTAGTTACAGTCATGTCTGAGAGTGTTTTCACCGTAGAAATTCCTCCAGAAACTGAAGTACAGTATTTGAGACATTTTTGTACCATCTCCTGATCTGCAGTTATCCAGGAGCATGAGGGTCTTATATTTAGCTTTGTTTTTTTGTTCTCCTAATGGCATATACTTTTGCAATGAACAGTTTATCCACCAGTAACTCGTTCTTGGAATGAGCTCGGCAGATATGAATGTCCTTCAGTTCTATGTATAATTGCTTGTCATGGCGGTATGCATTATACAAATAATGTCAGATTGGAGGAGATCCGGGTACACCGCACCTGCCCCTCTCCCATGCCTCCTGTTTCTCACTCCCAGCACATTCCTTTTCTTTTCTGATCCAAAGTCTTGTGACGTTACAACCTGAAAATGCCCAAATATGGGAAAAGAGGAAATGCAAGTTTTTGTGATGAGGCAAAACCAGAAGATGAGAGAAGTCTAAAGAGGGGTTGGGCTGGAGGGGATAAAACGTCAGCCAGACAGGGAAACTAACCACTGATCCCACTCAGACTCCTGATCACCAACAGACGCTTCCGATAGATCGCTTCTGGGGAAAGGATGACGGAACAGAGGAAGTTTTTATTGTATAGGTTAATATCGAAATGTCAGCGTCAGTGTAGCAGCTGTATCTCAGATCTGTTTCTACGGTTCATCCTGTGTAACATCTGTTTCCCAGTGTGTCTAGCTGGATTGCGTCTCACATTCTCCTTTTACGTTTCTCCTATTTTGAAGTTTATTTTCTACTTGTTTTTTCCCCTTCTTTGCCATTGGGCGTGATTTTTGTAATCCCATTGAGGGCGGCAGTTTCATTATTTGCAATTTTTTTTTAAAAGTCACACAATTTTTGCACATATTTTTTTCCAGCCCCCCCCCCCCTTTTTTTTTTTTCTATGGCACAAATTGTAAGAGCCGCATGCGACGGTTTGCTCTAAAAAGGTGCGACAAAAAGTAAAAAGACAAAAATGAAGACCGTAGGATTGGTGATAACTACAGAATAGGTGATAATATGTGGTAGCATCATAGGGAGTAAATGGAGCAACAGTCGGGAATGCAGGAGAGTTGCATTTCAATTCCAAATATCAATATATGACATAGTTGACATTTAGGTCCAGTGAGGCCGTACTGGGCCACAGGCCATTAAAAGGAGGACGACATGGGTTGAGAGGGACTATAGGGTAGGGTACATGTTAAGAGTGTGAGTTTAGAAATTGTTAAGGGATTTGAATAGTGGTGTTGGGATAGGGCTGTGGGGAGGTTAGGGCAAGCATGATAAAATGGTGTAGCCATTTTAGTGGGGCAACCATTTTAGGTGCCCCTATCACAGTGAAAACAGGCTCCCACCCGCACGCCCTTATCATTTGCGTCAACGTCGAGTTAATTGACAGAAATTTAAGTATTTACATTTGTGTATACTTTGTCATGGCAGCGTGACGTGGGGGGAGGTCCTCGAGGTTGGTGGTGCTAGTAAATGGTGGCTTGGAGGGGGGGATCTCTAAGGTCCTGGACTCGCCCTTAGGTGGATTAAGTGGAAATATGGAATCCGTGGGTATTTCTGGGGGATATTGGCCGGTCGAGTCTCTTAGTGCCTCCGAGCTGGTGCTTAGCGGCTAGAGGCAGGACTCGAACTTTGGCCAAGTTTTCTGGGACATTGACCTGAGGCGGTTACAGTTTGGGGCTTCGAAGACCGCCCCCCCCTTTGTGGATAATGTTAAAAAATTGTTATGTTAAATGTCTAATAAATAGCTGCTGTGGCCAATTTATCCAAATAAGGTGTGGCAAGTCATTATTCGGCGGGGTATAGTATTAAGGTGGATGGGTAAAAGCGGAGGGTATTTTTGAGAAAGGGGGTGAAAGCCACAGGAATCTCAAATACCCAATTGTCATGATTTTTCAAGCAGTTTATACAAATTTTCTGCTTGACAAGTTGCAAATTTTTTGTACAACTCCATTACGCCAAAAAGTTATGACTTGGCTCGGGTTGGAGAGCTCATGGCTGAAAGAGGCATAAATTATGATGGAATGTATGTGATTTCTGTACATTTATTACGCTGGCACAGTGTTACTCGCTTCTTCATGAATTTGACGCAACTTATTCCAACGCACAGTCCAGGATCACTTGTGTACTAAATGGAAAGCTTGATGAAACAAGGTCCAAGTTCTCAAAAAGGCATGCTTATCTTGACCACTGGGTGGCGCTGTTGTGTTCTACAATTGGCAATCACCCACATTTCTCAATTGATTGAGTTAAGGATGACCACTTCCAATCCTTGTGGGAATGTAGGAGTCTGCTTATAATTAGGATATAGTGTACCTTCTATATGCTTTCCAGACATAGTAGAGATCTACTGCTATTCCACAACAGATTTCTGGCAACGTGGTGTTTATTTTTCCTGCCTCATTACAAGGTAAAACAATCCAGTATTACAGCTCATTACTAGAATTGTTGATAATAATCTGCTTAATAACCACTACCCAATTTTGCTTTTGTGGGAATGTGGCCCGAGGGGCCTGCTCTGTTCATGAGAATGATGTGACCACAATCACCCGACCATCACTTGTCAAACATTAATGGCCCATCGCAATGGCTCATTTAGATAAGCCAAAAATTGGCAAAATAGCATTTGAAAAAATGCTAGTTTCCAATTATCTGCCCATGTAATCATGCGAGCGATCACCCAACTTAGACCTGGGTCACACTTGCGAGTGCAATGCGAGAAACTCGCACCTCAATACCCGGCACTGCCGCCGGTGGTTTGGACCGGAGCGCTCAGCTGCATAGAAAGACATGCAGCCGCACACTCCGGTCCCGAGAGCCAGGTATTGAGGCGAGGGAATCGCGCGAGTTTCTCGCATTGCACTTGCAAGTGTGACCCCGGCCTTATGAGCAAAATGGTGGTATAAAGATCATTGTTATTGGCAGCACATTGCACAGTATACATAGAGGAAATCGACCACTCTAAATTAAACTTTAGGTGTAGACAGGCAAAGAGTCAGTTCGCCGCCCCAAACCTATATCCAAGTAACTTGACCCATGTGTTTTAGTCACAGAAAACCTTTGTTTGACGTGCAGTTTTTTAGGTAGTTTTGGAGTAGTAACTGTGTGGAAACTCTCCAAATCCTCCTCAAAAAATCCCCAAAAACTTGGAGGTTTTACTCAGTTTCTGCTCCAAAAATTCTGCCAAAAGACTACGTGCACATACCCTCAGTGCCATTTCACACACAGCATTTTTAGGTAACAGTGCTGCAATTTAGTTAGCGTGTATTTAAAATATATGAATCCAGTTGTCACTTTGGGAAAACCATGGGATTTTAAGACAACCTATTTATAGGGACGCTATCATCGAACATTATTGTTTAAATACAGTTTTTGTGTTAGAATTGTTTTTGTCAACATTGTTTTTCATCACTATTATAATCTGTATTAAAAATTAATAAGAAAAATCCTGCTATTTTCACTGGGGCTTTTTTAGACTGTAATATACTATTTCAGGAAATTCACATGAACATTAGCAGCAATGAACAGACTCAGACCCTATCTATGTATTGAAGCATCTAATGAGCATGTGCAAAAGTCATTGTGAGGAAGGGGGAGGTCAGCAGTGATATCACCTCGTGTGATTGGTTGATGCTGTCTTATAAGCGGTCTAGTCATAGCTCCCAACCATCGCGATTCTCGCAGAACAGTCCCGTTTCTGACCCCCCACCCGTGTCCCGCCCGGGACTCTATTTTTCCGGCACTGCACTAAGCCGCCACGCCCTCCCAGAGAGACCCACCGCAGCCTGCAATGACATCCTAGGCTGTTCTGTGGCTGTGCGTACAGCACCTGTGACGAGGTCACAGGAGGGGAGGAGTCAGGAGTCACATAATCAGGGGCCTCCGTGTCTGCACTCTGCAGGACTCTGGTGTGCTGGTTGTCATAGTGCAAGATGATGTGAAGTTTCTGTGTGGGGTCAGGAGGGGTTTACAGTGTGGATGTAGCAAAGCCGCGCATGTACGATGTGTACGGAGTGGAGCCGCGCGTGTACGAGGTGTACGGAGCGGAGCCGCGCGTGTTCGAGGTGTACGGAGCGGAGCCGCGTGTGTACGAGGTGTACGGAGTGGAGCCGCGCGTGTACGAGGTGTACCGAGTGGAGCCACGAGTGTACGAGGTGTACGGAGTGGATCCGCGCGTGTACGGAGTGGATCCGCGCGTGTACGAGGTGTACGGAGTGGATCCGCGCATGTAGGGGGAATGCGGAGCGGAGCCGTGTGTGTACGGAGTGGAGCCATGTGTGTACGGGATGTATGGAGCGGAGCCAAGTGTGTACGAGGCATACAAAGCGGGCTTTTCCCATGGACACAGGAGTACACTGCGGAGCCCTGAGGAGCACTTTAAAACTCGCACATGATGTTCCACCGGAAGTGATGTGCTGGAAGCTGACCGAAAATGAGGTAATTTCATGAGGAGATTGTGACGGAACCATGGAGGCACTTCAGGGAATGCTTCAGATCCATCACCATGTCCTCCTCCGACAGCGCGGATAGCGGGATCGCCTTGGAATCAGAGATGCCGGTGAGCAGATCATGATATGTCCTGCATCGGGAGGCTCAGGTGGGCATTACAATGGGAGCCGGGCTGCTATAGTATCTTCATAGAATCCTTCTTTGTTTCTCTCTCGTTCTCTCTCTGTTCTTTCCTTCTCTCTCTCTGTTTCTTTCTTTCTCTGTTCTCTCTCTCTCTCTGTTCTTTCTCTCCCTCTCTTTTTCTTTCTCTCTCTGTTCTTTCTTTCTCTCTAATCTTTATTTTTTCTTTCTCCCTCTGTTTTCTTTCCCCTCTTTCTTTCTGTTCTCTTTGTTCTTTCTTTCCCCTCTATCTCTCTGTTCTTTCTTTCTCTCTTTCTGTTCTTTCTTTCCCCTCTTTCTTTCTCTCTATCGCTGTTCTTTCTTTCCCCTCTTTCTTTCTCTGTTCTTTTTCTTTTTTTCCCTCTTTCTTTCTCTGTTCTTTTTTTCATTCTCTGTGTTCTTTCTTTCTCTCTCTCTGTTCTTTCTTTCCCCTCTTTCTTTCTTTCTGTTCTTTCTCTACTTCTTTCTTTCTCTCTATTTATTTCTTTCCCCTCTTTCTTTCTCTCTCTGTTCTTACTTTTCCCTCTTTCTTTCACTCTCCCTGTTCTTTTTTTCTGTCCCCTTTCTTTCTCTCTCTGTTCTTTCTTTCTCTCTGTTTTCTTTCCCCTTTCTTTCTCTCTGTTCTTTCTTTCCCCTCTTTCTTTCTCTCTGTGTTCTTTCTTTCTCTGTTCTAACTTTCTTTTCCCTTTCTTTTTCTCTGTTCTTTTCTTCGCTCCCTGTTCTTTCTTTCCCCTTTCTCTCTCTGTTCTTTCTTTCTTTCCCCTCTTTCTTACACTGTCTGTTCTTTCTTCTTTCTCTCTCTGTCCTTTCTTCTCTATCTGCTCTTCCTCTCTCTGTTCTTTCTTTCTCTGTTTTCTTTTTTCTCTGTATTCTTTCTTTCATTTCCTCAGTACCTGTCAGTGTGCCCACAGTACCAGCCACTGTGCCCATAATGCCAGCCACTGTGCCCTCAGTACGTTAGTGTGATTAGCAGTGCTAAATGGGTGTGGTTGAGCGTGACTAGTTGTGAAATGGGTGTGGTCGGGCGTGGCTTAAATTTTGCCACGGAGCGCTGCACGCACTGCAGCCTTTGTCCCTCTTTCCCTTCTTCAAAAGTTGTGAGGTATGCCATAGTGATAGCAGTCATTTTAATCATGATGATAATGAAGATGCAGAAAACTCTTCCTGAAAGGACAGGAAGTATGACTCTAAAATAGCCTCAGTGGCAAATGTGAAAATTGTAAGATTTCAACTTTTTTTTGTAATAAAGATCGTGATATAAAAAAAAATACATTGCCAAAAAAGGTTTAAAAATATATGTAACACAAAAAACTGATTTAAACTACATGTAATTTTTGGATGACACATTCGCTTTAAAGATCAATCACTTGGTAATAGCGCGTCTGGAAACTCCCAACATTCAGCTGCTGTTATTTGAGGCTGGTGTTTGGCCATTTATACCCTACAGTAGACAATGCCTATATAATGAAAACAAAAACAAACTTTTTATTTAAATGTATTTAATGATTTTTTTTCAGAACCACAGGAATCTCCCAAAATAGCAAAATTTGTCCTATAAAAATATCTTGTATTTTTCTATACATACAATGCATTTTTTTTTACAATACCAGAAAAGTTTCATTGGTACCAGATAGATCTCAACTTCAGTTTAAAAAAAAAAGATACAAAAAAAAAACAAATTTTTTTTCTTGAGCATTTTCCTGTATATTAGAAATGCAAATTTTTGTATTTTTTATATATAATAAAAAAAGATTAGAGGAAGTCCAAACATACAAAGTGTTGACTTCCTCACTTGGGGGTCTTTGGGTTACTCCCCCTAAACTGTACAAGTCAAGATTTATAAGGGGAAATCATAAGGGGGGATATTTTGAGTCTTTACAAGGAATGTCAACAGTACAAGAAATACATGGAAATTACCAGTACACATTGTATAATTGTGGTAGTAGAAGGTCCGTTCCAGCCATCGTTGATATTACTCCTTTTCATATACACATTACCCTGAGAGGGCCATTCCTTTGTGCTCAGTGTCACCCTCTAATGCATTTTGTATTTAGTGGGGGAAGGGAAGTGACAACTTCTCTGAGCAAACTCCATTAAGTCTAACTAAAATAAGACATGTACTTACTTCGTTACAACACTGCCCTCAATGGACAGATACGTATTTAAACAGCTAGGAGAACATTCTTATCTGACTGGAACAGCACTTTGTACCTATAAATCTTGTCACATTATAATCAAGTCATAAGATGGGAAAAAAATATTGTAAAAGCCCATAGATATGAGAAGAGAGAAAACCATAATACAGCACAAAGACTGAAGTACGAAAACGAAGACATTTGATCAACAAGAAGAACTGGATAGGGTAGAAAGATGGCATTGTTGCCAATAAAGTCCCAGCACGTTACCCTATTTTGTTTTACTATCATTTAAATGTATTAATAGTGATATAAGGACGGTGACCTGTTCTGTGAACATAATACAAACAAAGAATCAAAAAGAAAGGGCAAAGGGCATGTTTTGAGCAAAAAGTCAGAAGATGATCTTGAAGAAAATTTCCTAGCGGAAATTCTCAGAGTATTGAACAGTCATCAGGAGAAGAATCCATGAAAGGACCATGATAGGGGTTAAAGATTAATGGAGAAAATGTATTGAAGAATAGAAAGATTAGAGAAGGATCCACCACGAGAGAAGATGTCACAGGAGAGTACTAGACATGGACGGACGAGGGCTTCAAGGCTTGAAAGTAGGATGTCTGATAGAGAAGGATTTGAGGCAAGTTGCAAAGAGAACAGATGCTGTGTAGAAGAACTGAGGAACGGGAAGCATGTGAAGAGTCGGAGTAATGATTGCATGTGAAGAATGGGATGAACAGATGAGTGGAGGTGTCCAGAAAAGGACTGAAAATATAGGAAAGAACCTCATAATGGAAAATAATCTTCTGGAGGGTTGGTCCTCTTAAGTAACATGCATAGTACATGATGGCACTGAAAAGGGTGGTCTTAAACAGCTGGTCCTTTGGAGAGGTTTGTTGATATGGAGAAAATTAGAAAGAAATGAACCTTGGCATGGAAATTTGAAGAGCAGAAAGCAACAGTTAATTTGGCATAGGTGGGTATTGGTGAAAATACTCGATGGGTAATTGTAGAGGGAATAGACTGCTTGACGAGTAGAAGGCCCACAGAACTGCCGCCAGAGAAAAGCTACTCGGGAAGGCAGCGATTAAAAGTGAAAAGACATGGTGAGGATGCCCTGAGTATAGAGGCCTATAAAAAAAATGTGGAAAAAAAGCCACAAAGATTATACCAGAACAGAATAAGAAAGATAATTATGACAGTACTCACAATAACAATGGAAAAGATAGCATAAAAGATGATAAACCACATAAGGAGAGTCAACAGAATGGTGACAGAAAATACCTTACAGTAACAGGATGATTTCCGGGTTTTAGACATTATAGTCTAAACAAAAATTGTTCTGGGTTTTTCTGTCCATGTATCACTTCCCAGCCTGTCCATGTAAAGCTATTCTCAATGCAAAATTGTAGGTGGATGTTACTTACGATAACACTGTAATTGCTGATTTAATTTTAATAATTCACCCATTTTTATAAACAAGTTTGCATAAAATAAAAAAAAAAAAACAATATGCGACCCTTTTGCTCCTTTGGTGATTTGTTAATTGGGTTTGGAAAAGGAAGGGACTGAATGTATATCTGATAACATCATCATACAGATGACACTTCTTTAGAGGAAACCCAGTCTGTATATTAAGCAGAGACATCTGCTCTTAATCCTGGGCCTGGGCAAAGGGACATTTGCTAGTATATGAAGCAGAAAAAGAAAATCATGATCTTAAAGCTGCGATGCACACTGTACCTTATGTCTCCTGGTTGTCACAAATTTTGAAGGCTTTAATTCAATTTAAAGCCACAGTTATGTTATAATATAAATTATACTGTGTGCACAACACCCCATTAATCATGATTAATAGATGATTAATGGAGTCGTAACATAGTAATATAGAAAGAATTTTGGAATAACTTGCCTGCCTCAAAAAAATGCTAATACTCAACTAAGTGGTTACAATTATATACACTCTAGGGCAATAAGACGTCACCAATTAGCCCCAAATGAAGCGAACCAACCAATGTATGTAATAAAACTACACAATTTTATTGGGTATCAAACAAACAGAAAAAAGCTACATATCCATATTCTCATAACATACCCCAAGGGGGCAAATGCACAGACCAAATAGAAACAAGGGAAAATAATTTTCTATTGATAAAAAATGCATCAAAAAATGGATTCATATAATAACATAATACCTTAAATGGTTCATATTTCAATATCCCTACAGCACCACTAGAATAGAATCCCACGTCTTTTCACTTTTAATCGCTGCCTTCCTGAGTAGCTTTTCTCTGGCGGCAGTTCTGTGGGCACCCCCGGAAGAAGCAAGAGGGCGAAACGCGCGTCGGGGCACGGGGGTCATTGCACTGGACCATAATCACCACCACTTTCTGGCTAAGGTAATTACAAGCTATACTGCTACTACAATTTGGCTATATTTATTAGTGTGGCATTTATTAAGGGATGGGCTTAGGCTTATGATGCACTGGCATTTTATGAGAGCTAGATCTGTTTACCCCTTATAATGCTGCTTACTGAGATATTGCTGTAAAGGATTCTATTCTAGTGGTGGTGTAGGGATATTGAAATATGAACCATTTAGGGTATTATGTTATTATATGAATCCATTTTTTGATGTATTTTTTATCAATAGAAAATTATTTTCCCTTGTTTCTATTTGGTCTGTGCATTTGCCCCCTTGGGGTATGTTATGAGAATATGGATATGTAGCTTTTTTCTGTTTGTTTGATACCCAATAAAATTGTGTAATTTTATTACATACATTGGTTGGTTCGCTTCATTTGGGGCTAATTGGTGACGTCTTATTGCCCTAGAGTGTATATAATTGTGGTTGAAGTGCCAAATATTATCTTGGGGACACTTTAGTGTTTTGTTTAAGTGGTTACAAATGCCTGCCTGCACTTAGGACATACAACACTACCTGTCACTGTGTGCTGGAGGCCTTCATCGGTATTAGCACAGACCATGAATCACAGACTGGCCATGGGTTTCCTTACCCGAATTTCACCTGTCTGAATGCCACCTTATAGTGAAGGAGACTTATCAAGGGTCTATCTTGATTTTCCAGCACATGCCCAAGTAGGACATTTTTCATGGGATTATCTGAAAAATATATCCACAAAGCAATTAACACCAACTTGTCAAATACAAAATAAAGTACTGTGATATCCCAAGTTACGCACCCAAGTGGGAGTGAAAATATGGCCATAGGCACAGTGATAATTTGGCCAGTGTGATTCAAAAATTAGTATTCACATCAACATCCTATGCATCTATAACATACAGCTGTAATTTTAATCGTTGCAATGGCCAACACTTCCACTTTTCAAAAATAATCCTGGTAGACTCCATAGGGGGCCAATTTACTATAGTGTGAGCATCTAGGATGTGGCAAAAAAAAATCGCCAAATATTGGCACATTTTGGTGCCAACTGTCACATCAAGTTTTAGATCTATTTACTATGTGCTTAAAATCCTTTCACAGCTTACTCAAAGGAGTGTGGCTGACCTCTACAGAGAAACGGCTTGTGGTGTGCCAAATTTATCATCCAGCATGAGCCACTGTGATAAATTTAGGTGCATACTTAGACTCAGTTTACACTGTTTGTATATATTAGAAAGGATTAGTAAAGTTCCACTAGTGTGTTTGAAGTTTTTTTTGAATGAAGAAACCATGGCTTTTGGCAGTGAAGGCGCTAAGTTGAAAAAGATTGGTTTGGGGAAATGTGGCCGATTTCAATTCCGTGTTTAGAAGAAAAGTGATGAAAGGTTTCAGCTGCTTTTGTCTCCTCGGGGCTAACTCCTCAAAGCCAATAAAGAAGCTTGCGTCAAGGTCAATTCTAACATTCACATCAATATGCATGTATGGAGGTGTCTGTAAAAACACACCTCTCAGCTCTGTCTGAGAATGCAACAAATGGCAACAAGAAAAAAATACTAGAAAAAGTCCCCCTGAGAGACATCTGGAATATTTTATATAAAAAAAATTGTAAAGGTCTGTAGCCAGTATTTTTATTATGTGGGACCGCTATGGGATCACAGATGTTGAATTTATTTATCCCATATCACTGAACTAACCGACAATAACCCCGATGTATATTTGGCTGGTATTGGTAAACATGATGGTAAACTCAGAGGCGATATGGAAATACCCCTGATAACAAACTTAATAACAGTGTCCCTTCTGGTCTTGCACATAAAATGTTCCAGTCTAGGGAACTGCAATGGGGGTCATAACAGTGTCGCTTGTTCAAAACATTCTTCGTAGTCCTTGTTCCTTGTGTGTATTTTCTGTGCTGCCTGCCTGCGCCTTTGATATTCTAAAAATTCCTCCTTCAAGGCTGCACAACGTTCTTCTGGGCTGGATAAAGCCTGAGGGTATCGACTGTCCATTGAATCCACCAGTCCCGAACCAGCCGGGCATGGAGCCACCTCTGAAGGGAGTTTTACATCTGCACAGGAGAAAAAAGTTTTAGCTGTGAAATTCATCAATTACTACACACATGAAGCTTGATCTGTCCAACATCTTACTAGATCTATGTACAATTAGTGTTCTCATACCTTCACAACAAGTTATTTCCTCTGTAGACAGTCTAACAGTCTATGTAAGGAACTTGACGGAGATATATCTGACAGGAAATCTCCTTCACATCCTACGTATTCTATATTAAATCCAGAAGTAGGGTCTGATGAAGTTGCATAAACATGAGGGTTTGATATTGCCAACACTTTCAGGACATCTGCAAGATAACTTTGAATCTATTCGGATGGTATTTTTCTGGAACATAAACAAGTAATCTAATTCTTATTTCTTGTAAAATCCACCGGTTGAGAGACCAATGCAACTGAATATGTTGACAGTATTATGTGTAACATCTAAGCCCTGTCGAGTCATGACCCTATTTGTACATTTTGTCTCATCTCATAATACCATGATCAAGCAATAGAAATATAGATAAATTCAATGGACAATAAGCTTGTCACCGAGAATATGAGGGGATGGAAAATTTCTAAGCCGCTTTCTCTTTGGCAAGGGAGGCTCCATATCCCCAAGGAACGATTACTGTAATTACACACAGACTCATGTTTTTCTTGTAAAACCCTTTTGAGATATTGTAAGTCACAGGTCTTGTTAAAATACAGCCATGTCTTCTTTGTTTTTATTTCCATGCAACGCATAATTTTTCCAACTGGATACCTTTAAAAGTCAAATGGTGCTAATTTTTTTTACATGTTCCCTGTGTTCCTGACTGGCTCACGATAGTCTTGTCTAAGCACAAAACGTTAGTTTGTCGGTTGAAATTATCTTTTGATTTGCACAAAAGATCATCGTTCATGGCAGCACATCATTTTGTGTAAACAGGAGTAGTGCTGCTGAGAAAAATGGCTTACCTATCTTTTTCTGAACTTTATGCGGCTTTATGAACACAAACCACATCAAAGTTGAGCTGAACTTTGATGCGATCATCAATCAGCTTAGTGAAGTTTAGAAAAAGACAAATAAACTGTGTTACAAACTCTGTCAGAGCGACCTTCTTGAAGCAGGCAAAATCAGAAAGGACGGTCTAGATGGAGCGCCAGGCAGGCGGCCAATTAAGAGAGGTCCACTGCAGCTCCGGTCAGGTACCTCGGGAGAGGAGCAGACGGAGTGATGAATGGAAAAACCCGGTCACAAGGGAGCGCGAAGGACACAGATGAGGTTATTTAAATCTTCATTTACTGCTATCCACAACGCGTTTCAACGGTGTATATCCGTGTTCATCAGGTGGCAGTGACCTTTAGACTAAACTCTCAACCAAAATATATATTTTTTCTTTTGTGGGAATTTGCAGGACCTCTGATCAGGATATCCTGGCAATTCCAACAACCATGGGAGAGCCTAAGATTTCTGATAATAGATTCCTTCTGTTTTGGAGTGGGAGGCTTCTATGATCTCTGTAGTTAACCCATATTTTATGAAAACCCGCATGACTCCATGCTCGCAAGTGTTCAGAAGCTCATATGTTAATTCAGTTTGACAGCACTTAATACTGTCACATGGCCTGGTTACTCCACAGACTGCAAGTAAACGAATGGAAAAATCTATTTGGCATAGCCAGAAACATTGTATTTTCCAAACAATGGTTAAAGGCACTCCTATTATAACATGTTCTGCAGATCATAGCGATAGTAACATAGATAATGATTCACTCACTTTGTCTTTCTACCTTTCCTGCAGAGATGGTTTGGCCACTGTTACCGCTACGATAGATTTGGAGAGCATCCATAAGATCAACTTCAAGGGTAAACTCTGAGTCCCATTCATAGTTCTCATCGACAGATGTATTCCTCCTGTACAAAACACAAGCACTTGTTATCAATTACTAGGATAAGCTTGAAGAAAATGTTATATATACTCAGGGCTGGTTTTAGGCAAAGTGGGGCCCTAGGCAAAAGTTTAAAATGGGGCCCCAAATGCTAACATATTGTACATCACACAGAAGCATTTCTGTTGTAGTTACATGCGCTGAGTTCAGGCCGCTAAACGAATGTGATCGACAATATTGAAGTTGTTCGCTTGTTTCCCGGCCTTGTTACACCAACTGAGAAAGAATAATAGGAACAGAACAATCACTATTAGATCAATCTGCCCCCATACAGTATCGTCTTATGAGCAGCATATCTACAGTTTACACAGGCGATGCGCTGCTGAGAACAATGATTTTTGTTGCAGCATAAACAATCCAATCGCTCGATGAATATGAGGCATTTTGCTTGTTTAGTATAATACACCCCATAGTCCTCCACATGTGCACCACAGTCCTCCATATTGTAAAATGCACACCCCATAGTCCTCCATATGATATAACGTGCCCCATAATCCTCCACATAGTATAATACACTCCTCAGTCCTCCATATAGTATTATACACTACCCATAGTCATCCATATAGTATAATACACTCCTCATAGTCCTCCATATATTAATACACTCCTCAGTCCTCCTTATAGTATAATATACTTCTCATAGTCCTCCATATATTAAAATACACTGTTGAGTCCTCCTTATAGTATAATACACACCTCATAGTGCTCCATATAGTATTATACACTCCCCATAGTCCTCCATATAGTATAATATACTTCTCATAGTCCTCCATATATTAAAATACACTGTTCAGACCTCCTTATAGTATAATACACACCTCATAGTGCTCCATATAGTATTATACACTCCCCATAGTCCTCCATATAGTATAATACACTCCTTAGTTCTCCATATAGTATAATACACTCTTCAGTCTTCCATATAGTATAATACACTCCTCATAGTCCTCCATATGTTAAAATACACTACTCAGTCCTCCATATAGTATAATACACTCCTTATAGTCCTCCATATATTGAAATACACTCCTCAGTCCTCCATATAGTATAATACACTCCTGAGTCCTCCATATAGTATAATACACTCCTCATAGTCCTCCATATATTAAAATACACTACTCAGTCCTCCATATAGTATAATACACTCCTCATAATGCTCCATTTAGTATAATGCACCGCCATAGTCATCCATGTACAATTCACTTCCCATAGTATAATGCACCCCATAGTTCTTCATATAGTATAATATATTCCCCATAGTCCTCGATACAGTGTAATGCAGCCCACATATAGTATAATGCTGCCACCCCACAGAGTATAATGCAGCCACTCCACAGAATATAATGTAGCCCCCTGAGCATAATGCAGCCCCGCTATACAATATAATGTAACCCCCATAGAATATAATGCAGCCCCCCTCATAGTATAATGCAGCCCCTCCATATAATATATGGTAGCCCCCTCACAGAGTATAATGCAGCCCCTAAGAGTATAATGAGTCCCCCATACAATATAATGCAGCCCCTATAGAATTCAATAATACAATGTAGCCCCCCTCATATAGGATGATGCAATCACCCCTCATAGAATATAATACAGCCCACCTCCCCATAGAATATAATGTACTCCCATAGAATATAATACAGCCCACCTCACCATAGAATATAATGTACCCCCATAGAATAACACAGCCCACCTCCCCTTAGAATATAATGTACCCCCCACTGAATATAACAGCCCATCTCCCCATAGAATATAATGTACCACCATAGAATAAAATACGGCCCACCTCCCCACAGAATATCATGTACTCCCATAGAATATAATACAGCCCACCCCCCATAGAATATAATGTACCCCGCATAGATTATAATACAGTCCACCTCCCCATAGAATATAATGTACCCCCCATAGAATACAGCCCACCTCCCCATAGAATATAATGTACTCCCATAAATAACACAGCTCACCTCCCCATATAATATAATGTACCCCCCATAAAATATAATACAGCCCACCTCCCCATAGAATATAATGTACTCCCATAGATAACACAGCTCACCTCCCCATATAATATAATGCACACTACTGTTCAAACGTTTGGGGTCACTTAGACAATTTTGTGTTTCTCAATAAAACTCATACTTTTATTAATCAAATGAGTTGCCAAATGAATTTAAAATCTCGTCCAGACATTGACAAGGCTCAAAAAAAAAGATTTTTATTTGAAATAATAATTTTCTCTTTCAAACTTTGATTTTGTCAAAGAATGCTCCCTTTGCAGCAATTACAGCATTGCAGACCTTTGGCATTCTAGCAGTTAATTTACTGAGGTAATCTGGAGAAATTTCACCCCATGCTTCCAGAAGCCCCTCCCACAAGTTGGTTTGGCTTGATGGGCACTTTTTACGTACCACACGGTCAAGCTGCTCCCACAACAGCTGAATGGGGTTGAGATCTGGTGACTGCGCTGGCCACTCCAATACAGATAGAATACCAGCTGCCTGCTTCTTCCCTAAATAGTTCTTGCATAATTTGGAGGTGTGCTTTGGGTCATTGTCCTGTTGTAGGATGAAATTGGCTCCAATCAAGCGCTGTCCACAGGGTATGGCATGGCATTGCAAAATGGAGTGATAGCCTTCCTTATTCAAAATCCCTTTTACCTTGTACAAATCTCCCACTTTACCAGCACCAAAGCGACCCCAGACCATCACATTACCTCCACCATGCTTGACAGATGGCATCAAGCACTCTTCCAGCATCTTTTCAGTTGTTCTGCGTCTCACAAATGTTCTTCTGTGTGATCCAAACACCTCAAACTTGGATTCGTCTGTCCATAACACTTTTTTCCAATCTTCTTCTGTCCAATATCTGTGTTCTTTTGCCCATATTAATCTTTTCCTTTTATTAGCCAGTCTCAGATATGGCTTTTTCTTTGCCACTCTGCCCTGAAGGCCAGCATCCCGGAGTCGCCTCTTCACTGTAGACGTTGACACTGGCGTTTTGCATGTACTATTTAATGAAGCTGCCAGTTGAGGACCTGTGAGGCATCAATTTCTCAAACTACAAACTCTAATGTACTTGTCTTGTTGCTCAGTTGTGCAGCGGGGCCTCCCACTTCTCTTTCTGCTCTGGTTAGAGACTGTTTATGCTCTCCTCTGAAAGTAGTAGTACACACCGCTGTAGGAAATCTTCAGTTTCTTGGCAATTTCTCAAATAGAATAGCCTTCATTTCTAAGAACAAGAATAGACTGTCGAGTTTCACATGAAAGTTCTTTTTTTTCTGGCCATTTTGAGAGTTTAATGGAACCAACAAATGTAATGCTCCAGATTCTCAACTAGCTCAAAGGAAGGTCAGGTTTATATCTTCTCTAATCAGCCAAACTGTTTTCAGCTGTGCTAACATACTTGCACAAGGGTTTTCAAGGGTATTCTAACCATCCATTAGCCTTCTTACACAATTAGCAAACACAAAGTACCATAAGAACACTGGAGTGATGGTTGTTGGAAATGGGCCTCTGTACACCGATGAAGATATTGCATTACAAACCAGATGTTTGCAGCTAGAATAGTCATTTACCACATTAACAATGTATAGAATGTATTTCTGAATCATTTAAAGTAAGCTACATTGGAAAAAACTGTGCTTTTCTTTCAAAAATAAGGAAATTTCCAAGTGACCCTAAACTTTTGAACAGTAGTGTAGAATATAATACAGCCCACCTCCCCACAGAATATAATGTACCCCCACATAGAATATTAAACAGTCATCTTCCCATAGAATATAATGTACCCCCATAGATAACACAGCCCACCTCCCCATAGAATATAATGTAGCCCAAGCTATCGCCGGCCCTGTATATACTGGTTTTTCTTCAATTTGGGATGCACAATATTTGTTATATATTTATTATACATATATACACTACATTATATATACCAGTATATATACAACTCTGGCAAAAATTAAGAGACCACCACATCAAAACCCTGTGATGGGCAGCCCAATCTCTAGACTTGAACCCCATTGAAAACCTCTGGAATGTAATCAAGAGGAAGATGAATAGTCACAAGCCATCAAACAAAGAAGATCTGCTTACATTTTTGTGCCAGAAGCAGTGTGAAAGACGGGTGGCAAGCATGCCGAGACGCATGAAAGCTGTGATTAACAATCATGGTTATTCCACAAAATATTGATTTCTGAACTCTTCCTGAGTTGAAACATTAGTATTGTTGTTTCTAAATGATTATGAACTTGTTTTCTTTGCATTATTTGAGGTCTGAAAGCACTGTTGTTTTTTTTAATTTTGACCATTTTTCTTTGTCAGAAAAAAAAATACAAAATTTATTGCTTTGAAATTCGGAGACATGTTGTCAGAAGTTTATAGAATAAACTAGATGGTGGCCCGATTCTAACACATCGGGTATTCTAGAATATATATGCAGTTTATTTTTGAAGATTTAATAATAATGCAATAATGCACCCCCCAATCCTGATATGTATGGTTCTCTCACCCCCAATCCTGATATGTATAGTTCTCTCACCCCCATTCCTGATATGCATGCTACCCCTCAACCCCCATATCCTGGTATGCATGGTCCCGACCCCCCAATCCTGGAATGCATGGTCCTCTCACCTCTCTTTCCTGGTATGCATGGTCTTCTTACTCCCCTTTCGGGGTATGCATGGTCCCCTCACCCCCCCTTTCTTGGTATGCATGGTCCTCTCACACCCCAATCCTGGTATGTATGCTCACCGTCACCCTCCTTTCCTGGTATGTATGGTCTCCTCACCCCCCAATCCTGGTATGCATGGTATCCTCACCCCCCTTTCCTGGTATGCATGGTCCCCTCACCCCCCTTTCCTGATATGCATGGTCCCCTCACCCCCCAATCCTGGTATGCATGGTCCTCTTACCCCCCCTTTTGAGGTATGCATGGTCCCCTCACCCCCCCAGTCCTGGTATGCATGGTCCTCTCACCCCCAATCCTGATATGCATGGTCTCCTCACCCCCCTTTCCTGGTATGCATGGTCCCCTCACCCCCCTATCCTGGTATGCATGGTCCCCTCACCCCCCTTTCTTGGTATGCATGGTCCCCTCACCCCCCAATCCTGGTATGCATGGTCCCCTCAACCCCCTATCCTGGTATGCATGGTCCCCTCAACCCCCTATCCTGGTATGCATGGTCCCCTCACCCCCCAATCCTGGTATGCATGGTCCCCTCACCCCCCTTTCTTGGTATGCATGGTCCTCTCACACCCCAATCCTGGTATGTATGCTCACCGTCACCCCCCTTTCCTGGTATGTATGGTTTCCTCACCCCCCAATCCTGGTATGCATGGTATCCTCACCCCCCTTTCCTGGTATGCATGGTCCCCTCACCCCCCTTTCCTGATATGCATGGTCCCCTCACCCCCCAATCCTGGTATGCATGGTCCTCTTACCCCCCCTTTTGAGGTATGCATGGTCCTCTCACCCCATCATGATATGCATGGTCTCCTCACCCCCCTTTCCTGGTATGCATGGTCCCCTCACCCCCCTATCCTGGTATGCATGGTCCCCTCACCCCCCTATCCTGGTATGCATGGTCCCCTCACCCCCCTTTCTTGGTATACATGGTCCCCTTAACCCCCTATCCTGGTATGCATGGTCCCCTTAACCCCCTATCCTGGTATGCATGGTCCCCTTAACCCCCTATCCTGGTATGCATGGTCCCCTCACCCCCCAATCCTGGTATGCATGGTCCCCTCACCCCCCTTTCTTGGTATGCATGGTCCCCTCACCCCCCAATCCTGGTATGTATGGTCCCCTCAACCCCCTATCCTGGTATGCATGGTCCCCTCACCCCCCAATCCTGGTATGCATGGTCCCCTCACCCCCCTTTCCGTGTAGCCGCGACCAATCAGCGTCGCGGCCCTCTGTCCGCGACCAATTAGCAACGCGGCCCTGTTGCCGCGACCAATCACTGCAGCGGCCCTGTACAAAAATATTAAAAAATAAAAAAAAAAAAGTTATTCTCACCTTCCGACGGCCTCCTGTCTTCTTTCCACGTGCCCGGCCTCGCGTTCCCAGTAATGCTTTGCGGCTTAGACCGTTGATGACGTCGGTCTTCTTTCTCGCTCTCGCGAGCGATGTCATCAGCGGTCTAAGCCGCAAAGCATTACTGGGAACGCGAGGCCGGGCGCGTGGAAAGATGACAGGAGGCCGTCGGAAGGTGAGAATAACTTTTTTTATTTTAACTCTCTTCTTTACAGATTAAGGCCTGCGCTACAAACAGCCGCGCCTGTCGCTGATTGGTTGCGGCCTGGCGGCTGCGACCAATCAGCAGCCCGCGATTTCGGTTACAGACAGACACGATAAGGCGTATGTGTATATATATATATATATATATATATATATATATATATATATATATATATATATATATATATGAGCAATTTACATTTACTCAGAAATATACCTATAACGAGAAAAATCAGAGAAACTGAACGTTTTAAAGTGGTCTCTTAGTTTTTGCCGGGCTTTTCACATAATCTCAGTGCATATCTGGGCTGCAGAATGTTGACAATAAATAAAATTTACCTTCTGTGGCCAGTTTGCAGATATGATCTCTTGCTTCTATGAAAAACGTCCAGGGGGGGTGTGTTCTGTCATTGAAATGAGAACTGGTCGTTTCCTCCTCAATAGTTTCAATTTCCATAGATCACTGTTCAGTGTGTGTCTGGGGGAGGAGCAGCTGGGTGGCCCTGCTCTCTGCACTAAGGCTGCTAGAGGGGGAGGATTTGTTACTGTGTGAGGAGGGCTTGTTCATGTGGTCGGGGAGGGCCTGTTGCTATGGAAGGTGGGGTTGTTGCTATAGAGGGCAGGTTTTTAGTAGAGTAGGAGGAAACGACCAGTTCTCATTTCAATGCCAGAACACCCCCCCCTGGACGGTTTTCTTAGAAGCAAGAGATCATATCTTGGAAACCCTGCAAACTCGCCACAGAAGGTAAATTACTTATTGTCAGCATTCTGCAGCCCAGATATGCACGGAGATTATGTGAAAAGCCCGGACAACCCCTTTAATACTGTGTATTGCTCCCTCTAACATCAATGACAGCTTGAAGTCTTTTGTGGTAATTGTGGATAAGGTTCTTTATTTTCTCAGATGGTAAAGCTGGCCACTCTTCTTGGCAAAATTACTCCAGTTCCTGTAAATTCCTGGGCTGTCTAGCATGAACTGCGCGCTTGAGATTTCCTCAGAGAGGCTCAATGATACTGAGCTTAGGAGACTGAGATGGCCACTTCAGAACCTTCACTTTGTTCTGCTGTAGCCAATGATAGGTCGACTTGGTCTTGTGTTTTGGATCGTTATCATGTTGGAACGTCCAAGTATGTCCCATGCACAGCTTCCGGGCTGATGATTGCAAATTTGCCTCCAGTATTTGCTGATAAAGTGCTGTATTCATCTTTCCTTTAACTTTGACCAAGTTTCATGTTCCTTTGTAACTCACACATCCCCACAACATCAGCGATCCACCTCCGTGCTTTACAGTAGGAATGGTGTGCCTTTCATCATAGGCCTTGTTGACCTCTCTCCAAATGTAATGTTTATGGTTGTGGCTAAGAAGTTCAATGTTGGTCTCAACACTCCTAATTACCTTGTTCCGAAAGTTTTATGGCTTTTCGCTTGTGCTATTTTGCGTATTGTAGGCAGTATTATCTTGTACATAGGAGCGGTATTATAGTAGTTATATTCTTGTACATAGGAGCAGTATTATAGTAGTTATATTCTTGTACACAGGGGCCAGTATTATAGTAGTTATATTCTTGTACATATGAGCAGTATTATAGTAGTTATATTCTTGTACATAGGGAGAAGTATTATAGTAGTTATATTCTTCTAAATAGAGAGCAGTATTATAGTAGTTATATTCTTGTACATAGGGGGCAGTATTATAGTAGCTATACTCTAGTACATAGGAGCGGTATTATAGTAGTTATATTCTTGTACATAGGAGCGGTATTACAGTAGTTATATTCTTGTACACAGGGGCCAGTATTATAGTAGTTATATTCTTGTACATAGGAGCAGTATTATAGTAGTTATATTCTTGTACATAGGGAGCAGTATTATAGTAGTTATATTCTTGTAATTAGAGAGCAGTATTATAGTAGTTATATTCTTGTACATAGGGGGCAGTATTATAGTAGTTATATTCCTGTACATAGGAGCAGTATTGCAGTAGTTATATTCTTGTACATGGGGGGCAGTGTTATGATTGAGTCACCGTAGGAGGCAAAAATAGAAATGCTAGCTAAGTCCAGAAAACCAGAGAAGTTGGCAGCTATCGGATTGCAGACCCCTGAACCTATCAACACAACTAGCAGTAGCCGTGGGGGGCTCCTACGATGCCCTAGGCCCCTCGATCACTGCCGGAGGACTACATAGCCTAAAGACAGAAAGGGAAATCTAAACTGCCCCAGAGCAGACCCCAAAGCAAAAGGCAGCCCCCCACATATAATGACGGTGAAGCAAGAAGAAAGAACAAAACACAGACAGAAAGATAGACTGAGCAAGCCCATGCTAGCTTAGATAAGAAAGGACAGGAAGGCTGCTGTCTGCAATCCGTGAAAAACCCTATGAAAATAAGAGCCAACAAACTGACAGTAAAAAGGCCCTGAAGACGCTAGGCTTCAAAAAAGCCATGTCAGTACTCAGGAATATTCTGAAGACAGAGCAACAGGCAAAAGTAGATTCAGCTCACCCCAGCAGGGAATGGCAGAATCCAGAAAAGCAAGGAAAGCAAAACACTAATGCAAAAAGGCAAAGCAGAAATCTTAGCTTTAGAGCAGGAATCAGACTGGTTTCCTAGAAGTCCACAGAGAAATCACCCGCAGGCCAGAAGGGCGTCGGCAGCCTTATATCCAGTCATTAACTCCACTCAGCCAGTCATCATCATCGGCCCCAGGTGTTTGACAATTATTATAGTAGCTATATTCCTGCACATAGGGGGCAGTATTATAGTAGTTATATTCTTGTATATAGTGACAGTATTATAGTAGTTATATTCTTGTACATAGGGGGCAGTATTATAGTAGTTATATTCCTGTACAAAGGGGCAGTATTATAATAGTTATATTCTTGTACATAGGGAGAAGTATTATAGTAGTTACACACTTGGTCAAAATTATTGGTACCCCTCGTTTAATGACAGAAAAATCCACAATGGTCACAGAAATAAATTGAATCTGAGAAAAGTAATAATAAATAAAAAATCTATGAAAATGAACAAATAAAAGTCATACATTGCTTTCCAACCATGCTTCCACAAAATTTTACTTTTAAAAAAAATAAAACTCATGAAATGGGTCTGGACAGAAATGATGGTACCCCTGAAAATAATAAGACAAAAGGACATGTTAAATCAAGGTGTGTCCACTAATTAGCATCACAGGTGTCTACAATCTTGGAATCAATGAATGGGACTGAATAGAGGCTACAGATACTCACTGTGCTGTTTGGTGACATGGTGTGTATCAACTTGGACCAGAGGAAGCGAAAGAGTTGTCTCAGGAGATTAGAAAGAAAATTATTGACAAACATGTTAAAGGTAAAAGTTATAAGACCATCTCCAAGAAGCTTGATGTTCCTGTGACTACAGTTGCACATATTATTCAGAAATTTAAGCTCTATGGGACTGCAGTCAACCTCCCTGCTGGAGGAAAATTGATGACAAATCAAAGAGACGGATAATACGAATGGTAACAAAAGAGCCCAGAAAAACTTCTAAACAGATTAAAGGTGAACTTCAAGCTCAAGGAACATCAGTGTCAGATCTCACCATCCGACATTGTATGAGCCAAAGGAGACTTCATAGGAAACAACCAAAGAGGACACCATTGTTGCAAAAAAAAATCATAAAAAAGCCAGTAAGGAATTTGCCAAACTACATGTTGACAAGCCACAAAGCTTCTTGGAGAATGTCCTATGGACAGATGAGACAAAAATGGAACTTTTTGGCAAGGCACATCAGCACTATGTTCACAGACGGAAAAATGAAGCATATCAAGAAAAGAACACTGTCCTTACTGTGAAAAATGGAGGAGGCTCTGTTATGTTCAGGGGCTGCTTTGCTGCATCTGACACAGTGTGTCTAGAATCTGTGCAGAGTACAATGAAGTCTCAAAACTATCAAGGGATTCTAGAGAGAAATGTGTTGCCCAGTGTCAGAAAGCTTGGTCTCAGTCGCAGGTCATGGGTCTTGCAACAGGATAATGACCCAAAACACACAGCTAAAAACACCCAACAGTGGTTAACAGCCCTGTTGGGTGTTTTTAGCCCTGACCTAAATCCTATTGCGCATCTTTGGAAAGAGCTGAAACATGCCGTCTGGAAAAAGCAACCTTCAAACACGAGACAACTGGAGCAGTTTGCTATTGAGGAGTGGGCCAAAATACCTGTCGAGAGGTGCAGAAGTCTCATTGACAGTTATTACATGAATCGTTTGATTGCAGTGATTGCTTCAAAAGGTTGTGCCACAAAATATTAAGTTAAGGGTACCATCATTTCATGAGTTTTATTTTTTTAAATTCTGTGAAAGCATGGTTGAAAAGCAATATCTGATTTTCATTCGCTCATTTTCATAGATTTTCTATTTATTATTACTTTTGTCAGATTCAAGTTATTTCTGTCACCATTGTGAGTTTTTCTGTCATTAAACGAGGGGTATCAACAATTTTTACCCCATGTGTATATCCCTGTACATATGTGGGAATTATAGTAGTTATATTCTTGTACATAGGAGCAGTATTATAGTAGTTATGGTCTTGTACATAGGAGCAGTATTATAGTAGTTATATTTGTCATGATCCCAGTGCAGGTTTTGACCTGCACGTCAGGGGTTAATGTCTTGAGCCCAGTGCAGGCTTTGACCTGCATGCCTGGGGTTAATTATTGTGGCCTCCCTTTGGTTCAGGGAGAGTGTCTTATAGCCCTGGGAAACTCCAATCCCCGTCAGTTATACTTTTGCCTTTGGCCGAGTGTGTTGACCCCTGTGTGCCTGTGCCTGTTCGTCGTCTTCTAGCTTGCTTATATGGTCCTGACCTGGTTCTGTCCCCCGTTGTGAGTTTGCCTGTTGATTCGGTACTACGCCACCCTCTCTGTGTATGACTCCTTCCCTGTGACCTGATTATTCTTTCCTCGCCTCTCTTGTACTTTGCAGCTATCTCCGTGTATGACTCATTGGCTACATCTTGACTCCCCGTTCTGTCTATCCTCTGGTTTTGTCGTGCTACCTCGTGCTTTGACCCCAGCCTGTCTATGCCCCTTGGTAACTTTGTCCCGTAGTTACCCTGCTAGGAGTTTTCCTGCAGCTCCTAGCTCTCTGAGGTTTAGGCCACGCCCCCAGCAGTCACGTGCTCTAGGTCCTGCTGGTCTGAAGCACGCACCTTCTCTGCTGCTGCCCGCACCACAGGTATCGCTGAGCACAGTTTGTCTTACTCAGGACACGCACACTGGTTCAGTGAGCAAGTGCAGTGCGGTGTTCCTGACAATATTCTTGTACATAGGGGCAGTATTGTAGTAGTTATATTCTTGTACATAGGAGCAGTATTGTAGAAGTTATATTCTTGTACATAGGAGTATTATGGTAGTTATATTCTTGTACATAGGGGCAGTATTGTAGTAGTTATATTCTTGTACATAGGGGCAGTATTATAGTAGTTATATTCTTGTACATAGGGGCAGTATTATAGTAGTTATATTCTTGTACTTAGGGGAAGTATTGTAGTAGTTATATTCTTGTACATGGGGCAGTATTATAGTAGCTATATTCTTGTACATAGGGGCAGTATTATAGTAGTTATATTCTTGTACATAGGGGCAGTATTATAGTAGTTATATTCTTGTACATAGGGGCAGTATTATAGTAGTTATATTCTTGTATATAAGGAGCAGTTTTATAGTAGTTATATTCTTGTACATAGGAGCAGTATTATAGTAGTTATATTCTTCTATATAGGGGCAGTATTATAGTAGTTATATTCTTGTACATAGGAGCAGTATTGTAGTAGTTATATTCTTGTACATAGGGGCAGTATTGTAGTAGTTATATTCTTGTACATACGGGCAGTATTGTAGTAGTTACATTCTTGTACATACGGGCAGTATTGTAGTAGTTATATTCTTGTACATAGGGGCAGTATTATAGTAGTTATATTCTTGTACATAGCGGACAGTATTATAGTAGTTTTATTCTTGCACATAGGGAGCAGTATTATAGTAGTTATATTCTTGTACATAGGGAGCAGTATTATAGTAGTTATATTCTTGTACATAGGGAGCAGTATTATAGTAGTTATATTCTTGTATATAAGGAGCAGTTTTATAGTAGTTATATTCTTGTACATAGGAGCAGTATTATAGTAGTTATATTCTTGTATATAGGGGCAGTATTATAGTAGTTATATTCTTGTACATAGGAGCAGTATTATAGTAGTTATATTCTTGTACATAGGAGCAGTATTGTAGTAGTTATATTCTTGTACATAGGCATAGTAATATAGTAGTTGCCATATATATTCGAGTATAAGTTTTTCAGCACATTTGCATGTGCTGAAAACGCCCCCCCCCCCCCCCCCCCCCCGTCTTATACTCGAGTGACGTTTCAAGAACATGGAGGGGCAGCGGTGGAGCTGCGGGTCACAGAGGCAGGAGCCGGCTGCTGTGGCTAACTCCGGTACTCACTGCTAAAGAGAAATTAATATTCACTGCACTGGCAATGAATATTCATTTCTCTGTAATAGTGCGCACAGTGTCAGCCGCAGCAGCCGCCTTCTGCAGTTGCCGAGTGGTCACATTTGCCACTACTTAAGAGAGGTGAATATTCATTTCTCTAATGTAGCTGTACACATTATTGCCCGGCGGCTGACATTGTGCGTGCTACTTAATACTCACTGTCCTCCATGCACATAGTTCCGGCATTGGGAGCGGTGAGTATTCTGTGCTCTACTTGTGAGCAGCGCATGATGTCCCTGCCATGCGCTGCTTACAAGTATAAATCAGCTGCTGGCACCGCACGCTGCGAGGGAGCGCAGGAAGGTAAGTGTAATGGTTTATTTTTTTATGATTTTTGATGGGGACCAATCATACCAGGATAAGAATGGGGTCATGAATACACAGATAGGGATGGGGCCATGCATACAAGGATAGGGATGGGGCCATGCATACAAGGATAGGGGTGGGGCCATGCATACAAGGATAGGGAGGGAGCCATGCATACAAGGATGGGGATAGGGGCTAATAATACCAGGATATGGACAAGGAGTCTTGCATACAAGGATAAGGATGAGGAACCTTGCATACAAGGATAGGGATGAGGAGCCATGCATACAAGGATAGGGATGGAGCTATGCATACAAGGATAGGGATGGAGCCATGCATTCAAGGATAGGGATGGGGCCATGCATTCAAGGATAGGGATGGGGCCATGCATTCAAGGATAGAGATGGAGCGATGCATAGAAGGTTAGGGATGGAGCCATGCATACAAGGATAATGACTTCGGACCCATCATACCAGGATAGGGATGCAGAGCCTTGCATACAAGGATAGAAATGAGGAGCCATGTATACAAGGATAGCGATGAGGAGCTTTGCATACAAGGATAGGGATGAGGAGCCCGTGCATACCAGGATGGGGATGAGGAGTCATGCATAACAGGATGGAGATGAGGGGAAAATGCATACCAGGCTTACACTCGAGTCGATAAGGTTTCCCAGTTTTTTTAGGTAAAATTAGGTGCCTCGGCTTATACTCAGGTTTATACTCGAGTATATACGGTGTATTCTTGTACATAGAGGACAGTATTATAGTAGTTATAATAGTTATGTTCTTCAACATAGGAACAATGTTATAGTAGATAATCTCTTGTGCTGACATGTACATCTTTTCAGCATTTCAGCAGCTTATACAGTAAAGGACAGTTACGAGTACAGGAGATATTGGGCAAAAACAAAATGTAAATAATTGTGAATGATTGCACAATTAAACTTAATCTCACTTATGATTGGAACAATGTATGATCCAACCTTTGCAATTATATACATTTCTAGCAGAACGTGTTCTTAAATAACATTACTGGAATATCGGATTATCTTGGTCACCAGTACAATCATTGAAATAACTGAGACCTACTGTTAGGAGTTAACATACCTGTTGCATACAGTGGCCAACAAAGAGTCCTTTCTGTGTCTATAGTCCTCAGCACTGGAGCCCTGGGAGCCTCCTCCACTGTACCAACTAGATGTTTCACCTAATGGTGAGTTGAGGTAGCTGCCCCCCACAGACTGTGCCAAAGATGGGGGTCTAAGGAATGAAACACTCCCTCTGCCACTGCTCTGACTGGTGAGACTGCTCCGCATCACCTTCTCCGAGCCATGCAAAAAAAGGGATCTGTCTATTGGCGGCCTTTGCTTTTCCAAAGCATGGAAGTCTGTGAACACTGAGAGTGGATGGTCTTTTAAAGGAAATTCAAAATGAGAAGGATTATGATGGCCAAATCTACTATCCAGGTGGGTATTTCCATGGTCCCAATGTGCTCTTTGCCCTACCTTTAAACGTTCAGCATGTTCTGGTGGCTGAGTCCACATGAGACTACCAGGTAAGATTGCTTTTGCCGGTCCTAAATTAGGCTCTGGTGGTTTCAGAAAAGACTTAACAGGCACAGATTGCTCTTGTTTGCAGCTCAAGTAGTCAAGAGATAACAACTGGTGGGGGGCACACGGAGATTCTTCTTTCCGAACCCCGCTTGTGCCATCAACGTCCATTAATGTCCTATCATCCAAGTGTGCATTATTAGAAGAGTCTTTATTATCAGTCTCTGATGAGCTTTCCTCCGATGTCACGGTCTGAGCCACGTCTTCTACAGGCCAGTCTCCATCCACGCTCATCTCCTTGAAGAAAGGTAAACTCAAGTATTGCAGAATCCCACTTTGCGTGGACAAACTATGTGTCAGCTGATTCGTTTGGTCACTGAGTCCCAAGGGTTTCTGTAATAGTAAAGAAGGTGCCCTAATTACTGTGCTCAATGTCGAGAAACAGTCAGTCTCTGATTCTCTGAGGGTAGAAACAGTCCTTTCCATTTCACTTTCCATTTGAGTAGATTCCCCACATCGGGCCTCTTCGACTTGACTGTATGGAAGGGCAACTGAAGAAGTCACAGGACTGATGTCTGGAATTCGAAAGGGTTTTCCTTCATCCAAAGGGCTGCTGCTACAACCAAAGTATCTCCCTTGACGGTAGCCAGAATCTCTTGCTTCCTTACGAGCTTGACCTGTAGCTTTTGGTCTCAACTGCACTTCATCTCTCCAGCACTCTGGAGGTCGTTCAGGTAGTTGGCAAACCTGCAAATAAGTTTTGGCCTGTGAGCATTGGCTCAGGTCAGATGAGTCCCTGGCATTGAACTCTGGATACAGATCAGTCTCCGTCACATAAGGAAAGCCTCGGATGCTCCCTCTGTTTGGTTGAGTGTCAGTTTCCACCACAAAACGCCCATCAGGTCCTCTGCTTATCCTCTCCAAAGGAACACACTCTCCAACGTGACTCTCGTAAATGGTGCATTTGCCACTTGTGCTGCTCCCATAGCTTACGCCAACATTATTCACAGTCTTCTCGCCCAATTGGAGAGACTTCCGGAAGCTTTCGTACGGTGACACTTGAAACTTGAGCCTCACGAGACTGTCGGGGCTGTTAGAACCATTAGTATTTCTACGAAATAAAAGAACGAAAATGAAATTGAACAAAAATTGTAAAAAGCAAACAAAAAAAGAAAGAAGAGGGTGAAAATGTCACTAAAGGCACAATACAGCTAATGACTAATGGGTTCATAGTTAAACAAAATTAGGTATAAAACTGTCATAATGATGGTTTCAGAGTGGAATCTCTTAGATGAGGTTACCAGCGATTTTTGATAAATTTCATAACCAATTCAGGTAGAACAGAATTGGAAGTCTTTAACGTTAAAATGGATGACAAAAGCAGAGTTAACCTAGAGCAACCCTCAGAAAAAATAGTATACATAGTTGCTGCGGATTAACTCACCATACTGTAAGAAAAAGATGTCCGACCAATCACTTATGGGACAATTTTTTCTGCTGAAAATGTTCTTTCGGAAATTGAGATTTTTACAGGGGAGTTTTCAGGCTCGAGATAAATTTCTGCAGTCTATCTTTGTGGCTGCAGATTAGGGAATTACACACACTGTTAGGATTCCCCCTCAATTTCCTAAACGAGCATGCGTCACATTCCATCTAGATTTTCATCTGCTTCTTTCAATATTCTAAGAAGTGGATGGGAATCTAGTTGGCACATGACTGCCTTTTCGATCTGGTAGTTGAAGGAAATACTGTCAGTGGTCATAATATACACTGTCAGGATTCAACAATTTGCAGTCACATAGATTGACTGCAGAAATTTATCTCAAGTCCGGAACACCCCTTTAAGCCAGATAAACCTTTTTATCGAGGGCTTCAAAGTCACCTTGACCCTACTACAGGTCAACACTAAAGTCTGTGCGACTGTAAAGGAGATGCTTCATCAAGAGGACACAACACTGTTAAATTTAGACTTGCAACCACCATCGAGCAGGATCTACCAGTCGTTGATCGGTGATTGGAGCATAAAGACGTAAAGCAAAAAAGTAAACAAATACAGCAATGATCAAAGCAACAGACAGGCAGCATGAAATGAGTGAACGGGAAGTGACGTATGAGCATGAAGACACTTACTGTGAAGGAGAAGCTTTCTTGGGTTGGGAGAAGACCATTGGTGCATCTGGAAGGTTATGAGAACACAACAGGGATCAATGAGGAGTAGAACTCGAGCCAATGTGACCTGTACGTTTAGTGACCTACTTATCATCTTCATGCATCTAATGCTATCCAAAGAACTTAATCCCAAGAACACGTGGATCTAACCCAAGTGAAGGCGTCTAAAAACCTCAGAATTGAACTCTGTATTGCATATAAACCACTCAACTAGTTTAACAGCCATAAGGGACCATTCCTAATTGACATTTTACTTCATGCCTCAGTACCCCCAAAGAAACATTACAATTGAGCTTAGTGTTTGAAAAATTAGCTCAGACAAAAAGTAGACGTGTTGCCCATTATAACCACCAGATTTTAATTTTCTCCCCAGTGGCAGAAAACAGCACCGCCACTACTAGTCTGCGCTAGTTTTCATAAATCAGTGACTATATATGAATGTCTATTAATTTACACTTATCATCTATAGTCACCCTACCTCATGCCCTCCATTTATCTCCCGTCGCTGGGACCTTCCGGTCCCTCCTGCATCAAAGATGGCAGCCGTAGTGGCCTAGAGTTCAGTGGTAAGTTTGAAGTGTGCCTACACAGCACTAGGAAAACACATTTCAGACTTTCAGCTTTGCTCGCCATGTTGATGTAAGAGAACCAGAACGCCAACCTCAGGAGGCACAGAGTGCACCAGATATGGTGACTATAAATGACAAATGTGTAGTCACTCTTGAGTACCAGGACAGAAGGCCACTTTAAGTGCATGCCTAAGCTACATTGTAGAAGAATTGTGCTAACCATATTACACACATATGGTCAGCTGATTTGGACTTCTAAGACCATGACTTTGATTTCTAGCATACTGCTAATAGGAGATAGGGCCTATGGTAGAAATAATAGACATTTTAAAACCATAGAAGCAATCACAAAATTCTTTGATATAAAGGTTTTAGGTCACAGTCCAATATAATGATCTTAAAATCGGTCCCCTATGCTCCAGCTCTACTGATATGAATGTTCCAACATGTTTAGAAGTATGACAGGAGGGACATGCAGGGTAAACAGAAAGGTAAGGGCCACGTAATGTACACAATAAAGAAAAATGGATCCCAAACAGGCTGGGGGGCATATACTCCAATCCAAAAGAAAAACTGCACAATGTTTAGATGGAGCTGATGAATGATAGACAAATACATCACTGGAAGAACCGTACTCATGCAATGTCTGCGGTCATGGAGTAATGGAATGATTCGAGTGGAGCCTTTAGTCTGAAGAAAAGTGTTGTTTATTCATTATGAAAACAATAAGATACCTTACATATCTGAAAAAAACTAAATATTTGAAACTTAGTCCAAATAATGGCGTTGGGCTGTAATCAGCCTGAAATAGCAACACAGCCTTTAGAAAGTCATGAGAAAGAATTTAGCTACTTGTTTCCGTATTGTCAAACATAGTACAAGTAAACCTGACCAATGACTTAAAAAAAAAATAAGCAATTTTGCTCACTCATAACCCCACAAGGTGGTTTGCACGTTAATGACCGGGTCAATTTTTACAATTCTGACTACTGTCATTTTATGTGGTTAGAACTCTGGAACGCTTCAATTGATCCCATTGATTCTGAGAATGTTTTTTCGTGACATATTGTACTTGCATGCTAGTGGTAAAGTTTCTTCTATATGACTTGCGTTTACTTGTGAAAAAAATGGAAATTGGTGAAAATTAGGAAAATTTTGCAATTTTCAAACTTTGAATTCTTATGCCCTTAAATCAGAGAGTCATGTCACACAAAATAGTTAATAAATAACAATTCTCATGTCTACTTTACATCAGCACAATTTTTTAAACAAAATTTTTTTTGTTAGGAAGTTATAAGGGTTAAAAGTTGACCAGCGATTTCTCATTTTTCCAACAAAATTAACAAAACCATTTTTTTAGGGACCACCTCACAAGTGACTTTGAGGGATTTATATGAAGGAAAATCCAAAAGTGACACCATTCTAAACTGCTTCCATCAAGGTGCTCAAAACCACATTCAAGAAGTTAATTAACTCTTCAGGTGCTTCACAGGATTTTTTAGAATGTTGAAAAAAATGAACATTTAACTTTTTTTCACAAAAATGTTACTTTAGACCTCAATTTTTTTTTTCGCAAGGGTAACAGTAAAAAATGTACCCCCATTTTTTTTTTTTTTACAATTTCTCCTGAACATGCTGATACCCAGGGGTGGACACACCACATGTGCAGCCGGTGTGGCTACATCAGGGCCCAGAGGCTCTGGGGCCACTGCAGGGCGGCTAATAATGAGGGTAATCTGGCCTGTTTATCCGGGGGGGCCCCTGGCCAGATTGCCCTCATGTGCGGTAGGTAGGGAGAGATCCTACCTACAAGACAAAATGGCAGCAAAGCTGGAGCGATCTGTCCTGCTCGCGCTGTCTCGCACAGTAGTCAGCAGCACGGCTGGATGACATCATTCAGCCCGCAGCTGTACCAGAGAGAGGAAGCTGCCGTCGAAGGTGATGCTGGGGCTGCGGGAGAGCGTGCAGAGAGGTGGAAAGTGCGGTGTGTGTGTGTGTGTGTGTGTGTGTGTGTGTGTGTGTATGTGTACGTACATGTGTGTGTAGCGATGAGTGATGGTGTGTGTGTGTGCATTCGTATAGCTGCCTGAGAACATTCAGAGAGGTGAATGATGCTGTGTGTGTCTGTGTGTGTAGGTGGAGGAGAGGGGAATGATGGGGGTGATTGCGGAGAAGGCAATGATGGAAGTGGTGGAAAGGACAATGATGTTGGTGGTCGAAAGGGCAATAATGGGGTGGTGGGGAGGAGGAAATGATGGAGGTGGTGGAATAGGCAATGATGGGTATGGTGGGGAAAAAGGCAATGATGGTGGTAGTGGAAAGGACAATGATGTTGGAAAGGGAAATGATGGGGGTGATAAGGGAGGAGGAAATGATGGAGGTGGTGGAATGGGCAATGATAGGGTTGGTGGGGGGAGAAGGCAATGATGGAAGTGGTGGAATGGGAAATGATGGGGTGGTGGGGGAGAAAGCAATGATAGAGTGGTGGAAAGAGCAATGATGGGGGTGCTGGGGAGAAGGCAATAATGAGATGATGGGGGAGGAGGACAATGAGAGGTGTGGGGATTGAGAAGGGATGAAGGGGGATTTAGAATGGATTTAGGAACAGGGGAAGGTGGAGGAAGACGTTATTATCGCTTATTATGTTTAACACCGTCCCTTAGTGTATAGTGTACTCACTCATTATACATAGCACAGTCCCTTAGTATATAGTGTACTCGATTATTATGTTCAGCGCCATCCCTCAGTATAATAGTGTAGTCACTTTTTATGTATAGCACAGTCCCTTAGTATATAGTGTACTCACTTATTATGTATAACACCATCCTTAGTTATATAGTTTCCTCTTTTATCATCACCGTCCCTTATTACATAACATCCTCTCTAGTTACCGTATATATGGTGCTGTCTCTTATTATATAGCTTCCTCTGCTGTTATGTACAGTGCTGTCTCTTACATAGTCTTGTTGCTGTTGTTATTCACAGCGCCCTCTTTTATTACATAGTCTGCACTCTTGTTAGATATAAAATGACTGCTGATGGAGGAGCCGGTGACCACACTACCAGTACATTATCTCCTCCATTAGAAAAGAAGCATTCCCATGCTCCATCAGCCATCACTGCATTATATATCTAACAAGAGAGGACGGTATGTAATAAAAAACAGGGCTCTATATAATTCAGTATGTAAGGGATGGTGATGTACATAGCAAGAGAGGGCACTGTATAAGGGACGGCAATATACATATTAAAGAGGACTATGTTATATATACATATCTGTGTGCATGGCTATATATATATACATATATATATAGCTTTGTCACCATAAAAGGAGGGGGGTCCAGACACATTTCTTGCACAGGGGCCCCAAGCTGTCAGTGTCCACCCCTGCTGATACCCCATATGTGGGGTTTGGAAGCACGGCAGAGCTTGAAAGGGGAGGAGCACTACTTGACTTTTTGAATGAAAAATTTTCTGGAACAATAAGTGAACACCATGTCGTGTTTAGAGAGCCACTGATGTGCCTAAACAGTGAAGAAAAACCCACAAGTGACACCATTTTGGAAACTAGACTCCTCAGGGAACTTGTTTAGATGTGTGGTGAGCACCTGGAACCCCCAGGTGCTTCACAGAAATATATAAAGTTGGGCCTTGAAAATAAAAAAAAAATCACATTTCCCCACAAAAATGTTATTTTAGCCCCATTTTTTTATTTTCACAAGGGTAACCGGATAAATTGCACCATATAATTTGTTGTGTAATTTCTCCTGAGTACGCCGAAACCCCATATGTAGGGGAAAACTACTTTTGAGGCACAGTGCAAAGCTCAGAAGGAAAGAAATGCCATATTGGAGTTCAGATTTTGCTGGAATGGTTTGAGGGTGCCATGTCACATTGGCAGAGCCCCTGAGGTGCCAGAACAACAGAAACCCCCCATATGTTAACTCGTTTTACAGACTACACCAACCAATTAATTCATCTAGGGGTTCAGAGATCATATTAACACTACATGTGCCTCAAAGAATTGTATACTATTGAGCAGTGAAGAAAGACTAAATTACATTTTTACCATTAAAATGTTGTTTTAGCCCCAATTTATAAATTTTTCTAAGGGAGGGCTAATAGGAGAACTTTTTACAACAAACTACGGTCCATTTTTTCCTGAGTGTGCCAATATCCTACATGTAATCGGGAACTACTTTTCAGGCACAGTGCAAAGCTCAGAAGGGAAGGAGCTACATATTATAGTGCAGATTTTACTGTTATATTTGCAGGTGCCATTACCCACTGGGAGAGCCCCTGAGGTGCCAGCACAGCAAAAAAAAACCATAAGTGACCCCATTTTACGAACTACACCACTCAACGAATTCATCTGGGGTGCAGTGATCAAATTGACATCACGGGTGTGTCACAGAATTTTATACCATTGTGCAGTGAAGAAAAAATAATGATACCACCAAAATTTAGTTTTAGTCCCAGATTTTACATTTTCACACAAGAAGTGGGTAAAATTGGCACCATAATTTGTCCAACACTTTCTACTGACTATGGCAATACCCCATATGTGACTGTACAGTACTGCTTAGCCACACGGCGAGACTCGGGAGGGACGGAGCGCTATTTGCGTCGTGTAGCGCAGATTTTCCTAAAATAGTTTGCGGACTCATGTACATATACAGAGCACAAATAGAAAAAAATGGGCTAAAAGAAGCCCTAGCCAGCTCACCAACCACAGCCACAGCACGGAACCTCGTCTGGACCAAACGATAGTTGATAGTAGACAAGAAAAAAAAGAGGGGCGTTCCAGCTGATAAAATTTCTTGCTTTATTGAAAAAATTAAAATAGTACAGCGGCTTACTCCTCAAGAATGGATGGATGTGCTGTAAGGCACTGGAATAACAGCTACGCGTTTCGACCCTACATGGGTCTTTATCACAGCAGCACATCCATCCATTCTTGAGGAGTAAGCCGCTGTACTATTTTAATTTTTTCAATAAAGCAAGAAATGTTATCAGCTGGAACGCCCCTCATGTTTTTTTGTCTACATATACAGAGCCCCTAAGTGGTAGAAGAGCAGAATCCCTCCCTCAAATGACCCCATTTTGGAAATTATACCCCTTTGTGAATATATCTACATGTGTAGTGACGATTTTTACTCCATGGGTGTTTTCCAGAAAGCAGTGGATGTGAAAATTGCAAACTGCCTTTGTAGTGATCACTACATTATACCCAGCTCATGCTTCTTTCCAGAACACACACCTGTAAATTAGGCGGGCTGTCATCACTACTGTACAGAAATGCCAAGCAGGTGGACGCTATATTTGGGACACTGGGGCTCAGAATGGAGGAGGTCTTTTGGATTTGGGAGTGCAGAATTCACTGGTTTTCTTGGGAGGGGCGAGGGCCATTTCGCTTTTACAGAGTCTTTGTATTACCAGTTACATGGACCTCCCATATATTTCTGTTAACAGATGACGGGCCTGAGTGGGGACTTGCTTTTTTTTGTGGACTGAGTTGAAGCTTTTATTGGGAACATTTTACATAACGTTTGGGATCACACTTATCCTGCTCTCTACCCTGAGCACTTACATTAAGGTTTCCATCTAAATTTTCTAGTGACGTGATTCAGATGAAACCCCCTAGGGATCCATTCACAGTAGTGAGGCCTCTGTTCAGTTATGTCCTTTTCAGAACTGCACAAAACTGTGGCCAACTACGCTTTTATGCACGCCTAAAAAGATGGACACTGAAGGATCATAGGCAGCCAGATAGAATCCACAGTGCCTCTATCTGCCTCATTATAGGGAATCTTCCAGAGAATTACACAGAAACCCTGGTGTAAGCACTCAGCGTAGATCTCAGGGTAAATGTGCACCAAGCCTTACTGCGATCTTTGGGAGGCAGAATGAACAAATCAACAGCAGGAGAAATGGTATTTATTTTTTACGCTGTTCCTCGTGCAGTATAAGTGATTAGACGTCTTTATTCTTCGGGGCGGTGAAATTACAGCAATACCAGATATATATCGGGTTTTCATGCTTGGCTGCTGTCACACACTAAAAGACGCTTTTTATTGCAAAAACTACGGTATTTGCATCACCATATTTTGAAGCTATATTTTTTTCACATTTCAGCTAACAGAGGTATGTGATAGCTTGTTTTTTTGCGGGACGAGTTTACATTTTTATTGGTACCATTTTCGGACGCATGACATTTTTTTTTATCGCTTTCAATTCAGATTTTTGGGATGCAGAATAAACAAGAACCAACAATTCAGGAATTGTTTTTTTCATGTCGTTCTACATGTGGTAAAATTGATAAGGTAACCTTATTCTTTGGGTCAGCAGAATTATAGCAATACCCCATTTATATCTTTTTTATGTTTTGGCACTTTTACACAATAAAAACTCCCGTATTTTTTGGACTATAAGAAGCACCGGACCATAAGACGCACCTAGGTTTTAGAGGAGGATAGAAAAAAAATGAAGCAAAAAATGTGGCCAATTCTGTACAAATATCCCTTATCCTGGTATATATATGGTCCCCTCATCCCCATCCTGGAATGCATGGCCCTCTCATCCCTATCCTAGTATACATGGCCCCCTCATACCTATCCTGGAATGCATGGCCCCCTCATCCCTACCCTGGTATACATGGCCTCCTCATTCTCATCCTGGTATATATGGTCCCCTCATCCACATCCTGGTATGCATGGCCCCCTCATCTCTATCCTGGTATGCATGACCCTTCATCCCTAACCTGGTAAGCATGGTCTCCTCATCCCTATCCTGGTATTTATAGCCTCCTCATCCCTATCCTAGTATGCATGGACCCCTCATTCCCATCCTGATATGTAAGGCCCCCGTCTCCATCCTGGTATGATTGGCCGCCATATCCCCATTCTGGTATGTACGGCCCCCTCATCCCTATCCTAATATGCATGGAATCCTCATTCCTATCTTGGTATGCATGGCCCCCTCATTCCCATCCTGGTATGCAAAGGTGGTAAAGGGGTTAATCACATCCGCAGAATAATAACAACATTGTAATGTTCTCATTTTTGTACTGCTTGTAGAAAACTTGGGGGCTTGTCATGGATGTAAGGCACAGAATGGATCACTCGGAAATAATCATCAGAGCAGATGCAGCTATTGACCTAGTTTTTTTGGTATATTTTTGGCCAGGAATATATCCGTTTTAACTTTTTCCCATCAACATACATAACATTTTGAGCTACCTAGGCATGTCCAAGCCTGCATTTATATAAGTAGGACTCTCCCAAAAATGGCTTATTTTACACCAAGTCACTAGACTTATTTAGCCATCTATGGAAATAACATCTTGGCTATTCCATAACCAACTTCACTAAATTCACTAAAGGTAGTCTGCCAGCTGTTTTAAGGAATCGACACTAAACACACACTGCAAGTTTTAATCTGCCTAAAATGATGCAACATGTGGGCTCTCTGCCATGGATTCTCCCTAATGCCTCACTCCGCTCGTGTGTTGACTGTGAGGTTTTCTGGACATCCTTGTTGCTTTGTTCTCTACCACCCTCTTCCTGGCACTTGGCTGTACATGGGCATGTAATGCAATGCACTTCCATTGTTGAGGATGTCTTACTTCTAAGCTAGTTATATGTCTCTTTCCCTGTCTTACCTTGTTGCCTCCGTTTGCGCCGTCGCCTGGCTCGTCGCTGGTTCATCCAACAGGCCACAATGGTGCTAAGGATAATTGCCAGGGTAAGGAAACAGACACCCCCAACTACGCCGGCCATCAAGGACTTCTGCTGGACTTCGGGATTTTCTGTCTGCGAGGGGTATACTTTCATCCCTGTGTAATAGTGTGGCACAAGTCATTAGTGGCCAAGTCCAGCCCCGAACAGGAAGAACGATACGTACCGCGGGCCAAAATAGGAGGTACACTCATGGCCGAAAGTGTTGGCACCCTTGAAATTGTTCCAGAAAATAAAGTTTTTATCTCAGAAAATTATTGCAATTACACATGTTTTGTTATACACATATTTGTTTCCTTTGTGTGTATTGGAACAACACAAAAAAACACAGAAGGAAAAAAAAGGAAATTGGACATAATTTCACAAAAAACCCTAAAAATGGGCAGTACAAAATTGTTAGCACTTTTCAACATTGTGGGTAAACAACTTTGTTTCAAGCATGTGATGCTCATTCAAACTCATTTATGGCAAGTAACAGGTGTGGGAAATATGAAAGTCAGATAAAAGGGGAGAAGTTGACTCAATCTTTGCATTATGTGTATGTGTGTGCACACTTAGCATGGAGAACAGAAAGAGGAGAAGAGAACTGTCTGAGGGCTTGAAGGATATCAACAATCTCAAGGTTACACGTCCATCTCGAGAGAGATTTCTTTGTCCACATTGCGCAACATAATCAAGAAGTTTACAACCCATGGCACTGTAGCTAATTTTCCTGGATATAATGGCTGACAAAAATTGATGAACGGTTGCAACGCAGGATAGTCCAGATGGTGAATAAGCAGTCCAAATCAAGTTCTAAAGAAATCTGATCTGCCCTGCAGGTTCAGGGTGCATCATGGTCAGAGCGAACTATCCGTCGACATTTGAATGAAATAAAACACTAGGACGGAAGACCCAGGAGGACCCCAATAGTGACAGAGAGCCATAAAAAAGCTAGACTGCAGTTTGCCAAAATGGACGTGAGTAAGACAAACTCCTTCTGGGACACCATGTTGTGGACAGATGAGACCAAGATGGAGCTTATTGGTAAACCACAACATTCTACTGTTTAACAAAAATGGAATGAAGCCTACAAAGAAAAGAACATAGTACCTACAGTTAAATATGGTGGAGATTCAAAAGATGTTTTGGGGTTGTTTTGCTGTCTCTGGCACTATGTGCCTTGACTGTGTGCAAGGCATCATGAAATCTGAAGATTACCAAAGGATTTTGGATCACAATGTAGTGCCCAGTGTCAGAAAGTTAGGTGTGCGTCCTAGGTCATGGGTCTTCCAGCAGGACAATGACACTAAACATACTTCAAGAAGCAATAAGAAATGGATGGAAAGAAAGGGTTGGAGAGTTCTGAAAAGACCAGTAATGAGTACGGATCTAAATCCCATTAAACAACTGTGGAGAGATCTTAACATTGCTGCTGAGAGAAGGAGCCTTCAAATATGAAAGACCTGGAGCAGTTTGCAACAGAAGAGTGATCCAAAATTCTAGCTGACAGATGTAAGAAACTTGTTGATGGTTATAGGAAGCGATTGTATGCAGTTATTTATTAAAACGGGTGTGCAGCCAATTGTTAAGTTGAGAGTGATAATAATTTAGTCTGGCCCATTTTTGGGGGTCTTGTGTAAAATTTTGTCCAATTAGCTTTTTTCTGTTTTTTTTATTGTTCCAATACACAGAAAGGAAATAAACATGTGTATAACAAAACATGTCATTGCAATAATTTTCTGGAAAAAATACTGTATTTTGTGGAACACGTTCAAGGGTGTCGACACTTTTGGCCATGACTAAGTCTATGGGTTGGGGCCATATTGAGCTATTTATACAGTATATCATGCATATAAAGAAAAGACCTGAAGTATAAAGTAAAAAATAAAATAAAAGTTCACAAAAAAAGAAAAAAAAAATTAACAAGTCAAAAAAAAACAAACCCAGAACAAAACCCACTTTCCTTAAAGGATTAAAGTATAACTCCTGATCCTAAACTGTAATGCCATGTTCTTTATAGGATCACCTGTAGATCAATGGATCTGGCTTCATCGTGTTTGATCATAGTGCCATCTCGTGGCAAATTCTATTAGCATAGTGTAAAGATTTGGAAGTATCAGCAAGGTAAAAACGACTAATTTTATGAAAAATTACACAAGATTTGGTCTGGCATTTATGCCAGATGAAAGGTCTACAATTTATTTTTTTATTTTTAATTTTTTTTTAATGTAGCCACTTTCTGACCAGACATAATAACTGACTCATCTGTTTCCTCCACTCACCTGCTGTAGAGATATTCACAGAATTACTGGGGTCGCTGATATAATCTCCAGCAAACGCCACCAGACGGAATTCGTACATGGCGTCCTGGAAAACAAGGAAAGCTGTATTTTACTTTGGGATCAAATTTTTCAGTCACATGAGTAATTGAAGGGAACCACATGTCATTCCGACACCAGGGACCAAGAGGCTTGGCGTGAGCTCGGTGTAGAAAAAATTGAAGACGTATGGACACCTGGACCTCTAGAATAAAAGGCCTCATGGACAGGGCCGTAGTATGGATTCTATGATGCACGGTCACATCAATCCAACAGAAAAAATGGCATTCTCAATCAAAAGCCATACTAAGGAGCGACTCCCTTCTTCTAGCGCTATAGCGCTCTATTTGCAGACCATGCTTCCGAACCCAAACCGTGGGCACCAGTTCTCTGGACCCTACAGACCTGTTGTAATAGATGTATTGATAAAATGTCTGTTTCTCATCCAAAGGCTCCAGCACACACATGTCATGTTGAAAGCAATGATGAAAAAGGAAAGCTGTCCATTCTCTCCACCATCATTCTTCCTTTGCATCTGACGTCTTAGCGCAGCGGGAGCGGTGATGTCGCTACAACACACCTGCTGTGCAGAGGTTCAGAGCGCTCACTGCGAGCAAGAGGAGTTGTTTTTAATTATGTGGTGCCCTTATACTATATAAAGGACTATGTGAAGCTATTATACTGTATGGAGGATTATGTGGGGCTATTATACTGTATAAAGGGCCCATTATACTGTATGGCGGACTATGTGGACCTATTATACCGTATAGAGGACTATGTGGACCTGTTATACTGTATGGAGGACTATGTGGGCCTATTATACTGTATGGAGGACTATGTGGGGCCTATTATACCGTATGGCGGACTATGTGGACCTGTTATACTGTATGGAGGACTATGTGGGCCTATTATATCGTATGGCGGACTATGTGGACCTGTTATACTGTATGGAGGACTATGTGGGCCTATTATACTGTATGGAGGACTATGTGGGGCCTATTATACCATATGGAGGACTATGTGGAGCTATTATACTGTATGGAAGACAATTCAAGGCCGATCATACTGTATGGAGGACTATGTGGAGCCATTTTTACTGTATGGAGGACTATGTGTGAGACACTGTAGTTTATGGAGGGCTGTGGGGAATCATAAATGATGAGGTCACCCTACTTTGCCTGGTGTTTTGAGAATTGGAGTACAGTAGAGTCATACCGTACATGTGGAGGGTACTGTGGGGGTGCCTTACTGTGTTTGGCGGGCACTTTTTTTGACATCAGACTTTATTATCTGTATTACGTATTATTCAAGGTTTTTATCTTTTTTTACTACATATTTAAATTAGGCCATATGTTTTTACTGCTCTTGCAAAGCCTATTTTATTCCGGCATGCCCTATTTGTGATTATGTGTTTATTTTATTCTAAGATTTATTAATTCAAATGTAGTTGGGACATTCCCTTGAAGTTTGTTTCATATGGAAAGGTTCATCATTATATTTGATGAAAGGAAAAACTTCCTCAATTGTAGAAATTTGTTTTAATAAATATCATAGGTGGCCCGCGACTTTGTCCAAGCTTTTACTTTTGTCCCTTTGTGTATTTGCGTTTGACATCCCTGCATTGCGGAAGCACCGTCAGTCCTTGCCATGGCCAGCGTCAGGATGTTTGTAATGGTATCTCGGTGTGGACACTGGAATGGACGGTAACAGTTTTCTTTTTTTTTGTTCTGTTGGGAATTGACAATCATTTTATAGGTCTTGGGTCTGAATTAACTAGAGGGGTCTGGACCTTAATAAATTGGTATCTCTGTTGAAAGAAGTTATACTTATCATCAGGATACCAACAGAACAAGGAGCTTTTATCTTTGCTACAACCGATGCTCCAGTCATTCTTTATGAGAACTTTACTCTGTCAGTCCCATAAGGAATAAATGGATTGGTGGTATTGTAGTGGGGACACATGTGCCCTGTTCCAGCCATCATTGAGAGTCTCAGCCATTGGCTCCCACCGATATGGTTAAGTTATCACTTCTATTGTGAATAGATGATAAATGGGTATGCCAGTAGGAAGAAGTTAAGTAGAGAGGTTATGATCTGAAATCTAAATAGAGGGGATCTGAATTAAGTAGGGGGAAGTCTAAAATGGGGTTTTCATTATTGAATATATTGCCATAATTATCCACGTGTCTATTGTGCACTTCTAATTATATTAGAGCTTCACTGGAAAATGGTGGCTCTCCATCCGTTTCCCACCTTGACCAGTCCAGGAACGAGCAGCTGAGTCTGCGTTGTAGGTATGGCATCATCAAGCAACTCCCAGTCTCCTTCATCCCGCCGACACTCCAAGCCATATCCACGTAGAGGATACAAGGATCGCAGGGGAGGCACCCAAGTCAGCAGCACTCCGCGGGATGTCTCATTGGCAGTCAGGAAGCGAGGAGGGGTGAGGGTATCTCTAGAGTCTGTGGTGGGTATAGGAGGAGGCAATGTGGTGGGTGGGACACCTGAGAGGCCAAAATAGTAGTGAGTATTGAAGACAGAGAAAGAGATTAGGAGCTGTGAGACAGAAAGAAGGGAGACCACTGGCAACAAGAGGTAGGTAGACAGAGAACAGCAGAGGTTTCTTCTCTCTACTGTATACTTACTGAGAGGAGAGGCGGTCACGATCTCACTGAATGGGCCGCTCCCCAACTTATTCTGAGACAAAACACTGAACTGGTAGGGAATGTCAGCCTGCAGGTTCTCCACCACCAAGGAGCTGGCTCCAACTGGTGCCGAGAGGGAGATCCATTCATGGTGTCCGTGTGACACCCGCTTTACCCTGACAGCAGCACAAGAGACATCCAACAATGATTAAGGTCAGTTCGATACAAGAACAAGGAAACCACTGCTGACGGGCGGATTTGACTCGATTTGATGCCTGTTTTTAATTGCATTGCATCACATGAAATTGAGCGTTTTATCCGCAGGCAGCAGTTGGAGGAGCAGAGAAGATTGATAAATAATTTGTGGGGAAAGTTTTATTAGAAATTGTATGCTATTGATAAATATGGGCTTAGAAGTCAAGTGGGCGGTTTTACACAGTAACTGACAAACATTCTTGCATAAACCTATATAAATACTTGTCCGTCACATGTAGGACCACCCACTTGGCTCCTGAACAAGTTAGATTGCTTTTTTCCCCAAAAATCTACACATCAATCTAGTCTACTTCTGAGTTTCGCAAGCAGCAATTATTCTTCGGCAGTGTCCTTCTCACATTTTAATGTTAACCAGATCTCTTATAGAAATCCAGGGGAGGTGCCCCTTAAGCAAGATTTGTCATCAGACATGATCATATGTTAAAGGGGGTTCTTTAGGATGATTACATTGGAGGGCATGGAAAGTGGTACTTAAAGACAAGACCTTAGATTATTTTATTCTTATTAGATATTTTGTGACAAGTTAATGTAAAACTAAGATTTTTAACACTTTCCCCTAATTTTGAATTAACAAAGAAACCCCTTTAATACTTACAAAAAAAAAATGGACTAATTTTCAAAGCAGAGGTGCAAATTTACAGCCAGTGGGTCTTACCAGAATTTTATAGCATTGGAAAATATGGCAAAAAAATGGTTTCTTTAAAAGAGAAATACATTTATTTTTTTTTCAATCAAAAAAATGAAAGAAATCTGTACAAATTGAAATGCATTTTTAAATATTGGCAAACAATTTTTTTTTTTGTTTATTCCCTGCCGAGAATTCAGAAGCCTCTGCTAAAGTCACGTGTACACAGCAGAGGCTTTTTTTCCGGTCCGCTCTACAGACGGGGCAAGACTTCCAAAGTCATTCTGATTGACAGCCCATCGCGTCAGCAGATGGAACTGAATCCCCAGCAGCAGCAGCGGTCTGTGACCACTCGGTACCGGAGAGATCGGTGCCGTGCACAGCAGACAGGTAAGTTGCAATTACCTGCCTTTTAGTGCTTAGATGCTTTTTTTGTTAAGTCCCCGATATCCCCTTTAAGAACATTAATTTTCCAGCTATCTTCCCATCTTTGTCCATGACTTCACCTCTGTTGTGCAAATAGTCCCGTATCTACGTTCACAACACAGACTACCTGATTAGCTTAGAACTGAGCTAGAGAGATGAATCCATTATATATTTATAATGCACCGTAAAAGCAACCTACAAACCACAAATTGATTTACGATCTATATAATACATTTCCCATTGACCACTAGTATGGCTGCCATCATCGTTCCTACAAGGGTTGGCGCCTAGACTCATGGCGTAGAAAAAATCTGGCAAATTGGAGTCTAAGAAATCTCATAGATGCCAACAGTACCAATTTCTTTGTGAAGACCATCGCAAATTTGGTGAAGTTCTTGGCCAAATCCCCACTCAAAAGTGGGCACGTTCTTCTCATTTTGAGTGTTCCTTAACAAGACCGGTCATGCTACGTGTTATTTCTGTAGCAGGACAGCGTATATGGCCCCCAAGCCATGTATAAACAAAGATACATCTCTGACCTATGTTAGTAGAAAAAAGACTCACAGGGGAGCATACCAAACGCTGAACCGCTGGAAATAACCTCCATCGAAACCTGCCAGCCAGCTGATGTTCACCGCCGATACCAGTGCCTGGGCCGTAACATTGCTCACCATGTGCGGGCTGGTGCCTGAAGGTGAACAGAAAGGTAAGAAATTATTAACTATCTTACAATTTTAATTATCATATGTATTTAGAGGTCAAAACACTAAGAGAAGAAGCTTAAAAAGCGGATCTATTTTTAAACATTTCATATGGCTTTGTTCACACCACATAAGAGCGCTGTGGCACCATTTTTTGAGACCCGTAACGGTTTTATTTTTCCATCCACTGATCGTTATGAGGGCTTGTTTTTTGCTCAAGAAGCTGATGTTTTTATTGATACCATAGGAGGATACATAAAATGTTTTCATCGTTTTTTATTGTATTTTATACTGGAGTGTTAATTTTTTTTATTTTTTTTCCTGTTTAAAGTCCATTAAAATGGGGAAAAAAATCCTGTCTAAAAAGTTGTCAAAATATAAAATTATTTCAACTTTATATAAAAAAGTAAATATATACATAATATGTATATGATATGTATTGTTTTTTTTCTTTTTTGCAATATCCTTTAGTTTCTAGTTCCCATAAGGGACTTGACTTTGCAATTGTTTGATCGATTATATATAAGTATATTATATATACTGTAATACTATAATATATATAATAATTGCAGTTGTCAGGAGGACTCCGATGATACTGTAACTGTGATAGTAACCCATCAGTGTCAGGTACAATTCTTTAGTATATGGTCTCGCACATTGGGCCATGAAATACTGTTTTTGATGTAAATTATGTCAGCATTCTGGCGATCAATATGTATTAAAGGGTTATTCCCACCATCGTATTATTTTTCACAAAGCATAGTTAATATGCACTTATTGTTAATATGCAAACCAAGCCCAACATATAGCTTCTTTCTTGTACGTTTTGTATATTTTTGTCATCTCTTTCTGGCCTTCTGTGCATTCAGCTTCAGAGCTGAATGAGTGGTCCCTAGACTTAAGGCTCTGGGTATCGCTGATCGTGCTTGATCTTCCTGAGCCATTTTTTGATCGCTCGTCTCCCACTGGCCAGCACGCATCACTGCGTGTGAGACAGCGAGAGACCAGCGATCAGCGACGCTGGTTTCTAATGTAAACATTGGGTATCCAGGAGCCGCGGCTCTTGGATACCTGCTGTTTACCTTGGAAACCGGCGTACACGCTGGTTTCCAAGGTAAACAGCGGGTATCCAAGAGCCGCGGCTCCTTGATACCTGAAGTTTACATTAGAAACCAGCTTGCTCGCTGGTCCTGATCGCTGGAGGGGCTGTCTATGCGACAGCTCACCAGCGATCAGCCTAACGATGTCCCAGAGATCCCATCCATGTCGGATCGTTGGTGGGATCGCTGGGACATCGTTACGTGTAACGGGGCCTTTGATGTGAAGTATTTGATAATGTGCTTTATGAAAGTATTAATATATAGAAAACAGCTTTTAATGAAGAGATGAGAAATTTGAATAAAGATAAAGATAACTTCTAATAATAGAAAGTAGAAAATGTGAAAAGAAAGATGATGAAGAAATGTGTTGATGCAGATTACTTGAAGTGGTAGTAAGTTATTGCCAAAAGCACTTTTAAATTATGTACTGTATTGAAACATAGATAGTTAGTTAAAAAAATTGTTTGCAACATTCAAGAAACAGTGCCTCTCATATTGAGAAGATTAGATAAGAATTGTTTATCAGCATTCAAAAACTTTTGTATGTTCCTTTGTTTGTCTAACTTTTGTTTTCTTGCAGCCCGCGGACGTGCTGTGTTTAACGGAGGGGTATGTGGCGCCCCTGTACTGCACCTCCTCCTGAGGTGTGGTACCCCACTATCCAGGTAAGGTGGAGACACCTGACCACACTCCAACACCTGCACCCCACACCACAAAGTAGTGTAGCAAAGCACTTTCGGCGGCTCCCTGCTTGGAGTGTAGCATAGCACCCCTTGGTGGCTCCCTGCTTGGAACAGGAAACGTGCTGGGAGGTGGGTGGAGTTTAGTTCACATAAAAGAGCGGGAAGAGTTGAGTGAGTCGTTCAGTCAGTCTTTCATTCATTCATTCAGTCAGTGAGTGAGGATGTAGGACAGTGTGAGAAAGAGAAGATCCCCGGGAGAGGGATGGAAGAAGGAAGTGCTGCAGCAGGCCACAGTGATCTGGGTCTGCTGGCACAGGAAAGAGACAGAGAAAGGAAGCTTGATTCTCCATTGGGAAGAAGGATTAGCACGGAACGTGAGGAGAATAAGAGAACAAGGACCAGGGTTAGAGGAGAATCCTTTTCAAGTTCTAAGCGCAAGGCCGGGGTACGGTCCCCGAGGTTGTACAGATACTAATGGTCCTGCAGCAGACACCGGAGGAGTAGAAGTAGTGACCACTTTATTCCCACCCAAGACTTGGGGGCACAACAGCAACATATTAGTGAGCCGGGACTTAGTAGCAAGGAGTCCCCGAAGCGGGCACCTGTGCTTGCAACAGACTGTGAGTAAAGCTTTGGAACTACATGCCCTGGTATCCTCCACTTATTCCTGCGCCAACCTGCCCAGCACTGCTACATCCCTTGCGCTGGACACTACACCATCTAAGTGTCACTTCACCTACACTGCCCTGGGACTACAGCCTTGCCTGTGGAGGGCTATAACATCACTGCTGCGCCACACCATCTGTCCCAGAGGATCTGTCTGCAGCGCCGGCTTACATCTCTATTGCCGAACACCACAGGTGGCGTCACGAATCACTCATTATAAGCACACTGAACATTCCCCTTTTACAATGGGCGCCCAGGGCCACGGGCCGGGACCCAGCTGCAGTGACATCTCCCATTGAAGCTCATCGGGCCTGGTACCGAGTACCCCACAGCCCTGGGTGTGAGGGCGTCCCACACACATGACAGCAACCAAGATGACAAAAGCCACCTCAGTATACTGAGAGCTCTTGTCATTTCGCCAACTTCATATGCAAAACACAGCTGCCAATGACCAACTCACTTCAATACATACATATTTTTGTTCTTGTACAGTTATAGTATATGTAGTCTTTAGATTGCTGTGACACTGGTTATTGTCACTTCTCACAGACAAGCAGTGAGGCCATTGTGACGCTAGCTATCGTCACTTCTGGACCTTCCGTGAGGCGGGGAAGTCAAGAAGTCCGGGATCAAATACCAAGAGTCTACGTCAAAGGCAGAGGGTAGAGTAAACAGGTCACAGTCCTAGGTCAGCAGTACAAAATAGTGCAGATCGAGACAAATGGGCTAGGCAAATGAATAGTCAAAGGCAAAGGTTCAAGATCAGGCAGCAAGAGGTTAGAACAGCAGAACACTAAAGCATAAGGCATGCACTCCACCAAGCAAAGCTAAGACTGGTAATGATCAAGTCAGCCAGCTAAATAGCCAGGGGATCACACTGGAAGGACGACAATTCGAGGAAGCCCAGTTGGCCCAGCTGGTAATTTGGCTGCTGGGCAATTTTAAATTTGCATGGCAATAACCCAGCATGCTCCAGCACCTGATTGGGAGGCTGGACTATCGCTGATTAGCATGAGGATAATCAGCACGCTCCAGTCCCTGGTTGGGCAGCTGTGCTATTCCGTTTACAATACCGATAGCCCAGTACAAGCCAGTACGCCCCTGCCATCTATTGGGTGGCTGAGCTGTCACTCACTGTGTCACTAGGACACAGTGAGCAGTGGATTTGTGACAATTGCTGCATTTTAAATATGCTGTGTTTTTTTTTTTTTAATTTTAGTTGCAGAACACCAATAATTTTGCAAAGTAAATTTCCAAATAAACATCCTCACTTTCCAAATATGTCTATCATTTTATCAGCCTAAAACGCATTTGACTGGCGAATGCATACATAACTCACCCAAAACGAAGATGGCGGTGCGTGTACTGATGCTTGCCACATCGTTGGCTGCGGTGCACTCCCAATCGCCATGTTCCTCCTTGGTGAGTGGCCGAAACACCAAGCTGCCATTGATGTCCATTTGAGCAATGCTTTTTCCAGGTATCCCCAGCTGCACAACAAAATGAGTGCCTTTAGACCAATATACAGTGGATAAGTCAAAAACGCCATTTCAATCATAAAAGAAACGAGTGGTGGAAAGGTCTTGCACTGAAGAAGTTTTTCAATCACGGCCATAGAAGGGTTTTAAAGGCAGAGGGCAAAGTACAAGAAAAATCAGGTGGAAAACCAACTGTAGGCTACAAGAGAACTGCAACTTAAGAAGTGTACAAACCTAGCTGCACATCTCGTAGGCTAGGAGAAGAGTGGAGGGAATGCTTAAAGCAAACCTATTACCAGGTTTGGCCAATATGAGATACGACCACCAACTTTCAGTACTGAGATACAGCATTCTATAATGCTGTATATTTGCCCCCAACCCGACCTGTGAGAGAAGGAAAATAACTTTTATTATACTCACCTACGTGGCGGTCTGGTCCGTGGGGTGTCGCTGGTCTTGGTCCACCGCCTCCCATCTTCTTGCAATGCCACCCTCCTGCTTGCTTCATGTGGATGTCCCTACATCATCCACACAGTCTCTTCAGCACCGCAATCCTGCACAGGCGTACTTTTCTGCCCTGCTGAGTGCCGAGCAAAGTACGGCACTGCGCAGGCACTGCGAAAGGTCAAAGAGCCTCGGCGTCTGCGCGCTGCAGTACTTTGCTTTGCTATCAGCGAGGCAGAGGAGCACACCTGCGCGGGAGCGCAATGCCGAGCCCATAGGGATGAGTCATCCACACGAAGCAAGAAGGAGGATGGCATCGCAACAAGATGGGAGACCCTTGACTAAGAACATAGATACCCCTCATACCGGACCGCCTCGCAGGTGAGTATAATCAGGTTCTTTTTCTTCTCTTACAGTTAGGGCTGAGGTCAGATATACAGCATTATAGCATTACAGAATCCTGTATATCAGCTCTGAAAGGCAGTGGCCGTATAAATCATATCGGCCAAACCTGGCGACAGGTTCCCTTAAAAAAAATAAATAACAATTAATTGTCTCCCAGTCTCACCTTAGTCCAGCTGATCATGGGGAGAGGGTCTCCAGTTGCTGAGCAAGGAACAATCAGCTCTCTCCCAACATCCTGGAAGTATTCGTCCTTCGGGAACTCGATGAATGATGGAGGATCCTAGTGACAAGACAAACCATTAGACAATGATATGGATCCATACAATGACAGTGTACACTGCCTGGTGGTATACTGTACCTTTAAAATGACTATGGTGGGCAGCGACATGCCGGCTGTACCATAGCTATTATATGGGGTACATGTGTATGTGCCAGGAGCATCGTCATTACCCATGGCCACCACGATAGAGCCGTCTTCTTGTAAATACCATCCAGGAAACTAGGAAAGAGAGCCGTCATATCATATCTGAGAGGTTGTCAAACGTGCCTACTGGTTTTGAAACCTTGGATACTTTATACCTTGTCAAGATCTAGAGGAATCCCATTCTTGGTCCAATTGACAAATAACAATGGTGGGTTGGCTCTGGTGGGGCAGCGGATCACACCCATCATTCCGATGGGCAGGAAGGTTTCTGGCGGCATGTCAGTCACATAGGCGGGATCTAAGAAGAAAATGTTGATGTAACAAACCAAGCCTAACTAATGCAGTGATGACAATGTCAATGCCGTGGTATTAGGGCGCCGGTACGTACGTAGCACAGTGAGGTAGGCGGAGGCAGACGGTGACTTCCACATCCCGTTACTTGGAATACAGGTGTATTTCCCAGAATCATCTGGGGTGACCTGATGTAGCAGAAAACTTCCGTCCACCAAGATGCGAACCCGTGACTGGAGACTGCTGAAAGTAACAAAAGCAGGATGTAAAAGGGAGGGTCCACAGCATGTAAGTGGCATCCAGAACCTGCACATGATGCTGAGACTGATACACATGTAGCATTAGAAGCAGCAGATAGCATCACACATGATGAGCTTAGATACAGCTGACAGTATCACAAATCTCACCTGAGCAGATAGACGTTGCTATTTCCGTGGAACCAACTGTATGTTAGATTGGCGGGGTAGGCCTCAGCCTGGCAGGTCATAAAAGCATCTTGGGAAACATTCACGGTGATGTTTTCTGGAGGGAGGACGATGATGGGTGGGCCTACACAGAAAATACAGGAATGACGACAAAACATTTCTAGAGGTCTTCTCACCTTCCATATTACGTGGGATCACTTAATACCTTGGACCAGGACACGGCTGGTGTGGGTCACCTCGCCTTCTTTACTAACAGCATAGCAGGTGTAGGCACCGGCATGGGAGCGCTGCACCCCGACTATTCGTAATGATCCATTATTAACCTACGTGCATCAAGAGGGAGATAAAATTGAAAAAAAAAATAGAAAAGAAACAATTTAAATCAATCTATAATCAACAAGTCTACAGAATAATATTTCCCATTTTCAGTCTTAAATCAAATGGTGAAGTTTCCCTTTAATTAATGTGTCTGGCTAATGCTCTAAATGCTGACTATGCACTATAAAACAAGTGCTGTTACCAGCAATTAACACTAGAGGGCGCCGGTTACATACAGACAGCTGCTTCCAACATCCTCAGTATAATGTGCCCCAGTCTCCTATTGTTAAAAGGGAGGAAGACAATGCGAGCTCTGAGTAAACAGGGCGATACTGGGACCACACATCTGACTTCCAAAAACAACAGCAGATTAGTGTTTACTGTCTACAGCTTGAATCCATCCCACCATATAAGCGAGAAAGGGTGTGCTGTGTACATATGGCTTCACGCCTGCTGTACCAGTTACTGGAAGCCACAGTCACCACAATGTCTTCCCAGAGACTTCCATTAGTATTAAAGTGATACAGGGTAAAAAAAAAATGACAACAGTCAGGAAAAAACATCACTAAAACCACTTTACAGAATATGTGTTTGGATTTAAAAGCTGTATCGTGTGTACCTTATTTTCAGCTGTGCAAGTACATTTAATACCAATAAAGCGTGCTCCTTAAACCACGTGTCAATCTAGCTAAGCAGAGGTGGTGAAGTGACAGCTGCAACCTCCCACGCTCATCACCTTCATTAATACAAGTAAAGCTAAGCATGGGCAGAGCTGTGCAGCACGGTGGCTCAGTGGATAGCGCTGGGGTCCTGGGTTCAAATCCCATCAAGGACAACATCTGCAAGGAGTTTGTATGTTCTCCCTGTGTTTCCCACACTCCAAAGACATACTGATAAGGAATTTAGATTGTGAGCCCCATCGGGGACAGTGATGATAATGTGTGCAAAACTGTAAAGCGCTGCGGAATATGTTAGCACTATAGAAAAATAAAGATTATTATTATTATTAGCTCTGACAACTGCTACTCCCCACACAGCACATTTATTAATACGAGTAGGGCATGTTATACTCAAAGCTAAATGTATATCTAGCTAAGCATGGGCAGAGCGCTGACAACTGCTACTTGTTGGCAGCGGATTCTTCAGGATACTTTCCAAGTGTGTGACAACAGAGCTTCTTTATTCAGGAACAACATATGATAAGCTTAATAGATCAGGAATAAATCATTTGGGTGCCTCTATCTGTGCAGCATCTACAGCAGGCTGCTTCTCTCATACACAGACACAGGAAAACAGGAAATACAGTCACATCAGGGCCGGACTGGGACTAAAATTCAGCCCTGGCATTTGAAGTTACACAGGCCCACTAGTCACATGGTGACTATATAATATCTTTGTACACTTGTAGGTCACAAGAAGTGAGAGGAGATTAACACGTAACACGTAACATGTAGTCAGAGCTGTGCCCAGTATTTCAGCTCAGTCCTATTTATTGCTTTTAGGTACAGTACTCTTCCCAAAGCTCTGTTCTCGTTTGTATGCACGGTGACAGAATTCCTGGCAGAACTGCTATCCATTGGGCAACCAGACCCCCTGGTCATAGCTGCCCCTATCATACCTCCCAACTTTTGAAGAAGTGAAATTTTAGGCCACGCCCGGCCACACCCATTTCACAACTAGTCACACCCATGTCCAAGCCTAATCGCACCCATTTAGCACTGCTGATCACACTGACTTGTACTGAGGGCACAGCGGCTGGCATAAAGGGCACACTGACTAAAAAAAAAAGATTAGAGAGAGAAAGAAAGAACAGAGAGAGAGAAAGAAAATGAGGGAAAGACAGAACAGAGAATGAGAAAGAAAGAAAAAGAGAGAAAGAAATAAAGAAAGATTCTATAAAGATACTATAGCAGCCCGGCTCCCATTGTAGTGCCCACCTGAGCCTCCCAGTGCAGGACATATCATGATCCGCTCATATGGCCGACATCCCCGAGTCCAAGGCGATCCTGCTGTCTGCGCTGTCGGAGGAGGACATGGTGATGGAACTGAAGCATTCCTGGTTCCGTCACAATCTCCTCATGAAATTATCTCATTTCCAGTCAGCTTCCAGCACATCACTTCCGGTGGAACGTCATGTGTGAGTTTTAAAATGCTCCTCGGGGCTCCGCCATGTACTCCTCTGTCCGTGGGAAAAGCCCGCTTTGTATGCTTCGTACACACTTGGCTCCGCTCCGTACATCCCGTACACATATGGCTCTACTCCGTATACCCCATACAAACGCGGCTCCGCTCCGTACACCTCGTACTCACGCGGCTCCGCTCCGTACACCTCGTACACACGGCTCCACTCTGTACACCTCGTACACGCGGCTCCGTTCCGTACACCTCATACACACACGGCTCCTCTCCGTACACCTCATACACACACGGCTCCTCTCCATACACCTCATACACACACGGCTCCTCTCCATACACCTCATACACACACGGCTCCTCTCCATACACCTCATACACACACGGCTCCTCTCCATACACCTCATACACACACGGCTCCTCTCCATACACCTCATACACACACGGCTCCTCTCCATACACCTCGTACATACACGGCTTCGCTCTGTACACCTCGTACACACACAGCTCCGCTCCATACACCTCACACACACGGCTCCTCTACATAGAACATAGACCTCATACACACACGGCTCCTCTCCATACACCTCGTACACACACGGCTCCACTCCGTACACCTCATACACACACAGCTCTGCTACATCTACCCTGTAAACCCCTCCTGACCCCACACATACTTTCCTCATCCAGCACCATGACAACAGCACAGCAGAGTCTTGCAGACACCAAGAGGCAAGGCTGAGCGCACAAGACCTGTGATGTCACAGGAGGGGCGGAGTCAGGGGTCACATGATCAGGGGTCTGGACAAAGGCTCCTGATCATGTGACCCCTGACTCCTCCCCTCCTGTGACCTCATTACAGGTCCTGTGAACAGAGAAGAGAGCAGGCAAGCGACGCTGTGAGTGGCTGCGGGGGGGAGGTCTCATGCTACGGCGAGGATGGGGTGCGTGGCGGCTTATCTCCTGCAGTGCGGGAGGGTTGGAAACTATAACCGCCGTGCCGCATAGGGCCGGCGGCAGGAGCAACAGCCAGGCCAGTGGCCGCATCAGCTGGCAAGCGGCCAGATGATCGGGCGCTGCCGCCCGCGGCCCACATGACAGCGGCCCAGAAGGAAAATGCCCGGTTGGTTATATTACCAATCCGGGCATGAGTCACATGCTTTCCCTGTGTGAGCCGCTGGGAGGTTTTTTTTGTTCTAATGTTATAAACAGCACATTTATTAATACGAGTAAGACATGTTGTACGCAAAGCTAAATGTAGATCTAGCTAAGCATGGGCGGAGTTATGACAACTGCTACTCCCCACACTCCTCACCTTAATGAACAGCAGTAAGGCATATCAAATGCATAAAACTACATGTGAATCTAGTTAAGCGGGGATGGAGTTCTTACAACTGCTACCTCCCAAGATCAGCACCTTATTAGCAGTAAGGCATGTCAAACTTCTAAAACTACATGTACACTTAGCTGAGCATGGGCGGAGCTGACAGTTGCTAACTCCCACGCTCAGCACCTTAATCAATAGCAGTAAGGCAAACTTCTAAAACTACATGTAGAAATAAGCAGGACTGGGCCTCCCCTCTCCCACACTCTGCAGCTTTGTGAATTTCCTGACTTGCCTGGATCTTGTCTCCATTTGGTATGTTGAGATTATTCTGCTTCCAGGAGACGACTGGCTGTGGATTCCCGTTGGCGACACACGTGAGAGTCAAGGTGTCTCCAATACGAACCTCTACGTATGTGGGTGGAGTCTCAATAAAAGAAGGCGGGGCTGTGAAAAAAATTGGAAAAAGTTTAAATGAAGTACCGTATGTTAAAATCTTGCATTACGAAGGGGAAGGTGAATAGGTTGAGATGGAGCAATTCTATATAGGCACTCTATGAAAAGTGTCATTTTTATACCCTTATGCATAAACATATCTACCCTTTTATGTAGTGATAAATCCTTGCCTGACACCACTGCATGGTGGCCATATATATTGGTTGTTACTCAGCTTTCCTACATAATCCCCCTTTATTTCATTGAGCACATTTGGGATGTCAATGGTCAGAAATTGCAAAAGTAGCTGCCAGCAGCAGATCTTGATGATCTGCTGACGAGCTATCAGCAGCAGAACCTTCCTCCAACAAGCATTAATAACCTCACTGATAGCAGCCTCACTAATGACTAAATTGAAATATGTCAAACATTTTGTTTTCATTATTTGCACATATTAATCCTGTTGTTTCTATGATCTCACACCTTTTTTTTTTTCTTGGTGTTGCAATTTCATTGTTGAGGAGTGTAATTCTTGCTATACATCAGTCTCGGCATTTGGCCTGGCTCTGCTCATATGGCTGCTGCCCTTTGCTTTGCTCCAAGTTGCCTCTGTGATGCCATCAACCAAGGCCTTTTAAGGTTCACTTAGACACACCTGAGGTGTCTGAGATTGTAATTTGTTCAGTCGCTGTTGGTTTGAAGATTGTCACCATCACCTCAGACTCCAGTGACTGTTTAGGTATGTGTGCTGCTTTAATCCTACAATTTTTTACATGCCACTGTACATACATCTGGTATAGCCCGGGCCTTTCCTGTATATAATTACAGTGCCATGTAAAAGTTTGGGCACCTCTGGTCAAAATTACTGTTATTGTGAACAGTTAAGGAAGTTGAAGATGAAATGATCTTTTAAAGGCCTAAAGTTAAAGATGACACGTTTCCTTTGTATTTTAGGAAGAAAGGTCTCAGACCTTAATTAGCCTGTTAGGGTTATGGCTTCTTCATTATCATCGTTAGGAAAGGCCAGATGATGCAAATTTCCAAGCTTTATAAAAACCCAGCCTCCTCTAACCTTGTGTAAAAAAAAAAAATCAACAGCCATGGGTTTTCTAAGCAGCTGCCTAGCACTCTGAAAATGAAAATGGTGTTTCAAGTTGCCCTTTCCTCAGTGTGAAATGTAAAGTGTAAATTACAGTTACCAGGAACAGTGGGGTCAAGATAAGGTCTGAAAGACCAAGCAAAATTTCAGTGAGAGCTGCTACTAAAGGGCATGTCACACTAAGAGATATCGCTAGCAATATCGCTATAACTAGTGACGTTATAGCGATATTGCTAGCGATATCGCTGTGTGTGATACTTACCTACGACCGGCTCCCCCGCTGGTTATCGCTGATCGCGCGAGAACATTCAGGACTGTTTCTCGTCGTCAGCTTCCTGTGGCGCTTCCTGCTGTGAGGACGAGCGACGCGTGGAGCCGGGCGGGAGGACGCAGGATCGCCTGGTGTGACAGGTAAGTAGCGATCCCCGTCCCCAGCGATGTCGCTAGTGAGATCTGCCTATGTGGCAGCTCACTAGCGACCACTTAGCGATGTACCAGCGATCCTGACCGCGTCATATCGCTGGTCGGGATCGCTGGTATATCGCTAAGTGTGACAGTACCTTAAGATTGCTTTGAGACAAATCAGAACCCCCCACTTGACTGCAAAAGACCTTCAGAAAGATTTAGCAGACTCTGGAGATCAGGAACACCTGCAAAAATATGACCTTCATGGAATAGTCATCGGAAAAAAAAATCACCTGCGTCCTCATCATAAAATTAGTATTAATTATGCAGAAGCATGTAAAATAACATGAAAACAAGCATGGTGCATTTTGCAAACAAGTCCTGTGGATCGATGAGGTTACAATAGAACTCTGTGGCCACAATGATCAAAAGTATGTGTGGAGAAAAAAAAAAGAATTTTAGGAATAGAACATCTCACCAACCATTAAGCATGGGCGTGGATCAATCATGCTTTGGGGTTGTGTTGCAGCCAATGGATTTCAAGGGTAAATGGAAGAATGAATTCAATTAAATTCTTGATGCACATATGACATCATATATAAAATAGCTGAATTTGAAAAGAGGATGGCTTCTACACATGGATAATGATCCTAAACACACGTTAAAAACCAGAATAGATGGCCTCAAAAGGCGCAAGTTGAAGATTTTACAATGGCCCTCACAGTCCCCTGACCTGAATATCATTGCAAATCTGTGGTTATACCTCAAAATAGAGAACGACCCAGGAATCTCACGGAACTGGAAGAATTGTCCACGGAAGAATGGATGAAAATCCCTCAAACAAGAATTGAAAGACTCTTGTCTGGCTTCAAAAAGCGTTCACAAGTTGTGATACTCACAAAAGGGGTGCTACTAAGTACTAACCATGCAGGGTGCCTAGACTTTTGCATCGATCCATTTTCCTTTTTTCTAATTTTTAAAATATAAAAGATGACATCTATATATATATAAAAATGTGTGTGTATCGGCCACGCCCACTCCACATAGCCCCACCCAATCACTAAGCATTTTTCATTTCACCAGAGCTGTTTAACCCCTTCATGACCCAGCCTATTTTGACCTTAATGACCTGGCCATTTTTTGCAATTCTGACCAGTGTTCCTTTATGAGGTAATAACTCTGAAACGCTTCAACGCATCCTAGCGATTCTGAGAATGTTTTTTCGTGACATATTGGGCTTCATGCTAATGGTAAATTTAGGTCGATAATTTTTGCGTTTATTTGTGAAAAAATCAGAAATTTGGCGAAAATTTTGAAAATTTCACAATTTTCACATTTTGAATTTTTATTCTGTTAAACCAGAGAGTTATGTGACACAAAATAGTTACTAAATAACATTTCCCACATGTCTACTTTACATCAGCACAATTTTGGAAACAAATTTTTTTTTTGTTAGGAAGTTACAGTGGGGCAAAAAAGTATTTAGTCAGTCAGCAATAGTGCAAGTTCCACCACTTAAAAAGATGAGAGGCGTCTGTAATTTACATCATAGGTAGACCTCAACTATGGGAGACAAACTGAGAAAAAAAAATCCAGAAAATCACATTGTCTGTTTTTTTTTCATTTTATTTGCATATTATGGTGGAAAATAAGTATTTGGTCAGAAACAAAATTTCATCTCAATACTTTGTGATATATCCTTTGTTGGCAATGACAGAGGTCAAACGTTTTCTGTAAGTCTTCACAAGGTTGCCACACACTGTTGTTGGTATGTTGGCCCATTCCTCCATGCAGATCTCCTCTAGAGCAGTGATGTTTTTGGCTTTTCGCTTGGCAACACGGACTTTCAACTCCCTCCAAAGGTTTTCTATAGGGTTGAGATCTGGAGACTGGCTAGGCCACTCCAGGACCTTGAAATGCTTCTTACGAAGCCACTCCTTCGTTGCCCTGGCGGTGTGCTTTGGATCATTGTCATGTTGAAAGACCCAGCCACGTTTCATATTCAATGCCCTTGCTGATGGAAGGAGGTTTGCACTCAAAATCTCACGATACATGGCCCCATTCATTCTTTCATGTACCCGGATCAGTCGTCCTGGCCCCTTTGCAGAGAAACAGCCCCAAAGCATGATGTTTCCACCACCATGCTTTACAGTAGGTATGGTGTTTGATGGATGCAATTCAGTATTCTTTTTCCTCCAAACACGACAAGTTGTGTTTCTACCAAACAGTTCCAGTTTGGTTTCATCAGACCATAGGACATTCTCCCAAAACTCCTCTGGATCATCCAAATGCTCTCTAGCAAACTTCAGACGGGCCCGGACATGTACAGGCTTAAGCAGTGGGACACGTCTGGCACTGCAGGATCTGAGTCCATGGTGGCGTAGTGTGTTACTTATGGTAGGCCTTGTTACATTGGTCCCAGCTCTCTGCAGTTCATTCACTAGGTCCCCCCGCGTGGTTCTGGGATTTTTGCTCACCGTTCTTGTGATCATTCTGACCCCACGGGGTGGGATTTTGCGTGGAGCACCAGATCGAGGGAGATTATCAGTGGTCTTGTATGTCTTCCATTTTCTGATTATTGCTCCCACAGTTGATTTCTTCACTCCAAGCTGGTTGGCTATTGCAGATTCAGTCTTCCCAGCCTGGTGCAGGGCTACAATTTTGTTTCTGGTGTCCTTTGACAGCTCTTTGGTCTTCACCATAGTGGAGTTTGGAGTCAGACTGTTTGAGGGTGTGCACAGGTGTCTTTTTATACTGATAACAAGTTTAAACAGGTGCCATTACTACAGGTAATGAGTGGAGGAAAGAGGAGACTCTTAAAGAAGAAGTTACAGGTCTGTGAGAGTCAGAAATCTTGATTGCTTGTTTCTGACCAAATACTTATTTTCCACCATAATATGCAAATAAAATGAAAAAAAATCAGACAATGTGATTTTCTGGATTTTTTTTTCTCAGTTTGTCTCCCATAGTTGAGGTCTACCTATGATGTAAATTACAGACGCCTCTCATCTTTTTAAGTGGTGGAACTTGCACTATTGCTGACTGACTAAATACTTTTTTGCCCCACTGTATAAGGGTTAAAAGTTGACCAGCGATTTCTAATTTTTACAACAAAATTTACAAAACCATTCTTTTTAGGGACCACCTCACATTTGAAGTCACTTTGAGGGGTCTATATGGCAGAAAATACCCAAAAGTGACACCATTCTAAAAACTGCACCCCTCAAGCTACTCAAAACTACATTCTAGAAGATTATTAACCCTTCAGGTGCTTCACAGGAACTAAAGCAATGTGGAAGGAAAAAATGGACATTTTAATTTTTCCAACACAAATTTTCTTTTAGCATCATTTTTTTCATTTTCGCATGGGCAACAGGATAAAATGGATCCTAAAATTTGTTGGGCAATTTCTCCTGAGTACACCGATACCTCATATGTGCTCATAAACCACTGTTTGGATGCACGGCAGGGCTCAGAAAGGAAGGAACACCATTTGACTTTTTGAATGGAAAATATGCTGGAATATTTAGCGGTTGCCATGTCGCGTTTGGAGAGTCGCTGTGTGCCTAAACACTGGAGCTTCCCCACAAGTGACCCCATTTTGGAAACTAGACCCCCCAAGGAACGTATCTAGATGCATAGTGATCACTTTGAACCCCCAGGTGCTTCACAAATTGATCCGTAAAAAAAAAAGTACTTTTTTTTCACAAAAAATTTGTTTTAGCCTCAGTTTTTTCATTTTCACATAGGCAACAGAATAAAGTGGATCCTAAAATTTGTTGGGCAATTTCTCCTGAGTACACCGATACTTCAGATGTGGTCATAAACCACTGTTTGGGCGCACGGTAGGGCCCGGAAGGGAAGGAGCGCCATTTAACTTTTTGAATGAAAAATTAGCTCCAATCGTTATCGGACTCCATGTCGCGTTTGGAGAGCCCCTGTGTACCTTAACAGTGAAAAACTCCTACAAGTGACACCATTTTGGAAACTAGACCCCTTAAGGAACTTATCTAGATGTGTAGTGAGCACTTTGAACCCCCAAGTGCTTCACAAAAGTTTATAACTTAGAGCAGTGAAAATAAAAAATCATTTTTTTTCCTCAAAATTGATTTTTTAGCACGCTATTTTTTATTTTCACATGGCTAACAGGACAAACTGGACAACAACTTTTGTGGTCCAATTTCTCCTGGGTACGCTGGTACCCCATATGTGGGGGGGAACCACTGTTTGGGCGCATGGCAGGGCTCAGAAGGGAAGGAGCGCCATTTGACTTTTTGAAATAAAAATTAGCTCCAATCGTTAGCGGACACCATGTCGTGTTTGGAGAGCCCCTGTGTGCCTAAACTTTGGAGCTCCCCCACAAATGACCCCATTTTGGAAACTAGACCCCCTAAGGAACTTATCTAGATCCATAGTGAGCACTTTGAACCCCCAGATGCTTCACAGAAGTTTATAACGCAGAGCCGTGAAAATAAAAAAAATTTTTTTTTGCTAAAAAAAATATTTTTTAGTCAGCAATTTTTTTTTTTCACAAGGGTAACAGGATAAATTGGACCCCAAAAGTTGTTGTCCAGTTTGTTCTGAGTACGCTGATACCCCATATGTGGGGTATGACCGCTGAATGGGCACACGTCAGTGCTCGGAAGGGAAGTAGTGACATTTTGAAATGCTGACTTTGATGGAATGGTCTGCGGGCATCATGTTACATTTGCAGAGCCCTTGATGTACCTAAACTGTGGAAACCCCCCACAAGTGACCCCATTTTGGAAACTAGACCCCATAAGAAACTTGCCTAGATGTGTGGTGAGCACCTTGAACCCCCAAGTGCTTCACAGAAGTTTATAATGCAGAGACGTGAAAATGAAAAAATCATTTTTTTCCACAAAAATCATTTTTTAGCCCCCAATTTTTTATTTTCCCAAGGGTAACAGGAGAAATTAGTCCCCAAAAGTTGTTGTGCAATTTTTCCTGAGTACGCTGATACCCCATATGTTGGGGTAAACCACTGTTTGGGCACATGTCGGGGCTTGGAAGGGAGGGAGCACCGTTTGACTTTTTGAACACAAAATTGGCTGGAATCAATGGTGGCACCATGTCGCGTTTGGAGACCCCCTGATGTGCCTAAACAGTGGAAACCCCTAAATTCTATCTCCAACCCTAACCCCAACACACCCCTAACCACAGCCCTAACCCCAACACATCTCTAACCCTAATCTCAACCCTAGCCGTAAACCTAACCCCAACACACCCCTATCCCTAATTCCAACCCTAATCCCAACCCTAACCCTAACACACCCCTAACCCTAATTCTAACCCTAACCCTAATTCCACCCTAACCCTAATTGCAACCCTAACCCTAATTCCACCCTAACCCTAATTCCAACCTTAACCCTAACCCTAATTCCAACCCTAACCCTAATTCCAACCCTAACTCTAACCCTAATTCTAACCCTAACCCCATCTCTTCAAACAAGCCTACCACATCAACTACTCAGTAAACTAACTTGGCCCTGTTCCCTCCTTCCAAATATTATTCTGAATCTGCACTCTACTATTCATCTGTCTCCACACCCTCCATGCACACGATAGCTGCACTTGATACTTGACTATTGCACTTAAACACATGGGCTGATGACCGGATCAAGCAGCTTTATATGAAAATCCCTATTTATTAAAATTGCCAGACCTGAATTAACAAGCACTTTTCACCTACTGTGTCCCCCCCCCATTTTCTTGTAGATTGTAAGCTTGCGAGCAGGGACCTCACTCCTAATGTCACTGTTTAAATTGTGTTAACTTGTATTGAATTTATTGTCTGTACATGTTCCCGCTTAATTGTAAAGTGCTGCGGAATATGTTGGCGCTATATAAATAAAAATTATTATTATTATTATTATTATTATTATTAACCCTAATGGAAAAATAAAAATAAAAATATTTTCTTTATTTTATTAGTTGTGCCTACCTTTGGGGGTGATAATCGGGGGGTTTATTTACTTTTTATTTCATTTTGATCACTGTGAGAGTGATCAAAATGAAAGAATGGAATCTACAGCCGGCAGATTCGGGCGGGCGCACTGCGCATGCGCCCGCCATTTTCCCGGGAGCGACAGGGGGACTCAGAAGGTACCGGGGGGGGGGGGGGGGGTGAGGGGGGGGATTGGAAGCTGGCAGGGAGCGGAGGGAAAGGGGGGCAGATGATGACAGCGGCGCAGTGGCAGAGGGGGGCGATAGCCGGTGGAGGGGGTCGGATCGGTGTCGGCAGCCATGTCCGATGCTACTGCAGCATCGGCCATGGCTGGATTGTAATATTTCAGCAATTTTCATTGATGAAATATTACTATAGCTCTGACTGGCTGTTTCACTTTTAACAGCCAATCAGAGCGATCGTAGCCACGTGGGGGTGAAGCCACGCCCCCTGTGGTGAATTACAAAGCCCCCTGTATCTGCGGGTCAGGTGACCTTTCATTGACCCCGGTCACCCGACCCGCAGGGGGGCTTTGAAGTCATGACACAGGGTATGCGTCATGGGTCGGATTGGCACCGACTTTCATGACGCATACACTGTGTCACAGGTCGGGAAGGGGTTAAAAGAAGTTGAGCTGTGATTGGTTGCTATGAGCAACAGTTTTCCCACTCCACAACACCTCAGCAAACACTGACCAGGTGGGAGAAATCTAGCATCCCTGGGAACATAAGCTCCCAGCCATTGTCTGCCCCCCAGAAAGGAGCACAGAGCATATGACAGATATGAATCACCCCCTCCTCCATTACTGCCGCTCTCTATTGTTACCGGCATAGAAAAAAATACTGATTAAATACTGAGGTAAAATACTGACCAAATACTGAAGTAAAATAATGATCAAACACTGAGGTAAAATACTGATTAAATACTGAGGTAAACCACTGACCAAATACTGAAGTAAAATAATGATCAAACACTGAGGTAAAATACAGACCAAACACTGAGGTAAACCGCTGACCAAATACTGACCAAATACTGAGGTAAACTTCTGACCACATACTGAGATAAATTACTGACCAAATACTGATGTAAAATAATGACAAAATACTGAGGTAAAATACTGATAAAATACTGACCAAATACGGAGGTAAAATACTGACCAAACACTGAGGTAAAAAAAAGTCTGACCAAATACTGAAGTAAACTACTGACCAAATACTGAGATAAAATACTGATCAAATACTGATGTAAAATACTGATTAAACACTGAGGTAAAAGTCTGACCAAATACTGAGGTAAAATACAGACGAAACATGGAGGTAAGATACTGATTAAAAATTGAGGTAAAATACTGATCAAACACCGAGATATAATACTAAAACACTTAGGTAAAATACAGACCAAACACTTGAGGTAAAATACTGATTAAATACTGAGGTAAAATACTGACCAAATACTGAAGTAAAATACTGATCAAACACTGAGGTAAAATACTAAAATGCTGAGGAAAAATACAAACCAAACACTGAAGTAAAATACTGACCAAATACTGAGGTAAAATACTGTCCAAACACTGAGGTAAAATACTGACCAAATACTAAGGTAAAATACTGACCAAACACTGAGGTAAAATACTGACCAAATACTGAGGTAAAATACTGACCAAATACTGAGGTAAAATACTGACCAAACACTGAGGTAAACCACTGACCAAATACTGAAGTAAAATACTGATCAAACATGGAGGTAAAATACTAAAACACTGAGGTAAATCCCATAGTCCCGGTGCCCATATACCCATCATACATATCCTCCATCCCACAGTCCCATGCCCATATACCTATCATACATATATATGGGCACTAGACTATGAGATGGAGGTTGTGTGATGGGTATATGGGCACAGAACTGTGGGATGGAGGATATGTGTGATGGGTATATGGGCATGGACCTGTTAGGAGTCAGGTTTCTGCAGTCGCTATGCAGGAATCCAGACCCTCACATTCTGCAGTCTCCTGCTCTTTATCTACTGCAGAGCAGATTGCAGAGGAGATTGCCTTGCAACAAATCTCTCCAGAGGCTAAGTCCTTCTGTCCATCTTCTGAGCATGCTCATAAGACAATCTCCCATTGGAGATCAGGAGTCATGTGCTCAGGTCCTGCTCCAGATCTCATTGGTCCATTTCGGAGATCTGGAGGCTTCCGGAAGGTCCCGGCTGCTATAAAAGGCGCGCATGGCTGTTCCGCCATGTGCTAGTATAGACTATACTTGCTGCTGTGTGAATGGTGACGGATGCATGATTCTGGTGACTGACTCATTTGAAACCCCTTCCCTCTGTTATTACGCATGTGGTTAGGGAATTAGTTTAGTAGTCAGCGCCAGTCAGTGGCAAGCCTTAAGCCACTGTGCTCACCGCACCGCTAAGCTAGCGTCCGAGATCGCGCTTGCTTTCTGCTTTGTCGTCGAGCGGCAGTGTCCTGCGCCGCGCTGCAGTTGCAGCCCTTCTTGGCGTTCGCAGCAGCGACGCTGCACACACGGTAGGTCTAGAGGGATGCAGCTCCTCTGTCTTGAAGCCCGTGTCACTAACAGGTTCAGCGTTTTGTATGTTTTTTGTTGCGGCACCTCTGTGTGTGAACAGAGGTGAAGTCTAACCCGTGCGCATTATACCGCCATATTGCTTGTCTGCCACCACTTAGCAGCAGTTATACCACCTACTGCACGGTGGACCCCGAGCGGCGAACGCACTTTATTATTATATTTAGTGCGTTCCACCGTTCCTAACAGGGACTATGGGATGGAGGATATGTATGATGGGTATATGGGCATGGGACTATGGGATGGAGGATATGTATATGGGCACGGGACTATGGGATGGAGGATATGTATGATGGGTATATGGGCACGGGACTATGGGATGAAGGATATGTATGATGGGTATATGGGCACGGGACTATGGGATGGAGGATATGTATGATAGGTATATGGGCACGGGACTATGGGATGGAGGATATGTATGATGGGTATATGGGCACTGGACTATGGGATGGAGGATATGTATGATGGGTATATGGGCATGGGACTATGGGATGGGTATATGGGCACTCTACTATGGGATGGAGGATATGTATGATGGGCATGGGACTATGGGATGGAGGTTGTATGATGGGTATATGGGCACTGGACTATGGGATGGAGGATATGCATGATGGGTATATGGGCATGGGACTATGGGATGGAGGATGTGTGATGGGTATATGGGCACTGGATTATAGGATGAAGGATAATCATTATAATTTGTTAGAACTAACCACAGTTAGTTACTATGCCCGGGCAACGCAGGGTTCTTCAGCTAGTATATACAGTATATATATTGCCTAAAATACAAAAGGAAATGTGTAATCTTTAAATTTAGGCCTTTTAGAGATCATTTAATCTTCAACTTGCTTAACTGTTCACAATAGTAGTAATTTTGACTAGGGGTGCCCAAACTTTTACATGCCACTGTATGTGTACAGCTGGTAAAACATAGGCATCTCCTGTATATAATTATATATGTACAGCTGATATAACCTGGGCATCTTCAGTATATAATTATATATGTACAGCTGGTATAACCTAGGTATCTCCTGTATATAATTATATATGTACATGTGGTATAACCTGGGAATCCCCAGTATATAGTTATATATGTACAACTGGTATAACCTGGGTATCTCCTATATACAATTACACGCGTTGTCAAAATTGTTGGTACCCCTCATTTAATGACAGAAAAACCCACAATGGTCACAGACATATCTTTATTCTGACAAAAGTAATAATAAATAAAAAATCTATGAAAATGAACAAAAGTCAGACATTGCTGTTCAACCATGCTTCCACAGAATTTTTAAAAATATAAAACTCATGAAATAGGCCTGGATAGAAATGATGGTACCCTTAAACTTAATATTTTGCTGCACAACCGTAACTGTCAATGAGACTTCTGCACCTCTCAACAGGTATTTTGGCCCACTCCTCAAGCGCAAACTGCTCCAGTTGTCTCGTGTTTGAAGGTTGCCTTTTCCAGATGCCATGTTTCAGCTCTTTCCAAAGATGTTCAATAGGATTTTGGTCAGTGCTCCTAGAATGCCACTTCAGAATAGTCCAATGTTTTCCTGTTAGCCACTGTTGGGTGTTTTTAGCTGTGTGTTTTGGGTCATTATCCTGTTGCAAGACCCATGACCTGCGACTGAGACCAAGCTTTCTGACACTGGTCAGCACATTTCTCTCTAGAATCCCTTGATAGTCTTGAGATTTCATTGTACCCTGCACAGATTCTAGACACCCTGTGCCAGATGCAGCAAAGCAGCCCCTGAACACAACAGAGCCTCCTCCATGTTTCACAGTAGGGACAATGTTCTTTTCTTGATATGCTTCATTTTTTGTCTGTGAACATATAGCTGATGTGCCTTGCCAAAAAGTTCCATTTTTGTCTCATCTGTCCATAGGACATTCTCCCAAAAGCTTTGTGGCTTGTCAACATGTAGTTTGGCAAATTCCAGTCTGGCTTTTTTGATTTTTTTCAACAATGGTGTCCTCCTTGGTTGTCTCCCATGAAGTCTTCTTTCTCTCATACAATGATGGATGGTGCGATCTGACACTGATGTTCCTTGAGCTTGAAGTTCACCTTTAATCTGTTTAGAAGTTTTTCTGGGCTCTTTTGTTACCATTTGTATTATCCATCGCTTTGATTTGTCATCAATTTTCCTCCTGCGGCCACGTCCAGGGAGGTTGGCTACAGTCCCAAGGAGCTTAAATTTCTGAATAATATGTGCAACTGTAGTCACAGGAACATCAAGCTGCTTGGAGATGGTCTTATAACTTTTACCTATAACATGTTTGTCTATAATATTCTTTCTAATCTCCTGAGACAACTCTTTCCTTCGCTTCCTCTGGTCCATGTTGAGTGTGATACACACCATGTCCCCAAACAGCACAATGAGTATCTGTAGCCCCCTATACAGGCCCACTCACTGATTCCAAGAGTGTAGACACCTGTGATGCTAATTAGTGGACACACCTTGATATAACATGTCCCTTTTACCACATTATTTTCAGGGGTACCATCATTTCTGTCCAGGCCTATTTCATGAGTTTTATTTTTTTTATTTCTGTGGAAGCATGGCTGAAAAGCAATGTCTGACTTTCATTTGTTTATTTTCATAGATTTTTTATTTATTATTACTTTTGTCAGATTCAAGATATTTCTGTGACCATTGTGGGTTTTTCTGTCATTAAACGAGGGGTACCAACAATTTTGACCACATGTGTATATATGTACAGGTGGTATAACCTGGGGATCTCCTGTTTATAATATATGTACAGGTGGTATAACCTGGGCATCTCCTGTATATAATTAAATATGTACAGCTAGTATAACCTGCGTATCTCCTGTATATAATTATATATGTACGGCTGGTATAACCTGGGTATCTCCTGTATATAATTAAATATGTACAGCTGGTATAACCTGCGTATCTCCTGTATATAATTATATATGTACAGCTGATATAACCTGGGCATCTCCTGTATATAATTATATATGTACAGATGGTATAACCCGGGCATCTCCTGTATATAATTATATATGTACAGATGGTATAACCTGCGTAACTCCTGTATATAATTATATATGTACAGCTGGTATAACCTGGGCATCTTCTGTATACAATTATATATGTACAGCTGGTATAACCTGGGCATCTTCTGTATACAATTATATGTGTACAGCTGGTATAACCTGGGCATCTCTTGTATATAATTATATATGTACAGCTGGTATAACCTGGACATCTCCTGTATATAATTATATATGTACAGCTGGAATAATCTGGGCATCTCCTGTATATAATTATATATGTACAGCTGGAATAACCTGGGCATCTCCTGTATATAATTATATATGTACAGCTGGTATAACCTGGACATCTCCTGTATATAATTATATATGTACAGCTGGTATAACCTGGACATCTCCTGTATATAATTATATATGTACAGCTGGTATAACCTGGGCAGCTTCTGTATAGAATTATATATGTACAGCTGGTATAACCTGGGCATCTCTTGTATATAATTATATATGTACAGCTGGTATAACCTGGGCATCTCCTGTATATAATTACTAGCTGAAGAGTCCGGTGCTGCCCGGGCATAGTAACTAACTGTGGTTAGTTATAGCAAATTATAATTATCCTCCATCCCATAGTCCCGTGCCCATATACCCATCATACATATTCACGATCCCATAGGCCCGTGCCCATATATCCATCATACATATCCTCGATCCCATAGTCTCATGGCCATATACCTATCATACATATTCGCCGTCCCATGCCCATATACCCATCATACATATTCGCCATCCCATAATCGAGTGCCCATATACCCATCACACATCCTTCATCTCATAGTCCCATGCCCATATACCCATCATACATATCCTCCATCCCATAGTCCCGTGCCCATATACCCATCATACATATCCGCCATCCCATAGTGCCGTGCCCATAAACCCGTCATACATATCCACCATCCCATAGTCTTGTGCCCATATACCCATCACACATCCTCCATTCCATAGGCCCGTGCCCATATACCCATCATACATATCCTCCATCCCATAGTCTCATGGCCATATACCCATCATACATATTCGCCGTCCCATGCCCATATACCCATCATACATATCCGCCATCCCATAGTCGAGTACCCATATACCCATCACATGTCCTTCATCTCATAGTCCCATGCCCATATACCCATTATACATATCCTCCATCCCATAGTCCCGTGCCCATATACCCATCATACATATCCGCCATCCCATAGTCCCGTGCCCATATACCCATCACACATCCTCCATCCCATAGTCCAGTGCCCATATACCCATCACACATCCTCCATCCCATAGTCCCGTGCCCACATACATATCCGCCATCCCATAGTCCCGTGCCCATATACCCATCATACATATCCGCCATCCCATAGTCCAGTGCCCATATACCCATCACACATCCTCCATCCCATAGTCAACCATTATGACATCATAATGAGGGGTGGGGCTTAATACGCACAAACTGTTTCCCCATTATGCAAATTGGGGCATTATGACATCATAATGAGGGGCGGGGCTTGCAACCTATGATGACATCAGCGTCACCATGGCAACCATTGTGACATAATGAGGGGCGGGGCTTGATACGCACACACTGTTTCCCCATTATGTATATAGGGGCATTATGACATCATAATAAGGGGCGGGGATTGACATGCACACACTTTTTCCCCAGTATGTAGATTGGGGCAAAATTGTTTGGTGAATTGGAACGCGCGGGGTTAAAATTTCACCTCACAACCTAGCTTAGGACGCTCTTGGGGTCCAGACGTGCGACACTGCCAAATTTGTGGCTGTAGCTGCGACGGTGCGGATGCGTATCCCGGACATACACACATACATACATACACACACATACGTACACACTTTGAGCTTTATATATTAGATATATGTACAGCTGGTATAACCTGGGCATCTCCTGTATATAATTATATATGTACAGCTGGTATATACAGGAGATTCCCAGGTTATAATTATATATGTACAGCTGGTATAACCCGGGCATCTCCTGTATATAATTATATATGCACAGCTGGTATAACCTGGGCATCTCCTGTATATAATTATATATGTACAGCTGGTGTAATCTGGGCATCTTCTGTATATAATTATATATGTACAGCTGGTATAACCTAGGCATCTCCTGTATATAATTATATATGCACAGCTGGTATAACCTGGGCATCTCCTGTATATAATTATATATGTACAGCTGGTATAACCTGGGTATCTCCTGTATATAATTATATATGTACAGCTGGTATAACCTGGGCATCTTCTGTATATAATTATATATGCACAGCTGGTATAACCTGGGCATCTCCTGTATATAATTATATATGCACAGCTGGTGTAACCTGGGCATCTCCTGTATATAATTATATATGCACAGCTGGTGTAACCTGGGCATCTCCTGTATATAATTATATATGTACAGCTGGTATAACCTGGACATCTCCTGTATACAATTATATATGTACAGCTGGTATAACCTGGGCATCTCTTGTATATAATTATATATGTACAGCTGGTATAACCTGGGCATCTCCTGTATATAATTACATATGCACAGCTGGTATAACCTGGGCATCTCCTGTATATAATTATATATGTACAGCTGGTATAACCTGGGCATCTCCTGTATATAATTATATATGTACACCTGGTATAACCTGGGAATCTCCTGGATATAATTATATATGCACAGCTGGTATAACCTGGGAATCTCCTGTATATAATTATATATGTACAGCTGGTATAACCTGGACATCTCCTGTATATAATTATGTATGTACAGCTGGTGTAACCTGGACATCTCCTTTATATAATTATATATGTACAGCTGGTGTAACCTGGGCATCTCCTGTATATAATTATATATGTACAGCTGATATATAATTATATACAGGACATACCCAGGTTATATCAGCTGTACATATATAATTATATACAGGAGATGCCCAGGTTACACCAGCTGTACATATATAATTATATACAGGAGATGTCCAGGTTACACCAGCTGTACATACATAATTATATACAGGAGATGTCCAGGTTATACCAGCTGTACATATATAATTATATACAGGACATACCCAGGTTATATGTACAGCTAGTAGAACCTGAGCATCTCCTGTATATAATTATATATGTACAGCTGGTGTAACCTGGGCATCTCCTGTATATAATTATATATGTACAGCTGGTGTAACCTGGGCATCTCCTGTATATAATTATATATGTACAGCTGGTATAACCTGGGCATCTCCTGTATATAATTATATATGTACAGCTGGTATAACCTGGGTATGTCCTGTATATAATTATATATGTACAGCTAGTAGAACCTGAGCATCTCCTGTATATAATTATATATGTACAGCTGGTATAACCTGGGCATCTCCTGTATATAATTATATATGTACAGCTGGTATAACCCGGGCATCGTCTGTATATAATTATATATGTACAGATTGTATAACCTGCATATCTCCTGTATATAATTATATATGTACAGCTGGTGTAACCTGGGCATCTCCTGTATATAATTATATATGTACAGCTGGTATAACCCAGGCGTCTTCTGTATATAATTATATATGTACAGCTGGTATAACCTGGGCATCTCCTGTATATAATTATATATGTACAGCTGGTATAACCCGGGTATCTCCTGTATATAATTATATATGTACAGCTGGTGTAACCTGGGCATCTCCTGTATATAATTATATATGTACAGCTGGTATAACCCAGGCGTCTTCTGTATATAATTATATATGTACAGCTGGTATAACCTGGGCATCTCCTGTATATAATTATATATGTACAGCTGGAATAACCTGGGCATCTCCTGTATATAATTATATATGTACAGCTGGTATAACCTGGGTATCTCCTGTATATAATTATATATGTACAGCTGGTGTAACCTGGGCATCTCCTGTATATAATTATATATGTACAGCTGGTATAACCCAGGTGTCTCCTGTATATAATTATATATGTACAGCTGGTATAACCTGGGCATCTCCTGTATATAATTATATATGCACAGCTGGTATAACCTGGGCATCTCCTGTATATAATTATATATGTACAGCTGGTATAACCTGGGCATCTCCTGTATATAATTATATATGTACAGCTGGTATAACCTGGGCATCTTCTGTATATAATTATATATGTACAGCTGGTGTAACCTGGGCATCTCCTGTATATAATTATATATGTACAGCTGGTATAACCTGGGCATCTCCTGTATATAATTATATATGTACAGCTGGTGTAACCTGGGCATCTCCTGTATATAATTATATATGTACAGCTGGTATAACCTGGGCATCTCCTGTATATAATTATATATGTACAGCTGGTATAACCTGGGCATCTCCTGTATACAGCTATATATGTACAGCTGGTATATTTTATTACCGCACAGTCCCATAGGTAGAGAGATGTATAAGGCGTGCACTTTTGGTATCATGTTGTGTACCGCAGCTGGCACATTATCGCTACGCTCCAGGCCCTGCAGTGTTTACGAGTTATTATTGCTGTATTTTGTAAGCAATTTAAAAAAAATCATAACATGCCGCCTGTGGGTGCGCACACTTCACTGGATGGAGAGGGAAGAGTTAATCGGTATGTGTCTAGACTGGCAGCCTCTTGTGAATATGTTTCTCTCCCGGAGGTGATCTACACATGTTTACACAGATGTGCTTGGTGGGAAGTAATAATTCATGCAAGTTCACCTGAGCCGTTGCCAGATAAAATCACGCTAATGACAGCTAAAATCCGACAAGTTGTATAGTGGGCGCCATCACTTTACCTAAAACGATAGTCTATCAAATAACATGGCTTCAGAAACCTCCGAAACCAGTCAGCGACCCATGCCATGTGGTCAGATTTGGTGGAGAAAGATCTCAGTGGTGGAGATTACAAAAGATCGAAGACACATGGTTTCACGATGGAGGTCTGCTAGGTGGTATCACATCATCATCGCAGATTGTGAAGCCTCAAAAACCAACAAGAACCCATTTTCTGAATAAAAAACAATCACGGACTGAGGGGTTGTTCGGGAAGGGTTGAGGCCATGACGTAAACCAGCAGTCAGGAACATCCCCGATGCCCATTCATAAATCTTGGTTTTATTCTCCATAACAACTTTTCGGGTCAAACTAGTCTCTTCCTCAGACCGTACTTTTTTTTTCATTCTATTGCAGGTTTTAAGACGAACCCAGAAAGATCTAGAGCCTCAGAAGGGCTTCACATTGGAGGATGTGGGTCAGAAAAGGGGCAACGAGGGGGGGTTGGGCATGGCTTGTGGTCAAAGGTCTTCTCAAACCTCAGTTCAGATCTAATTAGTGTCGGGTTGCCTTTCTTTTCAAATTCTTTGGTTTCATAGACTTTCCACTGAGTTGTTGGCTTTTATCTAGGATAATGAAGACAGACTTGGGGACTTTTTTGGCACAACAAGCCATGGGCAAGGGGTCTCGGAGGACACAAAGCCCAACACTGGGCAGGCTAAATTAGGGGGTAGGAAATTGAGAACATCCTCCACATGTTGTTGTGTGTAGAGGTCCTCGAGCCTTCGCTGCAAGGATTAGACCCACTGTCAGGATGTCATCATCTCCATGGCCTCCGCCCGATGAGGCGCAGCTGTATGTACATGTCAGTATGAACAGAAGAGATAGGGGCACAAGCCATAATCCTGGCAATCACCCGGCCTGCCATCCTATTATAAAAAAAAAATAAGCCCCCTCCAATCCAATAAATTGAAAAATGATGGGATCTGCTGATGGACAGAGGCAGACCATTTACTTTCTGTAGCTGGTGTACAGCATATACATCTGGGTTATACATTCCCCAGAGCCTATTGTGCTGCTCCTGTGTCAGTCTTCACTGCTGTCTGGCATTTTATTCATGAATCTCGAAGCTCAGCATGCACAGAATACAATAGTCCTGCATTCAAAGCTCCTATTAATTGTAAACCTGGCACAGGGCATACGTCCGGGATAATGGGAGTAGCGCTATTTACTGTTGGCACTGGTACTTTTCACGTCTCTGCCAGTCTAAACAGCACAGTGTTGTGTTGGCAACAATCCCTCCATCTCTATATGGGGTATTGCTGTTACCAGACATAGCTATTCCATATAAAGAAAAAGTAAAGGTGCCCCTCATGCGGAATCTTTCAAATTGTAGATACAGGACCTAAATAATATGTATTATACAATTAATAACGCCATATACAGCACATACAACACAACTAAACATCTAGAGCCCTGGTATAAATAGACCCAAGGGAATGAAGAGATCCATTAAACGGTAAAATATATCATTTTTTATTTAAACAATGTTAAAAAAAAAAATCACAGTAAAAAAAAGCAGAGTGTCTCAAAAAGGAGATGCCACCAAAAGACTCAAATACACCAAATCAGTATGGTTAGATCATCAGCTGTCCGAATGGACTATATAATGGTTTAGAAAAAAATAGTAATATTAATTAGTAGATACCATAGAAGTGGGGGGTATGAGTGGAATAATGGCCACTTCAGATAACATGGCTCATAGGCAAGGTCAAATATAGTAGTTGTCCATCCATAATAAAGTGCTTAGTGCTTATACAATAATTGCCTCATAACAATACCATCCTAAATCTCCCTATTACTATCCCATAGGACAAAAAGGCATCTCCATAAGGTATATGTGGAACTGTATGTATGGCTAGGACACAGCAGTGTGGAGGAATATATAGAAAAGACCATCAATACATATTGTGCGCAGAGAAGAATAGAGAACTAGATTCACCTGGAGAGTTAATGGTGGCGTCCCCTCACCCCGACGTGCGTTTTACTGATGGCTTCTTCCCCACTTCCATGGTATCTGCTAGCTACTATTTGTACTATTTTTTCCTTTTTCTAAACTATTATATATATATAGTCCATTCGGACAGCTGATGATATAACCATACTGATCTCCATTTTGAGACACTCTGCTTTTTTTACTGTGATTTTTTTTTTAACATTGTTTAAATAAAAAATGATATATTTTACCTTCAATCCCTTGGGTCTATTTATACCAGTGCTCTAGATGTTTAGTTGATATGAACTTCCATTGCTTGATTATTTTTTGGACACCTTAGATAATTGACATATAAAACAACTGTAAAGTGGCCAAATAATATGCATTATACAAGAGCCCACATAATATTGCCATATACAGCACATATAAAGCAAGCATATAGCGCTGAAATATGCATTATACAAGTAAGAGACCACATAATACTGCCAAATACTGCTCATATAAAACTACTCTATAGTGTCCAAGTATGCATATTATAGGTAACCGTCCACATGCAATATGCAGGCCATGTAAAGTCACCATATAGTGCCCAAATAGCATGCATTATACTAGAACCAAAATAACATTGCCATACACAGCCAATACAAAAACATTGTGTAGTGCCCAAGCAGTATGCATAACACTGCACTATACAGCCTACATAAACACTGTAATGAGACCAACTAATATCCATTACACAAGTAAGAGCCCATGTATTACTGGCATATAAAACCACCATATAGTCCTCAAATAATATGCATTATATACAACAAACAGCACACATAATACTGTCATATACAGCTCATATAAAACCACTGCCTAGTGCTCAAGTAATACCACCATATAGCTCCCACATAATATTACACATATATCTCCAAATATCACCATACAATGCTAAAAAAATGTGGGTGATGCCAGATTGCTCCTAGAATCAATGTCCACAATGCCAACCCCACATATGCAACTATTTATGGGGTGGTAAAAAACGTACAGTTCACAGTGAGATGGATCCAAGTCCCATTCTTAAAGTCCTCATCTTTGTGATGACGATCCAGAAACAGCACCCGACACTCATACCAACCCTGGTCCTCAGATCGGAGGGAGTCAATGCGTAGAGAAGCGCCTTCCTCTATCCGCGTGCGTCCTGTGAAGAGATGGTTAAATAGTGTGATTAAGGCAGAAAGATGTAACTCAGTATACAGTGACTGCACCAGCAGAATAATGAGCGCAGCTCTGGGGTATAATACAGGATGTAACTCAGGATCAGTAATGTAATGTAATGTATGTACACAGTGACTGCACCAGCAGAATAGTGAGTACAGCTCTGGAGTATAAAAAAGGATGTAACTCAGGATCAGTACAGGATCAGTAATGTAATGTATGTACACAGTGACTGCACCAGCAGAATAATGAGCGCAGCTCTGGGGTATAATACAGGACGTAACTCAGGATCAGTAATGTAATGTAATGTAATGTATGTACACAGTGACTGCACCAGCAGAATAGTGAGTGCAGCTCTGGAGTATAATACAGGATGTAACTCAGGATCAGTACAGGATCAGTAATGTAATGTATGTACAGAGTGACTGCACCAGCAGAATAGTGAGTACAGCTCTGGAGGATAATAAAGGATGTAACTCAGGATCAGTACAGGATCAGTAATGTAATGTATGTACAGAGTGACTGCACCAGCAGAATAGTGAGTACAGCTCTGGAGGATAATACAGGATGTAACTCAGGATCAGTACAGGATCAGTAATGTAATGTAAGTACAGAGTGACTGCACCAGCAGAATAGTGAGTGCAGCTCTGGAGGATAATACAGGATGTAACTCAGGATCAGTACAGGATCAGTAATGTAATGTATGCACACAGTGACTGCACCAGGAGAATAGTGAGTGCAGCTCTGGAGCATAATACAGGATGTAACTCAGGATCAGTAATATATATACACAGTGACTGCACCAGCAGAATAGTGAGTGCAGCTCTGGAGTATAATACAGGATGTAACTCAGGATCAGTAATGTATATACACAGTGACTGCACCAGCAGAATAGTGAGTGAAGCTCTGGAGTATAATACAAGATGTAACTCTGGATCAGTAATGTATGTACACAGTGACTGCACCAGCAGAATAGTGAGTGCAGCTCTGGAGTATAATACAGGATGTAACTCCGGATCAGTAATGTAATGTATGTACACAGTGACTCCTCCAGCAGAATAGTGAGTGCAGCTCTGGGGTATAATACAGGATGTAACTCAGGATCAGTAATGTAATGTATGTACACAGTGACTGCACCAGCAGAACAGTGAGCGCAGCTCTGGGGTATAATACAAGATGTAACTCAGGATCAGTAATGTAATGTATGTACACAGTGAATGCACCAGCAGAATAGTGAGTGCAGCTCTGGAGTATAATACAGGATGTAACTCAGGATCAGTAATGTATATACACAGTGACTGCACCAGCAGAATAGTGAGTGCAGCTCTGGAGTATAATACAGGATGTAACTCAGGATCAGTAATGTAATGTATGTACACAGTGACTGCACCAGCACAATAGTGAGTGCAGCTCTGGAGTATAATACAGGATGTAACTCAGGATCAGTAATGTAATGTATGTACACAGTGACTGCACCAGCAGAATAGTGAGTGCAGCTCTTGAATATAATACAGGATGTACCTCAGGATCAGTACAGGATCAGTAATGTAATGTATGTACACAGTGACTGCACTAGCAGAATAGTGAGTGCAGCTCTGGGGTATAATACAGGATATAACTCAGGATCAGTACAGGATCAGTAATGTATGTACACAGTGACTGCACCAGCAGAATAGTGAGTGCAGCTCTGGAGTATAATACAGGATGTAACTCAGGATCAGTAATGTAATGTATGTACACAGTGACTGCACCAGCAGAATAGTGAGTGCAGCTCTGGGGTATAATACAGGATATAACTCAGGATCAGTACAGGATCAGTAATGTAATGATGTAATGTACAGTTGTGGCCAAAAGTATTGACACCCTTGCAATTCTGTCAGATAATAGTCAGTTTCTTCCTGAAAATGATTGCAAACACAAATTCTTTGGTATTATTATCTTCATTTAATTTGTCTTAAATGAAAAAACACAAAAGAGAATGAAGCAAAAAGCAAAACATTGATCATTTCACACAAAACTCCAAAAATGGGCCAGACAAAAGTATTGGCACGCTCAGCCTAGTACTTGGTTGCACAACCTTTAGTCAAAATAACTGCGACCAACCGCTTCCGGTAACCATCAATGAGTTTCTTACAATGCTATGGAATTTTAGACCATTCTTCTTTGGCAAACTGCTCCAGGTCTCTGATATTTGAAGGGTGCCTTCTACAAACTGCCATTTTTAGATCTCCCCACAGGTGTTCTGTGGGATTCAGGTCTGGACTCATTGCTGGCCACCTTAGAAGTCTCCAGTGCTTTCTCTCAAACCATTTTCTAGTGCTTTTTGAAGTGTGTTTTGGGTCATTGTCCTGCTGGAAGACCCATGACCTCTGAGGGAGACCCAGCTTTCTCACACTGGGCCCTACATTATGCTGCAAAATTTGTTGGTAGTCTTCTGACTTCATAATGCCATGCACATGGTCAAGCAGTCCAGTGCCATAGGCAGCAAAGCAACCCCAAAACATCAGGGAACCTCCGCCATGTTTGACTGTAGGGACCGTGTTCTTTTCTTTGAATGCCTCTTTTTTTCTCCTGTAAACTCTATGTTGATGCCTTTGCCCAAAAAGCGCTACTTTTGCCTCATCTGACCAGAGAACATTCTTCCAAAACGTTTTAGGCTTTTTCAGGTAAGTTGTGGCAAACTCCAGCCTGGCTTTTTTATGTCTCGGGGTAAGAAGTGGGGTCTTCCTGGGTCTCCTACCATACAGTCCCCTTTCATTCAGAAGCCGACGGATAGTATGGGTTGACACTGTTGTACCCTCGGACTGCAGTGCAGCTGGAACTTGTTTGGATGTTAGTCGAGGTTCTTTATCCAACATCCGCACAATCTTGCGTTGAAATTTCTTGTCAATTTTTCTTTTCCATCCACATCTAGGGAGGTTAGCCACAGTGCCATGGGCTTTAAACTTCTTGATGACACTGCACACGGTAGACACAGGAACATTCAGGTCTTTGGAGATGGACTTGTAGCCTTGAGATTGCTCATGCTTCCTCACAATTTGGTTTCTCAAGTCCTCAGACAGTCATCTTTCTTTTCTCCATGCTCAGTGTGGCACACACAAGGACACAGGACAGAGGTTGAGTCAACTTTAATCCATGTCAACTGGCTGCAAGTGTGATTTAGTTATTGCCAACACCTGTTAGGTGCCACAGCTAAGTTACAGGTGCTGTTAATTACACAAATTAGAGAAGCATCACATGATTTTTCGAACAGTGCCAATACTTTTGTCCACTCTCTTTTTTATGTTTGGTGTGGAACTATATCCAATTTGGCTTTAGGACAATTCTTTTTGTGTTTTTTCATTTAAGACAAAATAAATGAAGATAATAATACCAAAGAATTTGTGTTTGCAATCATTTTCAAGAAGAAACTGAGTATTATCTGACAGAATTGCAGGGGTGTCAAACAATACTTTTGGCCACAACTGTATGTACACAGAGACTGCACCAGCAGATTAGTGAGTGCAGCTCTGGAGTATAATACAGGATGTAACTAAGGATCAGTACAGGATCAGTAATGTAATGTATGTACACAGTGACTGCACCAGCAGAATAGTGAGTGCAGCTCTGGAGTATAATACAGGATGTAACACAGGATCAGTAATGTAATGTATGTACACAGTGACTGCACCAGCACAATAGTGAGTGCAGCTCTGGGGTATAATACAGGATGTAACTCAGGATCAGTAATGTAATGTATGTACACAGTGACTACACCAGCAGAATAGTGAGTGCAGCTCTGGGGTATAATACAGGATGTAACTCAGGATCAGTAATGTAATGTATGTACACAGTGACTACACCAGCAGAATAGTGAGTGCAGCTCTGGAGTATAATACAGGATGTAACTCAGGATCAGTACAGGATCAGTAATGTAATGTATGTACACAGTGACTGCACGAGCAGAATAGTGAGTGCAGCTCTGGAGTATAATACAGAATGTAAATATCTGCACACAGTCCAAGCTTGTTTGCTGTCCACAATGTGTTACACAATGTGTTAAGTAGAAAGTGAGGAATATGGGTTGTATTAAGGCTTAGCTCTGACTCTACATCTTATTGTTCTGCACCTCTCACCGTGGTGCTATACAATTTTAAAGGGACAATACATCACACAATACAAAACTCCATACTGGCCCAGCTGTGCTACTGCACACTTATTTCTGCCATTGTGATTGAAGACAGACACTGCACACACTTTAATGTAAAAACTGTAATGTCTCACTGTCACAACACTGTAAATAACATTATAATGAGATTAAGGGTCAGGGATTCTGTGGTGACTCAAGCTACAAAACGACAGGAGGGACTGGTATAAAGGTACTACTCCCTCTTGGCTGTGTAGATGGGACACTGTACAGGGTAGGCCGAGCTGACACAGGAATGTTATGATGGCCATCACTTCTGATAAAAGTGCCTTTTAAGGACAGAGCAAGGCACAGATTTTTGCTTCTCCACTTTTAAAGTGAAGTTCCCAGATCACTCCTGTCTAGCCTGATGTGTCTAGCCTGATGAAGAGACCTGAGTAGTCTCGAAAGCTTGCAATGTATTACCATCTTTTCAGTTAGCCATTAAAAGGTATCAACTACTGAGGACTCTCAATCCTGAATATTTTTCAGATCACTCCTGTGATTGTGACTTCCATTTACTATAGACAAAACAGCAGAAAAAAAGAAAAAAACATGTTCAGAGGACTTAATGGAGGTCACTATGGCAAGGAGAGGTCAAAAGGTTAAAGGTCAACTGCATTAAGTGCTCAATAATGTGGTGTTGTTATCAAGCAGATCAATCAAACAGGACAGAGCCATAAAACAAGAAAAGGATATCTAGTCAAAATCACTTGAGAAGCTAGTGCAAATACAGTATATGTACGGTACTTACCAACATAAAAAAAACTAAAAAACTGCCCCTATGTACCAGAATATATTTATAATACTGCCTCCTATGTGCAAGAATATATCAACTATAATACTGCCCCTATGTACAAGAATATAGCTACTATAATACTGCCCCCTATGTACAAGACGATAACTACTATAATACTGCCTCATATGTACAAGAATATAACTACTATAATACTGCCCTCTATGTACAAGAATATAACTACTATAATACTGCCCCCTATGTACAAGAATATAACTACTGCCTCCTATGTACAAAAATATAACTACTATAATACTGCCCCTATGTACAAGAATATAACTACTATAATACTGCCCCCTATGTACAAGAATATAACTACTATAATACTGCCCAATATATACAAGAATATAACTACTATAATACTGCCTCATATGTACAAGAATATAACTCCTATAATACTGCCCCCTATGTACAGGATAACTACTATAACACTGCCTCATATGTACAAAAATATAACTACTATAATACTGCCTCATATGTACAAGAATATAACTACTATAATACTGCCCCTATGTACAAGAATATAACTACTATAATACTGCCTCATATGTACAAGAATATAACTACTATAATACTGTCCCATATGTACAAGAATATAACTACTATAATACTGTCCCATATGTACAAGAATATAACTACTATAATACTGCCCTCTATGTACAAGAATATAACTACTATAATACTGTCCCATATGTATAAGAATATAACTACTATAATACTGCTCCCTATGTACAAGAATATAACTACTATAATACTGCTCCCTATGTACAAGAATATAACTACTATAATACTGCCCCTATGTACAAGAATATAACTACTATAATACTGCTCCCTATGTACAAGAATATAACTACTATAATACTGCTCCATGTCCAAGAATATAACTACTATAATACTGCCCCCTATGTACAAGAATATACTGTAACTACTATAATACTGCCTCATATGTACAAGAATATAACTACTATAATACTGTCCCATATGTATAAGAATATAACTACTATAATACTGCTCCCTATGTACAAGAATATAACTACTATAATACTGCTCCCTATGTCCAAGAATATAACTACTATAATACTGCCCCCTATGTACAAGAATATACTGTAACTACTATAATACTGCCTCATATGTACAAGAATATAATTACTATAATACTGTCCCATATGTATAAGAATATAACTACTATAATACTGCTCCTATGTACAAGAATATAACTACTATAATACTGCCCCCTATGTACAAGAATATACTGTAACTACTATAATACTGCCTCATATGTACAAGAATATAACTACTATAATACTGTCCCATATGTATAAGAATATAACTACTATAATACTGCTCCCTATGTACAAGAATATAACTACAATAATACTGCTCCCTATGTACAAGAATATAACTACTATAATACTGCTCCATGTCCAAGAATATAACTACTATAATACTGCCCCCTATGTACAAGAATATACTGTAACTACTATAATACTGCCTCATATGTACAAGAATATAACTACTATAATACTGTCCCATATGTATAAGAATATAACTACTATAATACTGCTCCTATGTACAAGAATATAAAGACCCCGTCACACTAAGCGACTTACCAGCGATCCCGACAACGATATCAACGTGTCAGGATCGCTGGTGAATCGCTATGTGATCACTGGTGAGCTGTCAAACAGACAGCTTCACCAGCGATTAGCACAGCGACGCCGCGCGTGCGGCATCGCTGTGTTCAGCGCTGTTTCATGTCAAAAATAGAATTAAAATAAAAAATATATGGATTTTTGTGAGTACTCACCGTAAAATCCTTTTCTCCGAGATGCTCATTGGGGGACACAGAGACTGTGGGGTGTGTGCTTCTGCCGTCTGGAGGCTGACACTAAGTATACAAAAAAAGAGTTGGCTCCTCCTCCGCCACATACACCCTCGCCCCCAGACCGGGTGTAACTCAGTTTAGTGCATAAGCAGTAGGAGAACGCGCCTTAAACTCAGGCAAGAAATTATACGTCTGAAAAAGGGGCCACCCTAATCCTTACACAAGGATTTGTATAACTCAAAATAAGTAAATGCCAACTGGCTAATAGGGTGGGTGCTGTGTCCCCCAATGAGCGTCTCGGAGAAAAGGATTTTACGGTGAGTACTCACAAAAATCCATGTTTCTCCTTCGTCTCATTGGGGGACACAGAGACTGTGGGACGTTCTAAAGCAGTCCTCTGGGCGGGATCTTAGCTCACCCAATCCATGCTAATTTGCGCCCCTGATTAGAGGTGCGCAACTGCTGCCTGGAGAATCTTTCTTCCCAGGCTTGCATCCGAGGATGCCTGGGTATGTACGTTATAATGTTTGACAAACGTATGCAAACTGGACCAGGTAGCTGCTTTGCACACCTGCTCCGCTGAAGCCTGGTGTCGCAGTGCCCATGAGGCACCCACTGCTCGAGCCGAGTGTGCCTTGATCCCTGCCGGAACCGGCGTGCCACTGATTTGATAAGATTCTTGGACCGTCAGGCGAACCCATCTGGCCAAAGTCGCTCTGGACGCAGCGAGCCCCTTTCGCCGCCCTTCTGGAATCACGAATAGAGAGTCTGTCTGGCGGAATGGCGCTGTCCTTGTCACATACCTCCTAAGGGCTCTTACCAGATCCAGGGTGTGCAATGCCTTTTCTACCCTGTGCACCGGTGCCGGGCAAAACGAGGGTAAGACAATGTCTTCGTTGATATGGAATGCAGACACAACCTTCGGCAAGAAGGGAGGAGCTGGCCTTAAAACTACCTTATCTTTATAAAAGGTCAGGAACGGCGGTTTACAAGATAAGGCCGCCAATTCCGAAACCCGCCTAATAGACGTTATAGCTACCATAAAAACGACCTTTCTGGACAGGTAAGGTAAGGAGACTTCTTGCAATGGTTCGAAAGGAGCCTCCTGAAGGGCCCTGAGCACCAAGTTCAGGTCCCATGATTCCGTCGGCGCCTTATAGGGGGGTACTAAATGTGCGACCCCCTGCATAAACGTCCTAACCTGCCAGACGGAAGCGACTTTTCGTTGGAAAAGCACAGACAGGGCCGAGATTTGCGTTCTGAGCGAACTCGGAGCCAATCCCGCGTCCAGCCCTGCCTGCAGAAAAGCCAGTACGTTGGGGATCGAAAAAACCAGAGGAGCCACTCCGCGATCCCTACACCAACGGAAAAAAACTTCCCAAGTCCGGTGATATACTCTCGCCGAGGAAGGCTTTCGGGCACTCACCATCGTGGCCGCCACATCGCGCCTGAATCCTGCCTGTGTTAACAGCCGAGATTCAATGGCCACACCGTCAAACACAGGGCCCCTAAGTTCGGATGGCAGATCGGCCCCTGGGACAGTAAGTCCGGCCGATCTGGGAGACGCCAAGGTACGTCCACCACTAGTTGAACCAGATCTGCATACCAGGCCCGCCGGGGCCAGTCTGGGGCCAGCAGAATTGCTGGAACCTTCTCTCTCCTTATTTTTCTGATGACTCTTGGAAGCAGAGGCAGCGGGGGAAACAAGTACGGGAGACGAAACTGGCTCCACGGAAGCACCAGAGCGTCTGCTGCGATTGCCTGCGGGTCGAGGGATCGAGCGACAAACCTTTGTACTTTGGCGTTCTCTCTGGATGCCATAAGGTCCACGTCTGGTGTCCCCCACCGTTGGCAGATCTGTTGAAAGACCTCGGGGTGCAGGGACCATTCCCCTGCCGCGACCCCCTGTCGGCTGAGAAAATCTGCCGCCCAGTTTTCGACTCCCGGAATGTGCACCGCTGAAATTACCACGTGGTTCTTCTCTGCCCAACGCAGTACCAGCCCAACCTCGCGCATGGCTGCCTGGCTGCGTGTGCCCCCTTGATGGTTGACATATGCTACTGCTGTAGCATTGTCCGACTGAATGCGCACCGGCCGGTGTCTCAGCAAACGCTGAAAATGTTGCAGGGCCAATCGTATTGCCCGTATCTCCAGAATGTTGATCGGGAGAATTACCTCCCGAATGGACCACCGCCCCTGAGCTGTGTGACTCTGGAAAACTGCTCCCCAACCATGCAGGCTTGCATCGGTCGTCACCACCAACCACTGTTCCGGGGGAAAAGGTTTCCCCTGGACCAGAGACGAGTCGCGAGTCCACCATCGGAGTGATCGCCGGACCGGCGGAGACAACTTGCACCGATGACTGAGAGACAGCAGCCTCCGGTCCCATGCTGACAAGAGCGCATGCTGAAGCGGACGGAGATGGAACTGGGCAAACGGGATTACCTCCATCACCGCCACCATTCTGCCCAACACACTCATGCCGTACCGGATGGATCTGGTGCCCGGCTGTAGAAGGCTCCGAACCCCCTGCTTGATCCTTCGCGCCTTGTCCTGAGGGAGGTTCACCAGCCCCCGGGAGGTGTCGAAAACCATGCCTAGGAATACGATTCTCTGGGCTGGAACCAAGGACGACTTGTTTCGATTGATCAACCAGCCTAGACGGGCCAGGGTATCCAGTGTGATACTGACATTCCCCTGGCACGCCTGAAACGACGGCCCCTTTACCAAAAGGTCGTCCAGGTACGGTAGTACCGTTATGCCCCGTGCATGCAGGATGGCCATAACCACCGCCATTATCTTTGTAAAGACTCTGGGGGCAGTGGCCAAACCGAAGGGCAGAGCCACAAATTGGAAATGTCGCCCTCCGATCGCAAAATGCAGGAACCTCTGGTGTGGAGGAAATATCGGAATGTGTAGATATGCATCCTGCACATCGATCGAGGCCAGGAATTCCCCTGGATCCATGGCTGCAATGACCGAGCGGAGGGACTCCATCCGGAACCGCCTGACCCTGATGAATTTGTTCAGGATCTTTAGATCCAGTACTGGCCTCACAGTCCCGTCTTTTTTGGGGACCGAAAACAGGTTGGAGTAAAAACCTTGCGTCTCTTCGCCTTGCGGCACTGGGACAATGACCCCTTTGCGCTGTAGCGTCATTATAGCCTGTAACAAATCTTCCGCCTGCGATTCTGTCCCGGAAAGTCGGGAACGGAAGAATCGCTGTGGCGGGAGTCCGACAAACTCTATCTTGTACCCGGACGATATCAATTCCGCCACCCAAGCGTCGCGTGCCACTGCGACCCAAACGTGGCTGAACCCTAGTAGGCGTCCGCCCACTCTGTCGTCCGTAGGTACGAAGCGCCTCGAGTCATTTTGCTGGAGGCTTTTGGGATCTGGCCCCCCTCGCTCTGGGCAAACGGCCTCGGCCTCTACCCAGCGGATTGGCCCTGTAAGAGGTTTGCCTTTCCCTACTCTGGCCATCGTTTGCGGAGGAGGATGCCCTGGCCGAAGTCCCCCCCCAGGGGCTACGAAAGGGCCGAAAACGCCTCTGCGTTTGCCTGAATGCCGGGCAACTCCTCTGCTGCGGGAGGAAACTACTTCTCCCCCCTGTGGCTTCTGAGATAAGCTTATCAAGCTTCTCACCGAACAACCGATTGCCCTGAAAAGGCAATGAGGTTAAGGATTTTTTAGAGATAGAATCCGCTTTCCACAACCTCAGCCATAATGCTCGCCTAATGGCGATCGCATTTGCTGCTGCCACAGCCGAACACTCGGCCGCGTCCAGTGAGGCGCTGATGAGATAATCACTCGCTCCTGATATCTGATTTGCCACCTCCAAGACCTCCGCGGGCAGATCCCTGTCTTGGAGGGCCTTATGCAGAGCGTCCGCCCATGAAACCATGGCCTTAGCCACCCAAGTTGCCGCAAAGGAGGGGGCCAGAGCCGACCCTGCTGCCTCATACACCGAGCGGGCAAGCCCCTCTATGAGGCGATCAGTTGGGTCCTTGATGGAAGAAACACTGGGTATCGACAATAGCGATCTTGATGCTAAACGTGATACCGGTGGGTCCACTACTGGCGACTCCACCCATCCTTTATGGAGCTCAGGAGGAAACGGATACTTTGCTTGCAGCGCTTTTTGCATTGCAAAACGCTTATCCGGGTGTTCTCTATGTTTCTGGACTAGATCCTCGAACTCCGGATGCGTGGCAAACCTTCTATGCGGTCGCCTGGTTTTCTTGAAGGAGACCTTGTGACCTGAGGCCGTGGACACATCGTCCTCGATCTCTAATGTCTGGTTGACTGCCTCAATGAGGCTGTCCACCGAGTCTTGGTACCCCAGGCTTTCTAGATTCCAGGCCTCCTCCTCCTCGCCCTCATCCTGATCGCTCCCTGAGCTCAGCGACGGGGAACGAGATGCCCTAATACCCGCCGCCGAAGCCCCGGAGGGCCCGGCCGACAGGGAATGAGCTCTTTTGCCATGAGGTTGTCTGGTTCTGGAGCGGCCTCTAACGGTCGGAGGGTCCTGAGACGTGGACGAGCTGTCTTCCGCTGGCAGACCACCATCCTTGTCCCTGCCCGGGCCTCGAAGGGATTCAATTGCCTTTGTAAGGGACAACATAGAATGCGATAAAGACACCGCCCATTCCGGGGGGTCCTGACCCCTGGGCTCTGAAACAGTGGGGGGCTCCTGGGCGCGCTCCGACTCGCAGGCTTCACAAAATTTACCCGCCTGCGCCTTTGGCAGCCTGACCCCACAGGAAACGCAAACAGCGTATAGGAAAGAGTGAGCTTTCCCTTTGCCAGACATATTGCCCAAGCTTGAAGGTAGGGTAGAAGGAGGAGGAGGGTAACCCCTTCCTTGACTACCAGTGCGGCTCTCGAAACGGGGTTGCACTCACCCACAGGTAACGTTCCACTCCTGTTGAACGACCGCGGAAATGCGAGGGGGGGGGGGGCGGGAGTTTCCACTCCGGTACTGTGTGCGCCCGCCGCTCTCCACCCCCTGGGCTGAGCCGTACCGGAAGTCAGTGGGCGGGTCTTCCGGCTACCACCGGAAGTCGGCGGGCGGGGCCTCGCGCGGTACCCACGGACTTCCTCATGCAGCGGGGGCCGCGGCCGCCGGCGGGGCTTCCGGCCGCACTCCGGTACACGGGGCGTGCGGCGTTACTCGCCGGGGGCAGCACCGGGTTCCGAAAACTTGCGGTGCGCTCCGGGAGAGAGGCGGACCTCCCCATTATCAAAGGTGAGCAGGGCGTTCCGCCGTGGGAGCTCTCTTGGGGTGCTCTCAACTCCATCCCCGGGCAGGGAGGGGGAGGCTTCTGGTATCGGGACGAATCTTCGATCCCTCGGCTCACCTGCGCCTCCAACTCAACCCCTGGTCTCACTACCTAGGGGTGGAAGGGGCCTCAATGAATCGCGTTGCAGGAGAGGAACAACGTGGAGGGTCGCTCACACGTGCTCGCCCGTTGAGGTTATGGGGAAACCGAATCCTCTTATCAGGATGCGTTGCCGCCTCTTTACAAAATAAAAAAGAAAAATGGTTGTCTGGGGAAAAGTCCCAGATGTGTCCCTCGGTGCGGGAGAGGAAAACACGTGGAGGGTTACTCACACGTGGTCGCCCGTTGATGATTTGGGGAGATCGGACCCTCTCTATAGGATCCGTCGCCCCTGTCTTATCTTCATAGAGAAGAAGAAAGAAAAAAAAAAAATCTAGTCTGGAGCTCCAGACAGCGTGTGCCTCCATCAGACACTAAGCAAAAAACTGAGTTACGCCCGGTCTGGGGGCGAGGATGTATGCGGCGGAGGAGGAGCCAACTCTTTTTTTGTATACTTAGTGTCAGCCTCCAGACGGCAGAAGCACAAACCCCACAGTCTCTGTGTCCCCCAATGAGACGAAGGAGAAATTGTTATTCTCACCTTCCGACGTCCCGCGCAGCATTCCCGCCTCTCTCCACGCTCCGGTCCCAGTAATCCTTTGCGAGAATTACCGCGATGACATCCGTTCTCTCGGGATCGCGAAGTCTCGTGGTCATTCTTGCAAAGGATTACTGGGACCGGAGCGTGGAGAGAGGCGGGATGGCTGCACGGGACGCCGGAAGGTGAGAATAACAATATTTTTTTTCTTTATTATTATTTTATCGCTGATCGCTGGTCTCCCGCCTGTCACATGCAGCGATGCGTGCTGGCCAGCGGGAGATCAGCGACGAAAGAAATGTCCAGAGATTTCCCAGAGCGATCAGCGATACCGGCAGGGGGCCGGTCGCTGATCGCTGTCACACATAGCGATCTCGCTGGTGAGATCACTGTTGCGTCACAAAACTTGTGACTCAGCAGCGATCTCACTAGCGAGATCGCTATGTGTGACGGGGCCTTAACTACTATAATACTGCCCCCTATGTACAAGAATATAACTACTATAATACTGTCCCCTATGTATAAGAATGAATAAGAATAGAAGTACAGTTATAGTGCCCCTTTTCAAATCAGTCACAGATTAAATATTATATGGTTAATGTACTTCTTTTCTCAGGATTCTTGATGGACACAGCAGCAGAGGATGAGATGGGAGATAAGACAGGAGGAGAAGATTCAATCTCCTTAATTGCCTGCTGCTATTATCAGTCCCCTGATCCGATCAGAACGACATTAGTAAAATTTGAATTGGCTAAAACCACAGACCCTCGTCGTAGTGGATAAGCTCGGGATAGTCATTGTGACTCCGCAGCTTACCCACAACAGGTCTTAGCCCTCTGTAGAATGCCAAGTCTGAGGTACAGGCCCCACCTAGGCTTAACCCCTTCACCAATAGCGGCTATTGACAAGCCCTTCCATTCGAGAAAGCCAATCTGTATCTTAAGGCCTATGGGATACCAAAAGAAGACAGTGTAAATGAGAGATCTATTGAGTAGTATACCGATACTTTACACATATGGCACGTTTTCTGTGGTGCCTTATGTAAAATGTGCACACAAGTCGTCTTTGCAGTAGAGCTTACAATCTAATATCCCTACTTAGGGTAACAAAGGGAGAGGGTTAAACATCCTGTGTAAATCTTGGATTGCATGTGGCTGAGGTCACCTGGGGTCGTGAGGAAATCTCTCTAATCTCCTGAAGACGACTCAAGTACTTGCCATTCTTTACAGTAAATACACGCGGCTTCGTCATGAGCACCTATGAGACGTAACCCTATATCTAGACAGCAGCGAGGTCACATCACCATCACCACAAATGTGTATTCAGGCCTCCCAATTTGCCTGAACCTTTTGTCTAAACCACTGTCTTGGTACCCAGTCAGGGCCCATCATTGGGCAAGTGCCAAGAGACAGTCCTCTAGGATGGATTCTTTTGAGAGTTCAAAGGACACCACTAATTGTGCCGCGAAAAGATCCATCTTGTCCTAAAACTTGGGCCGAGAGGCAGCTTGCTGAAACAGAAGTCTACCACCCCACACTGGTTCATGCTGAATCTTCTCCTCACACCTTAACATACCCAATTGGGCCGAGAGGCAGCTTGCTGAAACAGAAGTCTACCACCCCACACTGGTTCATGCTGCAAGAGGCAACGCATCTTTTCCAAAAACCTTAACAAACCCAATTGAGCCGAGAGGCAGCTTGCTGAAACAGAACTCTCCTGCCCTACACTGAGTTATCGATCTGTGTCTGTAAAGTGCGGCTGACTAACCACGCACAATCGAATAGGGGGTAAAGCATACCAAACTGCACATTTCTGGCAGAGATCTAGTGAGTCCTGGATTAGTGCCTAGGATTCTCTTCTTAAAGGTGACCAATTTAGAATATCTAGCCCTTTAAATCGTATTAAGCCTAGACCCCCGTCCTCATGCATATTTCGATATCATGACCGTAAGAGGCTGCGATTCTGATTGGCTGAGGAGAAGCCGGGGTGTTCTGCAGTGTGTATATATAGCCTTCATGTTTGCAGCCTCCGCTTCGTCATTAACTTCCATTCATGAATTTTTCTTTTTTTTTTCAATGACATTATTGTTGTCTTAGTAACCGGCCGCAGACTGCATAGCAACTGACAGCATCGCTCTGAGAGGAGGATTTTGAGTAAAGCAGGGAGAGGCTATGACAACACTCTCCCTGAATTTATGAGCCGAAAAGAAAATGTAATGGTCAATCCTTAGCCAGGGTGGAGGTTCTACGAAAAAGAAAAGATGACGAACCCCAAGAGACCATTGGTGATACACTTATTCCATTCATCTGATGATTTCATAGACTTACTTGTCACCCAGCTTTCCACGCTGTATCCTAAAATGGAAAATTGTGACTCTCAGGTACCCTATATGAAAAGATTCATGAAATGTGGTATGAAAAAAAAAGTATGTGCCCCCCTTCCTCTCAGGCATTCACATCATTGCACCTTATACAAGAGAGAGCAGGGAGAAAGAAGAATGGAGATAAGAGAGAGGAGGAAGGGGGTGGTGGGTTCAAGACTAGGGGTGGAGTGGAGGGGGCGAGGGATTTGGGGCCAGAGAGTGGGGGGGAGGGTTGCATCAAAGCTAAATATGCATTTTTCAAACTTTCAAAAGACGCATCCAGGAAAAGCCTCAGCGTCGGCCATTAACGCTCTCATTCCCAGGGTCATGGGGTGCAGATGAGGGACCCAGACAAAAGCTGGGGAGGAAGCGACTGCTTGATTATTCTCACTAATCAGATCCCGGATCAGGAGCGTAATACAGACAATGACAATTATAATCCATTCCCATTAACAGGACAATAAATGCGGGAGTTTACAATCTACAGGCTCCTCGTAAAAAGAAAAAAAAAAAGAATACAGACAGGACAGTATCCCACATGACGGGATTAGATACACCACTTGGTATTGTGTGAGGAGATGTTTTTCCATTTTGTACATATATTTTTCTGACATTTGCTATAGAGAAAATAATTCGGGAAAAAAAAAAAAAGGTCATGTCAGAAGCACGCTGCTTTTCAAGGGAAAAAATGTCACAATCACCTGTAAAAAAAAAACTCTGCACAAAACGTTGTGTTTTCTATAGTTATTACCTTAAAACGACGGCAGTGTGTTTATGAGGGTGTTATGTCAGCCCCTCGCTGGTCCCGTTCTTGGAGCTGCACGTCGCTCCGCACACCGTGGCCTTCGCTTTGTGGATTGTCATATGTCTCCACATATGAAGTGCGCAGAGCAGCACATCGAGGACTCGGGAGGGGACACAGTGTCCTCCACAGTTTTTATTGCCCTGGCTTCTGCCACAGTCACATTTCAGTCATTTTACAGCCAGAAAACAAAGAATAGCAATTTATTAGAAAAGACGAATGATTGCGCCATTACACGCGGAAGAAAGGTATTCCCAGGGCAGCACCAAAGTGTCTGCCATACCACAGTAATGAGAGGCTTGGATACATGGCTCAGCACACAGTATCACACTTGACATGCTTAGATACAGCAGCTGAGGTATTCTGTGATGCAATGTGTGCACACTCCTGGTAGCTCCCCTTTCCCTAATCAAATCTATTAGTGCACGGCCTCAGTCTTCCTCCACCAGTGAGTACACGCCAAATGCGGGCTCCTGTTAAAATCTCTAATTCGAAACTTTGAAAAATGCAAAAAAAAGATAAAAACAACCACGAGCAACAGCACCACACCTCTGCCTGCCTACCCGCCCCTCCTCCATCACCGCCCTGAGACAATCCCTCCGTCCACCTGGTAACCATGGCAAAGGAAATTCAAATCTAAGCACTTGGACAATGGCCGTCCGCATCCCCTGTCGCCCCTCCGTCCGTGTCCCTGCACTCCCGTCCTTCCCTGGGACTGAAAATAAACAAGCTGTTACCAGGGAACCAGAGACCACGCAACAAGCCCCAAACCTCTGCCTTTTGCCTGTCGTTACCCAATCACATCACTTGGTGATGCCCGGCACTAGTCACCTGGCCTTTTTATGCTCCATACCATGGCCGCCCTCTACTGAGGCTCCCATCATCGAGAAGGAGACAATTAATAAATAACAGAGGCAAAAAAACGCATGCCACACTCTGCTCCTGGCAACCAAACAACAGCTAATGTCACAGCCCTTCATAGATGAGGAGGATAGGGACTTTTCACCTATTGTGTCCCCCTGTTTCCTTGTAGACGGTAAGCCTTTGGAGCAGGCCCCTCACTCCTACTCTAACTGTCCAAACTGTCTTACCTGGTATGGAATTTGTTGTCTATATATGTCACCCCTTAATTGTAAAGTGCTGCAGAATATGATGGCACTATATAAATAAAATTATTATTATTCATTGCTGGGACTTTTCGTCCACTTGCACTGTTGAACTCTAGCTCGAAGGGGGAGAATTGAGCTCTGACAAAGAATGCCGAGTGCATTGGAAAAGCGTAGCTTTTTACAATCGTGACATGGAATCTTTTTAACCTAGTTTTCCAATAATGTTTTTGCATCTTAAGAAGCTGGATTTCTATTCGATTGAATCTTCACATTTCGGTCCCATGGAATCCTCAGCTTCACTACGCCTAGAGCCTTGGCGAGCATGGTTTCCTTTCTTTTTTACTTCTACTGAAAATGTATCGAGTATGTCCAAATGGGTTTGAAAAGGCAGCAGATACCTTCAGCCTGTGACTATATGCCCACTTCTGATACTCGGGTGCCTTAAGGCCCCGTCACACATAGCGACTCACCAGCGATCCCGACAACGATATCAACGTGTCAGGATCGCTGGTGAGTAAGTACATGATCGCTGGTGAAACAGACAGCTTCACCAGCGATCAGCACAGCGACGCCGAGCGCGCGGCGTCGCTGTGTTCGTTAGTTACCAGTGCGCTGATGCAGGGAGCTGGTAACTAACGTACACATCGGGTATCCAAGGGACGCACGTCCCTTGGATACCCGATGTGTACGTTAGTTACCAGCAGATCGCTGGTCTCCCGCCTGTCACACGCAGCGATGCGTGCTAGCCAGTGGGAGACAAACGACAAAAGAAATGTCCAGAGGTTTCCCAGAGCGATCAGCGATACCGGCAGGGGGGCCGGTCGCTGATTGCTGTCACACACAGCGATCTCTCGCTGGTGAGACCGCTGTTGTGTCACAAAACTTGTGACTCAGCAGCGATCTCGCTAGCGAGATCGCTATGTGTGACCGGGACCTTAGATACTAGGCCTCCTCATCAGTGAATCTGGTGTATCCATCACAGATGTGATATATGACCCCTACCTGCTGTTAGGGAACAGAGATCACCCTTGGGGATGGTCATCAACATCTTGTAGGAATTAAAACACGGCACAAAGAGGGTTAACAGATTAGAATGGGAGAAAATAATTGCACCACATCCAATATAAATCCTACAATTGGCAACTCTTTGGGGGGGCCGTACAGAAAAAAATATTTCCCCAAATATCTCAAGCAATAATTTTTGGCATGAGTTCTCTTTTTAGTTATGCGTATCCTATAGTGAGTGATGATAGTACCACTCTATGAATCTAATAGAGGTAGCGTAGCTGTGAGTAACTATTAAAAGTGGCTCTCTGACTAGATATTTTGGCCACAGTTAATTTTTTAAGTCTGGAAGAAAAATGGTGGCTAACTAACCTCTACCTTAGTAGCAGAGTGGCTCATTAGAGATGGCGGTAACAAGTTGTGTGGCCGATTACCATTTGAGTAACTTTTGACTGAAGTGACAAACTTATCCACATTGGACTTTGTGTGTTCTTAGGGGTGATGTCTTAGAGGGTTTACCATGTGCCTACCTTAGGGTACCGTCACACTTGGCAACGCACCAGCGATTCCCAACAACGATGTGTCGCTGGTGAGATGTCAAACAGTCAGATCTCAACAGCGACGCAGCAGCGATCCAGAACGATACCACGGTCGTTGGGACCCTGTCTCTCAGACCTGTAGTGTCCCTGTCAAACACAGCGATGCATGCTGGCCAGCGGGACACCAGAGATCAAAAAATGGCCTAGGACATTCGAGCACAATCACCAACATCGCAGCAGGGGCCCGATCGCCGCTATGTGTCACACGTAGCGAGATCGCTGTTGCGTCACAAATCTGTGACGCAACAGCGATCTCGCTATGTGAGACGGGGGCTTTAGGAAAATTTGGAGACTGGACCCCCCACCACCAGACGTGACATTTCCAGACCCAGATTTACTTCTACATAACTACAATTTAAGGAAAGGTTTAGGTCGACAAAATACCGTAGTGAGGATACATAAATCTTCAGACCATGCAAGGACCCAAATAGTTTTTGGGGAGCATTCTCGGCCACTCATTGAAGTTACTAAGAAACTCTAAAATTTCTGTTGGTCACATTACTTAGAAGTTGATACCATAAAAAAATTTAAGGCAAAAGTTTTAAAAAAATATTTAATTTTCTTCACACTTCTATTATTATTGCTACTGTTTTTGCTGTGTAACCTCGAAGTTGTGTGAGCTGCTGGGAGTTTACATTCGCATTTTGTCCCATAATCCACTAGTTGTAAATACACCCGCTTTTCTCCTCCAATACACGTCTTACATTTAAACCTAATCCCAAGAACACAGAAACTTTCAGAGTAAAAATATTCCTGTGAAAGGACCGAATGTTCCACACCCTAGTGCTGGAGGCCACTAACTTGTTCTGAAGTGACCCTTGGGAACCCTCCCCTGTTGAGAAGATAAAGATTCTTTTGTCCCTGCGGGAGACAATGCTTGCCTTCCCAAGAGAATAGGATCTCCTCTCATCTCTGGTGACACCACCTGGGATCATCTCATGACAAGAACTGCAGGTTCAGAGAATGGAGACAATGTTTGCTCTCCTCTTAATTATGCTCATTAACGTATATTAATTATGTGGATGATTTTTTTTTCTATGTTCACAATGGATACATTATAAAAATTAACAGACCAATAAATATGACCCTGTTGAATCTGAAGATGTAGAACTAAAAATGCCTGTTCTTGGGTATCAATTTCAGTGGGATTCACAAAACTGAGGAAAACCTGGACTGGGCAAACTGTTTTTTTACCTATCCATGGAGATAAATGGCACCAGGAGTCTCCGGCAACAGCTCAACCCTCCGGTTCTAATGAACACAACCAGTTGGTCAAGTTGTCTACATGTTAGTTAAATTCAAGAAATGTATAAACTAACGGAGAACTTCAGAGATGGCCTTCTTCAAATAGACGCCCTAAAAATCCTAAGCTGATTGGGACAATAGCTTTCAATGGATTTCCCATTGTCAAAAGGAGGCCACACAGTTTTCACTATTCCTTTGTCCACTGTCCTCTACTCCCCTATATAATAGAACAGAAGTCTTGGTAATACAAATTGGTATTTCAGGAGTCTTTTGGTGGGTGACACCGAGCTCATTAGTTCATGGCCTAAATACAACACAATGCCATAATATACACGTAGTGATGCGTAGAAGGAACAAGCTGAAGACCAGAAATCCGATAGCTTGATACTATCAAGATAACGGCGTAGAAGACCTTGGTGGACCAATCTAGGCTTGCACAAAGATCTTCCTACAGGACGTTCATCCACCAAGTCACCATGGCTCGAGATCGAGCTAAAGGCTGTTAAATAATAATAGTGATACAGTTGTAGTCAACTTAAGTGTTACTTTGCTGACATGATGGTAGGTCAGAGACTTTATTTGTCTTCACTTTGACCAACTTAGAGAACGTCTAGAGACATATTTCTTTGACTAGGCACCTAGTAATCCTAAAATAATGAAGGCAACATCTACCAGTCGATACCCACTCTTAAGCTTGTCATGAGCTGAGAGGGATAACCTGACTCCGTTTTCTTTATTCATTTATCCAATATCCTCTTCTACCCAATTTGCATAAACTAGATTCTCAGGAAAACAAATTGGTAGTTCAGGGGTCAAATGGTGAACGATTTCACACTCATTTGGCTCATGATTTAGATACACCACCACCATACATTGACACAGTTGTACTCCACTTTATTGCGACTTGCTTATCAAGTAACAGTCAGCTGTACCATAAGTGATGAAAGACCAAATATTCTTCCAAATCTCAACGTGGGGGAGGGTGGATATGTCAATTTAGTTCGCATGACCTGCATGTGTCTGGGATTATTGCCTAAAGTCTCCGTCTCGGGTGTAACCCTAATCTAAATGAGAGCATTAATTCATAAAATGTGCTCCTCCCTCTTCCAACTGTCAAGTAGAAGCCCCCCTTTCCCCACCATATGCAATAAGGCATGAATAATGCAGTATGACACCTGAGGCAAAACTGCAAGGCGTCTTAGATTCCTAAAGGCAAAGTAACCCTTCATCTGCCAAGAACCTGTGAAATTTGTTAAGCCCTCTCCCTCATCAAAACAAAAAAGATAGTGAAAGTAGTCCAGTCCCAAGAGCTGACAATTGAGACAAAATGCATAACAAGCCTAAGCACAATACAGTGGCATGTAAAACTTCAGGCACCCCTGGTCAAAATTACTGTTATTGTGAGTAGGTAAGTAAGTTGAAGATGAAATGATCTCTAAAATACCTAAAGTTAAAGATGACATATTTCTTTTGTATTTTGGGCAAAATAAAAATAAATTATTTTCATCTTTTACATTTTAAAAATCACAAAATGAAAGTGGACTGATGCAAAAGTTTGGGCACCCTTGGAGAATTGTGTGTTCAAATTACTTTTACCAAGGTTTCAGACCTTAATTAGCCTGTAAGGGTACCGTTACACTTAGTGATGCACCAGCGATCCCGACAACGATATGGATCGCAGGTGCATCGCTAAGTGGTCGCTAGTGAGCTGCCACACAGGCAGATCTCACCAGCGACATAGCAGGGGTCGGGGGTCGCTACTTACCTGTCAGACGAGGCGATCCTGACGTCCTCCCGCCCGCGTCCACGCGTCGCTCGTCGGCGCCACAGGAAGACCAGCAGGAAGCGCCCGACGAGAAATGGGCTAGGACCTTCTCGCGTGATCAGCGATAACCAGCGGGGGGCCGGTCGGAGGTAAGTATCACATGTAGCGATATCGCTAGCAATATCGCTGCTACGTCACAAAATCGGTGACGTTACAGCGATATTGCTAGCGATATCGCTATGTGTAACGGGGGCTTTAGGGTTACTGCTTGTTCACCATCATTAGGAAAGGCCAGATGATGCAAATTTCCCAGCTTTATTAAAAAAAACAGCCTCTAACCGTGCACCAAAAACAGCATCCATGGGTTCTTTTGAGCAGCTACCTAGCACTCTGAAAATGAAAATGGTGGCGGTCCACAAAGCAGGGGAAGGCTATAAGAAGATAGCAAGTGTTTCATGTTGCTCCTTCCTCAGTTTGAAATGTAACTAAGAAATTGCAGTTAACAGGAACAGTGGAGGTCAAGATAAGGTCTGGAAGACAAGCAAAATTTCAATGAGAGCTGCTCATTGGATTGCTAGAGAGGCAAATCAGAACCTCTGCTTAACTGCAAAAGACCTTCAGAAAGATGTAGCAGATTCTGAAGTTGTGCTACATTGTTCTACTGTTCAGCGACACCTGCACAAAAATGGCCTTCATGAAAGAGTCATCAGAAGAATACCTCTTCTACATCCTCACCGTAAAGTCCAGCGTCAGAAGTATACAAAAGAACATCTAAACAAGCTTGATACATTTTGGATACAAGTCCTATGGACCAATAATGAGGTTAAAATAGAACTCTTGGGCCAAATGATCAAAAATATGTGTGGAGAAAAAAGGGCACGGAGTTTCAGGAATAGAACATCTCGCCAACCATTAAGTATGGGGATGGATCAATCATGCTTTGGGGTTGTGTCTCCAATAGCACGGGAAACATTTCATGGGTAGAGGGAAGAATGGATTCAATTAAATTTCAACATTCTTGATGCAAACATAACACCATCTGTAAAAAAGTTGAAGATAAAACGAGGATGCCTTCTACTCATGGATAACGATCCTAAGCACACGTCAAAATCCACAATAGATGGCCTCAACATATGCAAGCTGATGGTTTTACAATGGCCCTCACAGTCCCCTGATCTGAACATCATTGAAAATCTGTGGCTAGACCTCAAAATAGCAGTGCATGCAAGACAACCCGGGAATCTCACAGAACAGGATGAATTTTCCAAGGAAGAATGAATGAAAGTCCCTCAAACAAGAACTGAAAGACTCTTGTCTGGCTACAAAAAGCGTTTACAAGCTGATACTACGAGGTACTAACCATGCAGGGTGCCCACACTTTTGCATCTGCCCATTTTCCTTTTTGCAATTTTTAAAATGTAAAAAATGATATATTTTAGCCTAAAATAAAAAACAAATGTGTCATCTTTAACTTTAGGCCTTTTAGAGAATATTTCATCTTCAGCTTGCTTAACTTTTCACAATAACAATAATTTTGACCAGGGTGCCCAAACTGTTACATGCCGCAGTACATCAAGTAAAGCAACTAAGTCAGAGTGTAACTAGTAATACATGCCAATCTGTTATCAGGCACCAGTGACCCATATCACACCATCCCACATATTCCTTTATATAGTAGTCGCTCATGCATTCACATCCTCATTCCCTTAAGAGTCATCTCCACCTGCGCTGGCGGACTGAGATGTTTATATTACAGCAGGTAAGGAACAGGAAGCCTGTGTCTGGCCATGTAACTCTATCCCCAGGCTCAGGTGACAGATACTGATCTTCATGATCAGTCAACATGTCCACACAACTGTTACTAGGAGCCTCAGGCTGCAAGCTCACGTATATACCGACACACTGTATTCAGCATACGCATCCCGGCACACACCAGAAACTGCAGACGTATGTATCCCACACTGCAGACGGCACGCGTATCTCGACGCGTACTGTAAACTGAACACATATGCAGATGGTACACCTGTCCATGCGTGTCTACATTGAAGTGAATATGGATAGTTAGATAATTGAGGACATAATTACCTTAATTACTTAAACGATGTCGGGAGAACTCTACATTTTGGACACTTACCAAGATACTGAGGGTCCACACGAGGGGAGAAGAGACCAAATTTAATAAAAATGGGGAGGATGAAGCCAAAGCGCACCCACTCGATGACATAGAGAGGAGGGCGGCCAGCTTCATGGAGAAGGCTGCATGGCAGCACCGCACTCTCTCCTACGCGGCCAACCACAGCCTGAGAGTCCGATCGGATGGTACCTGAGGGAAGAAGACAGTGGCGTGAAGACAACCATCAACATGTATCTTTCAGGAGACAGGACAGATATGGAGCGAGATAAGTAGTGTAATAATCTGCAGGATATATTACAATGGAGCGAGCAGGGCCTGTGCATTTCTCTGAAGCCTGATTAAAAAGTTGACTAGATGACAAAACGGGTAACAATGGTCGTTACAGGTTATCTACCGCCAATAGTGTGTGATGTGTCTTTTTAATCATCACCACTTACCTTCACTGCAGTAGAATGACAGGCTGAGGAAGAATATCCAGGAAGCCCAATGCATAGCACACACTTGCCAGCCACACATAGGCAGACGGCCACAGTAATTTCAGCTGTCCTTTCATGCAGCATCAGGAGACCCAATGCAGTGACCTCCAGCGTGCCTGAACACTCCACAGCACAGAGATACGGACAATATGTCCCTCCAGGAAAATGTCACTCAGTCTCAGGCCGGAGTCCAAGCTCACGATGCTGAAGTCACCCTAAGGCGTCAGCTGAACGCCCAGTTATTAGGTAATATCCAGTGTGTGGAGCTGCAGCTCGTCCTATAAAGAGACCCTCGTCTTCTTCCCTAGTGGGGTATACGTCCCGAGCTGCACAGCGTCGCCTTACAGACCTGCAACAGAGAAGTTCAAGAGTAATGAGTACCACTGTTCCTCAGCAGATCAGTCAATATTTGCTCAGTCCACACCTATCTACATAGTGTCCACTAAACTCTGAACAGGGGGCAAGGCAAACAGTAAATTCCTGAGCAGGACTGAAGCTGAAAAGAGCAGAGATCACCCTAACCAGATGAAATCACCATGAACTTGACCTGGCGATCCAAGTGTAGGACCAATCACTTTCAGACGTCCATACTGCCTATGCCGGTAATCACTGCCTGACTATACTCCCTTTTATAGCAGACAATAAAGAAACCCAAGATTTGATCGGCAGCTCGAAGGCCAAAGGATTAAACTAATATTCCAGAGGAACCTGATCCATCAAAATTCTGAGAACTATTCCAGCTCAGCAGAGGAATGTTCTCCAGAAGAACTGATTCATAGCATTAACTTTATTTTTCCAGTTATGCACTACAAAACCGCCTGGAACCTCATGCCTCACTGCCGCCGCAGACACAGCTTTTATTCTTTTACATTTATCTTCCCAAAATCTGGAATTCTACATCAACGTTCCCCATGATGGTTTTCTCAGACTTGCACCTCCAAAGCTTTATTTTTATACTGAAGTCGCTGAATATTAAGAAGAAAATAGTTTATTTTTCTTGGAGAGATGCTTGGAAAAAAAATCGGGCACTTTGTATTTCTTGCCATGTTGGGCGGACATTTAATATCCCAATGATAATTGAAACAGTCCCTGCATGGTTCTGGCACCAAGCAGCCTCAGCCAATATAAGACAGATGTCTGGAAAGAAGGAACTTTGAGCTCTTCGAAACTCTTCTCTATTTGTGTGCACTTCACAGTGGCTGGAGAACAGCAAATATAAGCTGGGAAGACCTATGGATGTCTCTCAAGACCCCCACTGTGAGCCAGAATTGAGAGCTGTCCTTTTCATCTGAATGGCCATCATGTAATACTATATTTCTCCTCTAGTGGCTGCTAGAGCTTTTTGCTAGGGGTGTAAGAACTGGGACCCATGGCAATCAAGTGATCACCACAACCGAGAGTGGGTGTCTTAATGGCTTAAATGACTGGATCCTTTGTGCCTAAGTGAATCCATATGTAATATGTATCACTTTGCTCCAATAAATCAAATCTACTCTTAAGCCCTTCAGGTCCCAACACTTTCAGGACATTATATTATTTTTTTTATTCCATCATTGTGGGATTTTTTTTATAATCAACTTTTATCATAAATGGGGAAGGGTTACAGAAATAATAATGATCATTCAAAAGGGTAGACACTGTTTTTTTATATTTTAAACATTAAAAAATATACTCCGTAAAGGTAGGTATTAATAAAGAATAAAGAGGTAGGCGACTGCAGGGGTAGGAAAGGAGGGGGGAGGGAAAATGTGTTTTTTTTTTTAAATTTTTTCAACCATTTTGGTTTACATATAATGTATGACTACTCCCCCCCAACATAAAAAAGCTTGTTCTGACGCATTTCAAGACACATATGTTTTTCTTTGAACAGAGCAGAGTTAAGACGTGTTTTATTTTGTTTTGTTTTGTTTTTTGCTGGGCAATATGTCATTGCATTGCTAATATTTTAAAGCAATTTCAATTTTTATTTTTTTTTGCTTTTAGCAGGCAATTCCGTTATTGCCTTTAGGAGTTTTTTTATCTGGGGGGAAAGTGGGTGTTAAAAATTGTAGCATAAATAGATGAGGTGACACTGATTATTCTCTTTTTTAACAGAAACACTATTTTTTTCATATTTTAGAGAAAAAAAATGTTTTGTGTGTATATAAAATATATATATTATTATATATCTCTCTATATAAAACTGAATGTATGTATGTATGTATGTGTGTATCACCAATCAATCACGAAGCATCTTTCATTTCACCAGAGCTGTTCAAAGGAAGCTGAGCTGTGATTAGTTGCTATGAGCAGCAGTTTTCCTTGCAACCAATCACTAAGCATCTCTCATTTCACCAGAGCTGGTTAAAAGAAGCTGAGCTGTGATTGGTTGCTATGAGCAAGTTTTCCCAATTGACAACACCTCAGCAGACACTGACATGGTGGGAGAAATCTAGCATCCCCGGGAACATAAGCTCCCAGCTATTGTCTGCCCCCCAGAAAGGAGCACAGAGCACATGACAGAAATGAATCCCCCCTTCCATGGATCATTGGTACGTAAGTTAGGGCAAATCCACTCAGCATTTTGGTGCTGACACCAGGCCTTTCCTAAAGGGATCTCCGGTATGGAAGGCGGGGCAAATCCATCCAGTGCTTTGGTTCTGACCCCAGTCCTCTCTTAAAGGGATCCCCGGTATGGAAGTCAGGGCAGTCGCCTTCATATGCTCTGGTACTGACCCCAGGCGCTCTTAAAGGGATCTCCTGTACGGAAGTTAGGCCAAATCCCTCAGCGCTCTGATTCTGACCCCATGGTTCTATTAAAAGGATCATTGGTATGCAAGTCAGGGCAAATCCACTCAGCGCTCTGATTCTGATCCCAGGCTTTCTTAAAGGGATCTCCGGTATGGAAGTTAGGGTAACACCCTCAGCGCTCTGATTCTCACCCCAGGCTTCTATAAAAGGGATCACTGGTATGAAAGTCAGGGCAAATTCACTCAGCGCTCTGGTTCTGACGCCATGCCTCTCTTAAAGGGATCCCCGGTATGGAAGTTAGGACCGTTCCACTCAGCACTCTGGTTCTGACCCCAGGCTGACGGGATAATGTGGGATATTCAGGGTAGTAATCCGGTGGCTCTGGCTGACAGAATGATGTGGGATATTACGGGTAGTAGTCCGGTGGCTCTGGCTGATGGGATGATGTGGGATATTAGGGGTAGTAGTCCGGTGGCTCTGGCTGATGGGATGATGTGGGATATTAGGGGTAGTAGTCCGGTAGCTCTGGCTGACGGGATGATGTGGGATATTAGTGGTAGTAGTCCGGTGGCTCTGGCTGATGGGATGATGTGGGATATTAGGGGTAGTAGTCCGGTGGCTCTGGCTGATGGGATGATGTGGGATATTAGGGGTAGTAGTCCGGTGGCTCTGGCTGATGGGATGATGTGGGATATTAGTGGTAGTAGTCCGGTGGCTCTGGCTGACAGGACGATGTGGGATATTAGTGGTAGTAGTCCGGTGGCTCTGGCTGACGGGATGATGTGGGATATTAGGGGTAGTAGTCCGGTGGCTCTGGCTGATGGGATGATGTGGGATATTAGTGGTAGTAGTAGGGTGGCTCTGGCTGATGGGATGATGTGGGATATTAGGGGTAGTAGTCCGGTGGCTCTGGCTGACAGGACGATGTGGGGTATTAGGGGTAGTAGTCTGGTAGCCCTGGCTGACGGGATGATGTGGGATATTATAGTGAATGTGGCTATGCGGAGTGGGCGGGGCTCTACACAGCTTATATATATATATATATATATAATCATTATAATTTGGTATAACTAACCGTTGGAAGTTACTATGCCCGGGCAACGCCGGGCTATTCGGATAGTATTATACAATTTATGATATATATTTTTTTGCAGTTCCAGTAGGGTCCTAGATTATGCTTGCCCACTGATATAATGCTCTGCCATAAATCTGTATGGCTGTAAATTCTTTTAATAGAAGTACAAAATGGCAACTTTGTGGTCTTAATAAGAAAAAAAAAGCAGCTTAATAAAGTTACATGGGTGTCACAAGATGTTATCCATAATTGTTATTTTCTTAATCACAAAGGGAATTATCTCCCATCATTGAAGGAGCCGCTTTGTGCTTCATGCCTCAGTGATCATACTAGTCAACAGATAGACTTAATGATCTTACAATCCATAGAAAGAGTAAACACTTACCATAGAAGTCCCTTGTTCATAGTCCCTTCATATATCTGATGCGTTTCAGGGTTAATCAGTTGACAGAATGGGAGACATCAGTCTCTCTCCATGTGGTCAGACAGTGCAGGGACTATGAACAAGGGACTTTTAAATAATAAGCGTTTACTCTTTCTGATACCATATTTGATGGTGGGAATATGAATAAAGAATTTATAACAAGTGTGAATACTTCCCTGATACCATACTGAAGGTTGTTTTTAATGATACTATATTGCTGGGTTTTTGGGCAGGGGCGATATCTGCCCAAACGGCTTTCACTGACTGGAGATACTGCTATTGTATTACATGTGTATAACTTTGCCCCTCTGGATATTACTGATGCCCTCAATGGTGGTTTGCAGTGAGAACCATTATTCACATGGGACCTCTTGCATTCCATATGTGTGATCCCTGATATGAAGGACTATATATTCTGGTGACCCTCCAGAACCATATTTTGGAACGGAGTACTCTTTACTCTCACTGCTTATAGGGATAATATCTGTATATATGAGTTCTATGCCTTATTCATCTCCATCTACATATGGCGCACACTCACATCCTGGAAATGACATGGAACCAGGCTGCATACACAGGTATTTCCATTAGATTAATTGGGCACTTTGATCTACAGGCACTGTAATTTTTTCCCATTTTTTATTTGTATTGTTTCTACAATTTGGGCGAGGGTGAAGAGGGACACAGACGTTGAGCGGGGGCACCACGTAATAAAAATTAGGGTGCCAACCTCCTCTGCCAGGAAAGGAAAGAAATAAGGGAGAATTAGGGACTTATTAGGTCCACATATTTTACTTTCTGTTGAACTTTGGCTCAGTGACATCATAGCATCCACTGCAACAAGAGCTCTGCCCTCATTGACATCATAGCATCCACAGGCCTGCTCTTAGTGACATCATAGCATCCACTGCGACCACAGGCCTGCTCTCAGTGACATCATTGCATCCACTGCAACAAGAGCCCTGCCCTCAGTGACATCATTGCATCCACTGCAACAAGAGCCCTGCCCTCAGTGACATCATAGCATCCACTACGACCACAGACCTGCTCTCAGTGACATCATAGCATCCATTGCAACCAGAGTCCTGCCCTCAGTGACATCATAGCATTAACTGCAACGAGACCTGCCCTCAGTGACATCATAGCATCCACTGCGACCACAACCCTGCCCTCAGTGACATCATAGCATCCACTGCGACCACAGGCCTGCTCAGTAACATCACATCATCTACTGTAACCACAGCCCTGGCCTAAGTGACATCACATCATCCACTGCGACCAGAGCCCTGCCCTCAGTGACAACATAGCCTCCCCTGCGACCAGAGCACTGCCCTCAGTGACATCATAGCATCCACTGCAACAAGAGCTGACCTCAGTGACATCATAGCATTAACTGCAACGAGACCTGCCCTGAGTGACATCATAGCCTCCCCTGCGACCAGAGCACTGCCCTCAGTGACATCATAGCATCCACTGCAACAAGAGCTGCCCTCAGTGACATCATAGCATCCACTGCAACCAGAGTCCTGCCCTCAGTGACATCATAGCATTAACTGCAACGAGACCTGCCCTCAGTGACATCATAGCATCCACTGCGACCACAACCCTACCCTCAGTGACATCATAGCATCCACTGCGACCATAGCCCTGCCCTCAGTAACATCACATCATCTACTGTAACCACAGCCTTACCCTCAGTGACATGACATCATCCACTGCTACCAGAGCCCTGCCCTCAGTGACATCACATCATCTACTGTATCCACAGCCCTGCCCTCAGTGACATATCATCTACTGTAACCACAGCCCTGCCCTCAGTGACATCACATCATCTACTGTAACCACAGCCATGCCCTCAGTGACATCATAGCATCCACTGCGACCAGAGCCCTGCCCTCATTGACATCATAGCATCCACAGGCCTGCTCTTAGTGACATCATAGCATCCACTGCGACCACAGGCCTGCTCTGTGACATCATTGCATCCACTGCAACAAGTGCCCTGCCCTCAGTGACATCATAGCATCCACTGCAACCAGAGTCCTGCCCTCAGTGACATCATAGCATCCACTACGACCACAGGCCTGCTCTGTGACATCACAGCATCCACTGCAACCAGAGCTCTGCCCTCAGTGACATCATACCATCAACAGCAACGAGACCTGCCCTCAGTGACATCATAGCATCCACTGCGATCACAACCCTGCCCTCAGTGACATCATAGCATCCACTGCGACCACAGGCCTGCTCAGTGACATCATAGCATCCACTGCAACAAGAGCCCTACTATCAGTGACATCATAGCATCCACTGCGACCAGAGCACTGCCCTCAGTGACATCATAGCATCCACTGCGAGCAGAGCACTGCCCTCAGTGACATTATAGCATCCACTGCAACAAGAGCTGACCTCAGTGACATCATAGTATCCACTGTGACCACAGCTCTTCCCTCAGTAACAGCACATCATCTACTGTAACCACAGCCCTAGCCTAAGCGACATCACATCATCCACTGAGACCAGAGCCCTGCCCTTAGTGACATCATAGCATCCACTGCAACAAGAGCCCTGCCCTCAGTAACATCATAGCATCCACTGCAACCAGAGCCCTGCTCTCAGTGACATCATAGCATCCACTGCAACAAGAGCCCTACCTCAGTGACATCATAACATCCACTGCGACTACAGCCCTGCCCTCAGTGACATCATAGCATTCACTGCTACCAGAGCCTTGCCCTCAGTGACATCATATCATCTACTGTAACCACAGCCTTACCCAGTGACATCACATCATCCACTGCAACTAGAGCCCTGCCCTCAGTGACATCACATCATCTACTGTAACCACAGCCCTGCCCTCAGTGACATATCATGCACTGTGACAACAGCCCTGCCCTCAGTGACATCACATCATCTACTGTAATCACAGCCCTGCCCTCAGTGACATATCATCAACTGTAACCACAGCCCTGCCCTCAGTGACATCACATCATGTACTGTAACCACAGCCATGCCCTCAGTGACATCATAGCATCCACTGCAGTCAGAACCTTGCCCTCAGTGACATCATAGCATCCACTGCAACCACAGGCCTGCTCAGTGACATCATTGCATCCACTGCAACAAGAGCCCTGCTATCAGTGACATCATAGCATCCACTGCGACCAGAGCCTTGCCCTCAGTGACATCATATCATTTACTGTAACCACAGGCCTGCTCAGTGACATCATAGCATCCACTGCAACCAGATCCTTGCCCTCATTGACATCATAGCATCCACTACGACCACAGGCCTGCTCAGTGACATCATACCATCCACTGCAACAAGAGCCATGCCCTCAGTAACATCATAGCATCCCTTGCAACAAGAGCCCTGCCCTCAGTGACATCATAGCATCAAACTGCGACCAGAGCCCTGCCCTCAGTTAAATCAAATAATCTACTGTAACCACAGCCTTGCCCTCAGTGACATATCATCTTCTGTAACCACAGCCCTGTCCTCAGTGACGTCACATCATCCACTGCATCCAGAGCCCTGCCCTCAGTGACATCACATCATCTACTGTAACCACAGCCGTGCCCTCAGTGACATCACATCATCCACTGCATCCAGAGCCCTACACTCAATGACATCATAGCATCCACTACGACCACAGGCCCACTCTCAGTGACATCACAGCATCCAGTGCAACAAGAGCCCTGCCCTAAATTACATCATAGAATCCACTGCAACAAGAGCCCTGCCCTCAGTAATATCATAGCATCCACTGTGACTATAGCCTGCCCTCAGTGATATCATAGCATCCACTGTAACCACTGCCCTGCTCTCAGTGACATATCATCCACTGCGACCAGAGCCCTGCCCTCAGTGACATCATATCATCCACTGTGACCACAGCCCTGCCCTCAGTGACATAAAATCAAACAATACAACTACAGCCATTCCCCCAATGACAATGATAAGTGAAATCACATCATCCATTGTAGCCACAGCCATGCCCTCGGTGACATCACAAAATTCAAATAACCTTAGCCCTGCCCTCGGTGCCATTACATAATCAGGAACTACAAGTCACATTCTAAATAAATAAAAAATATTTTACTTGGTGAAGATAATATTCTATTGTACAATGATTGATATCATTACATTTGGGTATCGCATATAAAGATACATATAGGGGCAACACCGTGTGGATGATGAGCCCTAACTGCATTCTAAAAATGGTGATGATGTCATTTATGACATCATCAAAATATCAATGGCAGTGAAGTCATAGTTTACAACAGACTTCAGGATTTGTGGATTTGCAAAAGTAACACAGCTGGGATAATTAAACCTGATGGCATGGGATATCGCACCCTTGTCTGTACCTCCAAAAGATTCTTCAGAGTAAGATGATGTCATAGACGATGACATCATATACTGTGTCAGATATGCCTTAAACAGTTTACAAGATAGTGCTGATAGTCCTTCCTTCTTGAAAATGTTCACCATTCCAATAATAAAATGGTAAGTAGAAGTACTTGGTTATTAGTTACCTGTGGTGTTACACAGGACTGCAGGTAGCATCTACTATATTATCTGTAATCAGTTATCGGTGGTGTTACATAGGACTGCAGGTAGCATCTACTATATTATCTGTAATCAGTTATCGGTGGTGTTACATAGGACTACGCAGATGATGCAGCCACAAACAGTTCTGAAAACAAAATTTTAAGTGAAAAGGACAAGGAAGTCGTAGCGATAATAAAAACTGGATGGTAGCATGCAGACTACATGAAAACTACAAAACAAAAAAATAAACTAATAAACAAAAAATAAGAAACACATATATAAAAATAACTAAATATTCCGCTTTTCTTAGCTGACGTTAGTCGCTCTCCAAGTCCAAGTGTTAGATAATTCAATAAAACTACAACACAAAAAGTTGCTTTTTTCGGCATTTTGGTAGAGCCCCGAGGCCTAAGTAGGTGACGACAGGTGCGTTGTACACAGGCCACGCGTTTGTTTCCTTATACCTGTTCTTCCCAAGTTAACCTCCCGGCTGCCACATGGTATTTAACACTAGCACCCCCACCTTCCCCATCCATGTAACGAGGGTCTGCCATCACACCACAAGGCGTAGACTGGAAACCTGCATAGCACTTTACCCAGGCCGATGCTGAACACACAGAGCAGGTTTGACTGCAAACCTATTCTTCTCCAGCTCCGCAGTCGCTGATTTTACGAGGGAAAGAGGGCGGACCCCACACCCATCGCCTCACGGCGATATAAAATCCCCGTTGAGACAAAGTGAGGCCTCGGGATTTGGATTCAGACCCGACTGAAATAGTTTTATTGTGGCACGGAAGGAATAAAGGCCCTTACCACACAATGTGACACATTCACAACCATCGTCGCCCCCCAGGATCACCCCGCTGACGGATAGGCACTAAATGTCACAAGGAATAATTGGCATTTTATTGCGCCGTCCAGTCTACGAGGGCGATCCTGCCCCTCGCCTCCATTGTCTGCGCGGAAGGGAAGAGATAATATGGATTACAGTCCCTTTGTCCCTTCCGAAAGGACCCTAATCCCCGACAACACCCCGTTATCACCACCCCCCTCCATCTATGTGACCTTGAGTTGATGTTAGATTGTAAGCTCTTCTGCTACTTCTTTCACAAGAGACAAATATAACCCCCCCATCCCTGGATTATTTACATACGGCGTAGTTATACAAGACCTCGGGAGGAGAGTCGGCCGGAGAGTTCAGGATTTTTTTTGGGGGGCAGGATATAACATTGATTTGGGGGGTTATACAAATAGGATTGGAGCGACTATGCCGGTACCAAATTACTACAGGATTGGTGTATGGGGTGACCGTAGAGGGCACTCGCCTGGGCTTTGAAGGCTACTTCACCTATGGTAACCGGAATGTCCTGGCACATAGAAATGCCAGTGTACCACCAAGGCAACCAGGGTACGAAAAAAGGAAAATTATCAAAATTACGGAATCAAACAAAAGATCAACAAGTCCCAGACATCCGACGGTGCCCGGTGTTTGGGCATGGGTTACCAGGCGCAACACCTTCGGCTTACCTGGTGGAGCAGGGCCCATGAACTTCCTGGGATATAAGCATGGATAAGAAGGTATGGTGTGTAGGTCCTGATGGCCAGACCACCTAGCACACCATAAGCTGTCGGAGGGCATGAAGCTGGACCGCCCAGATCCAATCCACCCTCTACCTGTTGCCAGCGTGCCAGGGATCCTTCATTAGTGGCAAATTCTATTATAGGAGGTAGGAGGCTGGCAGGGACCTCCCGCCTCATGGGATGAGGATGCACATGTTGGAGGCGCACCCCAATAATTGCTGCATTGGCAGGGATGATGGACGGTCTCAGTACCTGTACCTGTGCTGCATTTGCTAGGGGAAATTTTGCCAGAGAAGCTTGCACTCTGCTCTCCAAGCTCCTGTGTCTTAATTCCCCCCTCTCTCTCCTCCTTTCTATTCCTGCCTGAACTCCCTGCCAGCCTGCAACTTGCAAACATAATAGTAGGTGTGCCCCATGATGCTGGAGCCCACCCACTCTTTCAATCAAGCGCCCATTGTTTCCACAGCAACAACCAATGAAGCTGCTGGCTGCCAAGACTGCCCTGCTGCTGTCTACCCATCACAGGCTGAGCACCTGCAGCCAATCAGCTGTAGTCACAAGTGCACTATGGGAAATGTAGTCCTTTGCTCTGGCTGGAGACATGGCTGCTATGCTGTCTCCCCCCGGTGGAAACTTGGTGTACTGCACCACACCTAAAATTTCTAACCTAAGAAATGCACATTCTGCAAATTCGCAAAAAAAAAAGAAAGTAAATTCTGTAATTTCACCCAGTAAATCTTGATGCATAAGATAAAGACACCAAGATACATCCACGATCATGAGAAACATCCCCCAATTCTGCATGATCCTTCAGATATTTTTACTAAGCTCAGAAACTACCATTCAACTACTTTTTTTGCATTTTTTTCTTTTAATTAAATTTTTGGTAATTTGTTTATATAATTTTAACATATTATTTATATACATTTTACACCAATTTATGTAAATATTAAAATAGTAAAAAATATATCAAAATGTTTAAAAAATAATTACATTATAATAACATTATAAAACATAAAAATATGATGAGTATTACTAGAATATTTCATTTATAATATTATAATAATATAAATTAATCAAAATCTTAAACATTGAACTTACATTTTTATTTTGCAATATCAAAAATAAAAAAATAATTTCTGGAATTAATAAATATATATTTAAAAAAGTCAATATTTTTACATTAATTTTAATTTTGTAATAGCCTCATTTTTAAGTCAAAATTTTTATTTTATTTTACTTCCAAACAAATAAATGGCACCCCCTGGTGGCCACTGTAGAGAACACTAAAATTACAGTATTTAAAATTTTTCATTTTATTTGAGTATGCAAATATTTTCATATTTAAGTTAACAGAGGAACATTGCACGGCCTATAGGTCTCTCTACTCCGACTTGGCTCTCTCCACAAGGAGACATATTATCCTTAGTGAGACATTTTGTAAAACTGACATTTACAAATGATAACATTTTTTGGGAGGTGGGGGTGGAGTTTGTTTTTGTGTTTTGTACAAGTGAGCATAACATGGCAACTTATATGCCATTTATTAGTACAAAAAATGTACAAAAAATGTTACATTGTAGAGTGGAATGAGCATCCGGTCATAATTCAGGGGCAGCTTCGGCACTTTCAATTATCCTTATGTCTAAAGTCCTTTGGGCCACCTCAAAGTAGGGGGTCAAATGTACCTCTGATAGGTGTACAGAGTAGATATCCAAAGTGAAATTTTGGAAAATTCAGTTAATGCAGTTCAGGATTGATGGAGTATATCCATGATTTTCCTTTTTTGGCCTCAGGATTATTGGACAACTGCTCATGCATGGAGAATATTTTACCGATATTCTGGACTACTTGACTGGCGGCCAAATCATGGATTTTCAGAATACCAGAACTTTACTGTATCAGGAGACTGCAATTTACTAAGGGTCATGAATCCTCCTCTTAGTGTGGGGAGTGGCAGCTCAGCCTTCCAATCTGAGGCTTGGGCGTGCTGAACTATCAATAATTCTGAGTGACAGTTCAGTTGCCCAATCCGGGCCGGGACGTGCTGGGTATCCTACAGGTCTCTCATGTTCGGATTGATTCCCTGGCTATCTGCCTCTTACCTCTTCCAGTTGTAGCTGTGCTCAGTTTGGTGTGTGTTTGCTCTGTAATGTGGGTTAAAGATTGGTCGTAAATGGCTGCACATCCAGTTGGAAGAATGTCTCAAGTGGGGTACCACAGGGCTCTGTCCTGGGCCCTGTATTGTTCAACATCTTTATCAATGATTTAGATGAAGGAATTGAGGGTAAACTGATTAAATTTGCTGATGACACAAAGCTAGGAGGGATAGCTAATACTAGAGAAGAGAGAGAGGATTCAAAAAGATTTAAATAAACTGGAGAAGTGGGCAGCAACTAAGAGAATGGTTTTTAACAGGGAGAAATGCAAAGTACTACATCTGGGCAATAAAAATGAAAAAAGCATATATAGAATGGGAGGAATAGGGCTAAGTGACAGCACATGTGAAAAAGACTTGGGTATACTAATAGATCACAGACTGAATATGAGTCAACAGTGTGATGCAGCAGCAAAAAAGGCAAATGTAATTCTAGGATGTATTAACAGAAGCATACAGTCTAGATCACGTGAAGTCATTGTTTCCCTCTACTCCTCTTTGGTCAGACCTCATCTGGAATATTGTGTCCAGATTTGGGCACCACATTTTAAAAAAGACATCAACCAACTGGAGCAAGTTCAGAAAAGAGCAACCAGAATGGTGACCGGTCTGCAAACCCTGTCTTATGAGGAAAGGTTGCAGGATTTGGGAATGTTTAGTTTGCAAAAGAGAAGACTGAGAGGAGACTTCATGAGACTCCATGAGAGAAGGCCTCATGGAGGCCGAAACGTTGTATCTTATTTGATGATGGCAGAATAAAGTTACAGAACTTCTCACCTGGAGACGGATGCTGTTCCTTTTTCTTATATTCAGGGCATTATCTTTGTCCCCACAAGCCCCAGAATGGCCTTCTGTTGACACCATTTTTGATGCCTTAGGTTTGATCTATGATGAACCGGACAGGATCTAAGTCACTGAGGCAAGATAATGAACCTAGCACAGGGGGGCCGCAGTGTTGAGGACTACTGCACTGCATTCCGGCAATGATCCACTGAAGTTCAATGTAATAATGCAGCTCTCACGTGCTAGTTTTGCAAAGGTAGTTCCGAGACTCTTTTTTTCAATCAGATAATTTTTTATTGTGAAAAATATCAAGATATATTCACATTTTGATTTTGTTTTTTGAAACAATCAAAACTAAATGGAACAAACACACAAATAAAAAAACATATACAACATTAGAAACCAAATACAAAACGGTTCACATTAACATTCATCGTAGGTATTATCATTTGCTTACTACTGTTTACATACGTGACTGCAAATATAAATGAATACCATCTGACTGCTTGTGTATTGCACCAGAATACAGAGAATCACAGCATTTAGACATAGTTATCTAGGACCCCTTTGTTTCCGAGAACCAAAATCAAACACTTTTGGTAGCTGAGATAGGGATCCAAGATGAGTTAGATTTTACAGGTTTATGATAATGAAAGGTATAGACGGTCTATCATAGCACAATCCCCGGAGTAGTTAACCATTGTTCCCATATCTTTAGAAATTTTTTGAGAGCGTCTCTTTTAATATATGTTCCCCTTTCCATACATAAGACATTATTTAGTTTGGATTTTAATTCTTCTATCTTTTGGGGGGCCGAGACTCTTTAAGGACACTCTGGTTCTTAATGATTCCCATTGTTCTCTGGTGGAGGCCATGGCTCAAGCAATACAGATTGACAGCAGAATCCAGGGTAGATCCATTTTTACATAGTAACATAGTTATTAAGGTTGAAGGAAGACTTTAAGTCCATCTAGTTCAACCCATATCCTAACTTGCCCTAACATGTTGATCCAGAGGAAGGCAAAAAAAAACCATGTGGCAAACAGTAAGCTTCACACTGGTGATGACAGTGGAGGTGGGAGTTGCCAGTTTTCGAGCTACGGAGAAAAGATGTACACAATGTCTTCGACTCTGTCTATACTGTGGTCTCACAGGACATTTTTTAAAGGACTGTCCAACTCACCCTCAAGTGAACAAGCTATTGGGAAACACCAATGTCCAGGTGATAGTCGGAAATCATCCAGACTTCCAGGTCCTAGTTTCTTTCCTCAGATAAAGTACTGCTTAATACAGTTTTGCTCTTCAAGAACCAGGTAGAGCCAGCATTGGCTTTCATAGACTGCGGGTCTGCAGCTATATTAAATGATTCGGGACTGGTTCTGAAATTTTGCTATTGACTAAATACAGCTACTTCAAAACTTTACTAAATGGCTTACAGTGAAATTCACGATTCAAGTGGGAGCAATTCACTTTACAGTGGTCACTGACCATAAGAATTTAACGTATATTGAATCAGGTAAACTACTAACTCCTAGACAGGCCAGATGGTCTTTATTTTTCTCTAGGTTCAATTTCTCTTATCCCATTCAGGCCAGGGTCCAAGAATGTTAAGGCGGACGCATTATCACGCAATCATAGTTCAGTTTCTCCTCCTGAACTACCATCCTCCGTTCTCCATAAGGGCATTGTGGTTTCTGTTTTATCCTCAGAGTTCGAGGCGGATATCCGCAAAGTCCAGGCGTTGGCCCCATTCGCTACTCCAGGGTCCAAATTATTTGTACCTGTGTACCTAGGATTGAATTTGTTGCAGGAGTTTCATGATTCTATCTTGGACATCCTGAGGTCACAGCTACGCAGAAAGCGATTCCTAGACTTTTTCGGTGGCCATCTATGAACAATGGTATTAAAGATTTTGTATTTGCCTTTAGTGTGCACACTTGCAAAAGTCTGTCATAACCGGCCGGCCGTGGAATTGTTTCCATTGCCAATTCCAGAAAGACAGTGGACTCATTTTTTGGTGGAAAACTGTTATTTGGGTGGTGGTTCTCTGATTCAGTAAACAGGCTCATTTTGTTCCTTTATCAGGGTTACCTAATGCTAAGACACTTGCCTGGTTGCTTATTTGCTATGTTCTGAGATTACATGGAATTCCTCTTAACATTGGTGCAAATATGTCTCTAAATTCTGGAGAGTGTATAGTAAGAAACTGGGGATGCATTGTCATTTTCCTCTGCCTACCACTCTGAAACCAATGGTCAGACTGAGAGGAGAAATCAATATTTGGAACAAATTTTAAGGTATTTTATTGTAGCTCAGCAGGAGGACTGGTCTTAATTTTTACCTCTTGCTGAGTTGGTCGTTAATAGGGTGAATCAGTCCACTCTGACCTTACCGTGTTTTGTAATTATGGTTTTCATCCCCATTTTGGTGAGTTTTCTAGGATAAGTTCTGAATGTTGTGGGGTGGATTTCAAAATACAGAAACTCAGGGATGTTTGGAGGTAGGTTCAAAAGAATATGGAGGCCGTTGAGATTCACCAAAAACTAAAGGTATATAGAAAACATTTAGTGGGATCTTTCTTGAAAGTTGGTGATAAGGTTTGATTGTCATCCAAAAATATTAAACCTAAAGTACTGTCGGCAAAGTTAGATTCGAAGTTCATCGGTCCTTATGAGATTCTGAAAGTTGTCAATCCAGTGGCTTTTAGGTTGAAATTTCATCCATTTCTTCACATCCTTAACTTATTCCATGAATCCCATTACAATGAGTTTGTCCCTTCGATTTTGTCTCCCTCATCCCAGCCTTCTTTGGTTTCTGTCTATGACAGTTTAGAGTACAAGGTACAAAAAATTATGGATTCTCAGATGGTCTGTAATTCCCTCCAGTATATCATTCATTGGAACAGATATGGACCAGATGCGTCCTCTGTTGACCATCCTTTTGCCTAGCCCCTTTGCCTTGATTACTACCTTCTTGAAGTTCTGACCCAAAACTGTGACCTGACTACACCTTTGCCTCACCCCTCTGTGTATGACGTACCCTCCATACTTTTGACATCAGACTCCCTGACTTCCACAAGTAGTAACTAGTATCACACTAACATTTCATGTGCAAAGAAACTTAAAAATTGGTGGGTTCCAACTATGCAGTGACTGCATCTCATGAAGTGTTGGAAAGTGCGCCCCCTAGGTGAGAAATGATAGGATTCAGTTACTTTATTTACCACCAGGACAATTATTTCTTATGTTTTTGAGGTTTTTTTACCATCAAGTATATGTGATTTATTACTAGCTGTCACTGATGTCCTCCTCAGGGTCACTGTACAGTGGCTCCTATTGTGCCCATCCAGGTCAGGGGGTTAATATTTTCAGTAATAACACACTCAATGCTTAGCTGGTGGTTTCTTTGTCTTCGTTGATCCAGTGTTCTTTTTCCCCTCCGGATGTGGCTTGTTGTAACAAGCGCCGGATATTTCTATACAAAGACACAGCCGCTGACTAAATCAGCAACACACGGAGAGCAGAACCTTACATCACTCACAGACCACATGAATTGCCCATGTCGGAACACTCCAGATCATCCTGTATCTGCCTTTTATTATCATCCACTTAAAACTATCTATAGATTGCACCCCTAGTAATGATAAATGCAGAAAAGAATAAAATGCAGTTTATAATCGGCATCACCTAAAAATTGAGGCAGGTGGGCCCCATTTAGTCCAGTTCATCTCCTTGAGTTAAGTCTAAGGTTGTGTTCACATGTTGCGGTTTTTTTTTGTGTGTTTTCGCGGCGGTGTTTAACGCGCGATTTTGCCACGAAAACACAAAAAAAAAAACCAGCATCCCGTGCAATGCTATGGGATTCCGCAATGCTGTGCTAATACTGCAGATTTTCCGACGGCAGAATCGCATCGCGGAAAAATACGCAGCATGCTCATTAGTTTTGCGTAATCCCGGTGATCCCTCACCCATAGGAATGCATTGTTCTGCTTACTTTCCGCATGTGGCTGTGCCCACTATGCGAAAAGTAAGAAGAACATTTGCGGATGGTACCCAGGGGGTGGAGGAGAGGAGACTGTCCTCCGGGCTGTGGGTACCATATCCCTGTAAAAAAATAGAATTAAAATTGAAAAAAAAAAAAATTGGGTTATATTCACCTTCCGGCATCCCGCGCAGCCTTACCGATGCTCCCGCCAACTCCCGTTCCCAGTAATGCCTTGCGGCAAGGACCTGTGATGACGTAGCGGTCTCGCGAGACTGCTACAGTATCGCGAGACCGCTACATCATCAAAGGTCTTGCAAGGCATTACTGGGAACGGGAGCATCACGAGGATCTGGAACGCTGCGCGGGACGTCGGAAGGTGAGAAAAACACGATTTTTTTTTTTTTAATTACTTTTAACATTAGATCTTTTTACTACTGATGCCGCATAGGCAGCCTCAATAGTAAGAAGTTGGTCACACTAGTCAAACACTATGTTTGACGAGTGTGATCAACCTATCAATCAGTTCTCCAAGTGATGCTACAGATCGCTTGGAAAACGCTAGCATTCTGCAAGCTAATTACGCTTGCAAATCGCTAGTTTTTCCGCAGGAAATTCGCGGGAATTTAAAATGCGGTTTTCCCGCGGAATGGAATTCCCGCGGTAACTTCCGCGGGAGTTCCGCAACGTGTGCACATAGCCTAAGCCTCTCAGTGGTTATCAATGGCCCTCTCCCTGCGGAATAGGAGGAAGAGGGGACCTGATGCCAACATTTTTCTACAAGGTCTGGAGGCAGACCAAATCTCTTGGAAAGATGGGGCCAAGCCTTGATTGAATATATCTGTTGGCTACATGGGTGCCATATACAAGGATTTGGGGAGGGTACTAGTAAGTCCCCTATGGTTCTCTATGGCTAAAGTGAATATGCACCAAAGTACACCTTCAGAGCAAAGCAGATCCTGGATCCTTACAACTGTGCCCCAAGCCAGGTAGGTACTATAATGGCAATAGATGTGTTACTGACTGCTAGAAAGAAAGCTTTTATTTTCTTACTGAGCCCCCTCCACACCCTTGGCTGCTTATCTGTATTTACGGATAAAATAGTGAGAAATCCTTAAGTGATGCAGCAGTTAATGCCCATAATCCAGGTTTCCTGATGGCCAAGCAGCAGTCATGTGATAACCCATGCTTTTCACAAGCGGATTGGGAATTTCAAAAAGTGACAAACTATGCAAATAGCGATGAGCGAATATACTCGTTGTTCAGGTTTTCCCAAGCATGCTTCAGGCTGTCAAAGCAGCTGCATGATTTGCAGCAGCTAGACAGTCTGAATACATGTGGGGATTCCCTAACAAACTGGCATTCCTCACATGTATTCAGCCTGTCCAGAAGCCGCAAATCATGCAGCTACGTCGACACAAACTAAATCTCCGAGCACACCAAAATACTCGGAGGACACCCGAGCAACGAGTATACTCGCTCATCACTATATGCAAACTCCATCCAGTCACTATAGGGTCTACTCATTAAATGGAAAAATGGTGGCACCAGTGGTGTACATAGCACAGAAATGGCCTCATAGCAAAAATCAAAATGAGTTCCCCTTGATATGCTAGTATTGCACATGTTCTCCCTCCCTAGTAACAAGAGAGCAGAGACCAACCGGGGCTGGCTCCCATCTATTGTCAAGGGCCCCTTTGGCAGCCACATATTTTCTCTTCATTATCTGTCCGTTGTGTAGGTAGAGGTAATTTTAGAGTATATTGGGGATTATCATAGGTAATGCTATTGGAATTTAATATCATTGGATGATCAGTGGTGACCAGGTTATTACAAAGGGGCTGAAGATTAGAGGAAAAGTCATTACAGAGAGGTTGAAGAAAAGAGGAAAGGTCATCACACAAGGGCTGGACAATAGCTGAAAGTTCATTACATAAAGGCTGGAGTAGAGGAAAGGTCACTGTAGAAGTTTGAGGCGTTTCATCTATTTTTCAGGCCGTGTAAAGACCTTTCCTCTATTCTTCAGCCTCTTTTTAATGATCTATTAAATCAGCCCATACGTAATGATTATTCTTTCATTCATCAGCCTCTATCAGGACATGACTCCCACATGTTATTTCCAACATACAATGCTTCATCAACATACTTATTTACTTTACTCACTTATATAGCGCCGTTAATTCCACAACACTTTACAGACATAATCACTGTCCCCATTGGGACTCACAATCTAGATTACCTATCAGTCTTGGGAGTGTGGGAGGAAATGCACACAAACACGTGGAGAACATGCAAACTCCTTGCAGATGTTGCTGGGACTTGAACCCAGGACCCCAACATTGCAAAGCAACAGTGCTAACCACTGAGCCACTGTGCTCCCCGATAATCTACATAAATACTACGTGTTGCACTGATTGCCTTCATTATATTGCATAGTTGCTGGGAGGGTATACTTTGTCACTTAATGTGGTTGTGGAACTGTATCACTGCCTTTTCCTGCTCGGTTGTCTCTATGGATCCACGCCGGAGCTGGCGGATTTCATGAATGGCGTCCACTCCGGTGATCTTTCTGGATTTTACCAGATAGCAAGCCAACATGGTACCAGTCCGGCCGTAACCGTGAAGGCAATGAACTGCGACAGCCTAGGCGAGAAGGTAGAATGTCAGATTTTGTGGGTACTGTGAAAGTAAGAGACCTTGTGCTGAATGTGTATACATATGTCTTATTCGTCATTATTATAACGGCACAGCATGGTACATCATTTTTAAAATATACCTGCTTGCTGTCAGAGAATGGAAGGCAAAAGCTGAACACATCTAATTGTTCTCACTGCAGAGGGTTTGCTACAATTATATCTAGTCTAGACAATCCTCCATGAGCTACACAGTCTGTATTCACACAGGACTGCCTGGGTTGAACCTTGTAACAAACCCTCAGCTGTGACAACCATTAGGTCTGTGTGAGGGACGAGGGAGACCCCATTTTGGATTATAGGGTCAGGACATCTAACTTCACTCCTGGAATGTGCCTCCCACCATTGGCATTCCCCAGGATCAATGTTTTTCTTTAATTAAAAACTCCAGGAACAAGCTCTTTGAGGCTTGGTGACTAGCAATTAGCACAAGGGTGTGAGTTCTAGTGCAGGAACAGCCAAACTGGATTCCTATTGTCTAACTCATGCACTACAGGCCACAGCAAGGCTCTAAGGTATTGAATCTGGGAAATGACCTATAATAACAGAATATCTCTGAGACTAGCCAAGCACATAATCGTAACTGGCATTCCTTCTCCCACACGCCCGTGCCCGGCAGCCACCTGTAGCACTCTGCGTTATGGAGTTATGAAGCGTAGCTACCAGGGATTACATACGGTAGGAATATTTGGTCTCCCTGCACAGATCAAATCCAGCGGAACTCAGTGGTGGCACCACTAACCCATTTGGAGCTACAGGCGGAAAGTTATGGGCCATCCACAGTTCTGCTTGGAAAATCATACTCTCAGAGATGGGAGGAGAGAGGCTGCACAAGCCCAGAGGTGGGCACAGAGTGTGGGAGGGAACAGCCTAGGAGATAAGAGACAGCTGCTCATTTTGAGCTTAGTTTTCTACTGGTAGGAGGATCCGTTAGCTGACGCAGCCAAGAAAACCACGTAACTAAGTTTTGGACCTGTGATCCATCAGCGCCTCCCTGTGGTCACATGCTACATAACATGGTAATTGCAACCTATCCTTTTACTACTCTTGACTGTTTACCTGTATATTGCTCTTGTAAATATATACCTGTATATTTCTAGCGCGCCTTTTCGGCGATTAAATACAAAATTAATCTTGTGCTGCTCTTTTATATTGATACACGAATCCCCACGTCCGCACGCTCCGTTGGTTATTATACGCTACCTGGGTTGGTTTCTGACCTGACATAAGCCTGCTGTCGGAATAGGCTTTTCAAATGAGGCGGCAGCAAACGGTACTGTGTTAGTGGGTAACACTGACAGTGATGGCCGGGAGGTTTATATATATATCCCCAGCCTGGACTGGTGATATGTATATCCCCCCCTCACTGGCAGCACCTCAATAACTCGTACCTATAAGGGAAGCCTTTCCGGCGACTATTTACCCTTGATGCCGTGTGACAAAGTCCCAATGACCGCCCAGGATCGCTGGATGGTTGCTGCGTCGCTGAAGAGATCTGCCTGTTTGGCAGCTTACTAGCGACCATTTAGCAACGCACCAGAGATCTTGACCGGGTCGTATCGTTGTTAGGATCGCTGGTGCGTCGCTAAGTGAAACGGGACCCTAAGACCCTCATCATAACATATCGCCTGCAGGTCTTTGACACTGACCTCTCCTTTGACTCTGGCATCCTCCACAATCTTCAGGAAAGTCTTTATCTGCTCCAGGCTGGGTGGGCAGAAGTCCACGATACGGATACGGTGAAGAGTGATGCCAGGGCAGGTGTCCTGGTAAGGGGGTTTGTGCTCAGTCAGGGTCACGAGGTGTCGGATACCATTCTCGTAGAGGTAGTCATAATGAGCCGGTAGACGGGGCATCGCCATGCCAGCCACAAGGCCGGGTTCCACCCAGGAAAAGTTGTGTGGTGGGACAGGGGGCATTGCTGTAAGAGATATCAAAAGGGTCTGGGTGAATGCGAATAAGCTAAGACTGGCACCTATTACGTGACTGGAAATGCAGTGTAATACCACCAATGTAGTGTGGCACTATGCAAGCAGGCTGCCCCTGAAGCACACAACATGGCAGAAGGGCTGTGACTTGCCCATTGTGCAATGGATGCCATACTATAGGTGCCAGTTATAAAGATGCAAATCTAGGTCCTGATTGATGGGGAATGAAGGCATCACAGTGAAAAGGGCAGTAAGTGCGCCTGGTTTTACTGCTTTGGGCAACATGGCTCTTTGTCTCCCAACAGACAGCACCCAGTGCTGATGGGGATGAATGGGAGATGCCAACTAGACTAGGGCGGGTGCTAAAGATATGACATTCGGCTCCCAGTCTGACTAGAGTATAAGACAGGTCAACAGAGGGCATGGTCTGGCTATAACCCGGCAGGTTTGGTCATTAGTGCCCCCTAGTAAACTATCTTAGAATCGATATATTTATACATTTTGCCCATGGGATTAAAAATAATGCCAGAAAAATGGACAAGAGACCATGTTGTACCTTCTGCTGGGCATCAGATGTCACAAAGCTACAACCAGTGGCAGGAGATATACATAGCCGTTCACCCCATGTATATTAGGACACAGTGTAACATGAGCCCCCACCTCACCAGTGCCAGACACAGAAGCCCCTTCCTGGGCCGCAGGAGAGTAGGGGCCAACCTGGCCTCAAACTAAAAAACATTGATAAGGTCCTCTTTTCTGCTGAGGTGTATTCAGTCTCTTTCTGGGAGAGCCGAGTGTCAATCACAGGACACTAGCGCCCCCCAACGTTCCCAGGCCATCACAAGTATCGCGCACCAGGCCGGCATACATGAGTTCACTACACAGTAAGTGACGGAGAGCAATTTACCATGAGCTCAGAGGAAAAAAAGTCATAAACCAAACACAAATGTATAGAAAACCCTACATTGTATCATTCAGCCTACCGCATCCATTACCAGGAAGGGTGCACTCAAGTTAGGAAAGACTCGACTGCAGGCATAGAGCCAGTACTAGAGAAGCAACCATTCAGGAAAAGGACAGGACCTCAGTTGTATTAAGCCCCTTAACGACCAACCCCAAGGTCACCCGTACAAGGGTGGAACATAAAACCCCATTACTCAGTCACGCACCAACCCCAGGGCCTCAGGAACACCCACACTGACCGAACAGCTGCAGCCAGGAATACCCTCCAAGTGACATCACATGATAGGGCCTAGGGACTGTAAACCAAGCGCTGCAACAACCACCGACCTAGGGACAGTGTGCAAAGCACAAAGCTTGGACACTGAAGAAACCGGAGATCTCCTTATATCTATATATGTATACACTACACAGTACCACTTCTCCTGTCCTGTACACTGGGTGTAATTCTCAGTATCTGTATTATTCTGTATATATACACTGCACAGTACCACTTCTCCTGTCCTGTATACTTGGTGTAATTCTCAGTATCTGTATTATTCTGTATATATACACTGCACAGTACCACTTCTCCTGTCCTGTATACTGGGTGTTATTCTCAGTATCTGTATTATTCTGTATATATACACTGCACAGTACCACTTCTCCTGTCCTGTATACTGGGTGTAATTCTCAGTATCTGTATTATTCTGTATATATACACTGCACAGTACCACTTCTCCTGTCCTGTACACTGGGTGTAATTCTCAGTATCTGTATTATTCTGTATATATACACTGCACAGTACCACTTCTCCTGTCCTGTATACTGGGTGTTATTCTCAGTATCTGTATTATTCTGTATATATACACTGCACAGTACCACTTCTCCTGTCCTGTACACTGGGTGTAATTCTCAGTATCTGTATTATTCTGTATATATACACTGCACAGTACCACTTCTCCTGTCCTGTATACTGGGTGTTATTCTCAGTATCTGTATTATTCTGTATATATACACTGCACAGTACCACTTCTCCTGTCCTGTATACTGGGTGTAATTGTCAGTATCTGTATTATTCTGTATATATACACTGCACAGTACCACTTCTCCTGTCCTGTATACTGGGTGTAATACTCAGTATCTGTATTATTCTGTATATATACACTGCACTGTACCACTTCTCCTGTCCTGTATACTGGGTGTAATTCTCAGTATCTGTATTATTCTGTATATACACTGCATAGTTCCACTTATCCTGTCCTGTATACTGGGTGTAATTCTCAGTATCTGTATTATTCTGTATATATACACTGCGCAGTATCACTTCTCCTGTCCTGTATACTGGGTGTAATTCTCAGTATCTGTATTATTCTGTATATATACACTGCACAGTACCACTTCTCCTGTCCTGTATACTGGGTGTAATCCTCAGTATCTGTATTATTCTGTATATATACACTGCACAGTACCACTTCTCCTGTATACTGGGTGTAATTCTCAGTATCTGTATTATGCTGTATATATACACTGCACAGTACCACTTCTCCTGTCCTGTATACTGGGTGTAATACTCAGTATCTGTATTATTCTGTATATATACACTGCACTGTACCACTTCTCCTGCCCTGTATACTGGGTGTAATTATCAGTATCTCTATTATTCTGTATATACACACTGCACAGCACCACTTCTCCTGTCCTGTATACTGGGTGTAATTGTCAGTATCTGTATTATTCTGTATATATACACTGCACAGTACCACTTCTCCTGTCCTGTATACTGGGTGTAATACTCAGTATCTGTATTATTCTGTATATATACACTGCACTGTACCACTTCTCCTGTCCTGTATACTGGGTGTAATTCTCAGTATCTGTATTATTCTGTATATACACTGCATAGTTCCACTTATCCTGTCCTGTATACTGGGTGTAATTCTCAGTATCTGTATTATTCTGTATATATACACTGCGCAGTATCACTTCTCCTGTCCTGTATACTGGGTGTAATTCTCAGTATCTGTATTATTCTGTATATATACACTGCACAGTACCACTTCTCCTGTCCTGTATACTGGGTGTAATCCTCAGTATCTGTATTATTCTGTATATATACACTGCACTGTACCACTTCTCCTGTCCTGTATACTGGGTGTAATTCTCAGTATCTGTATTATTCTGTATATATACACTGCACAGTACCACTTCTCCTGTCCTGTATACTGGGTGTAATTCTCAGTATCTGTATTATTCTGTGTATATAGACTGCACAGTACCACTTCTCCTGTCATGAATACTGGATGTAATTCTCAGTATCTGTATTATTCTGTATATATACACTGCACAGTACCACTTCTCCTGTCCTGTATACTGGGTGTTATTCTCAGTATCTGTATTATTCTGTATATATACACTGCACAGTACCACTTCTCCTGTCCTGTATACTGGGTGTAATTCTCACTATCTGTATTATTCTGTATATATACTGCACAGTACCACTTCTCCTGTCCTGTATACTGGGTGTAATTCTCAGTATCTGTATTATTCTGTATATATACACTGCACAGTACCACTTCTCCTGTCCTGTATACTGGGTGTTATTCTCAGTATCTGTATTATTCTGTATATATACACTGCACAGTACCACTTCTCCTGTCCTGTATACTGGGTGTAACTCTCAGTATCTGTATTATTCTGTATATATACACTACACAGTACCACTTCTCCTGTCCTGTATACTGGGTGTAATTCTCAATATCTGTATTATTCTGTATATATACACTGCACAGTACCACTTCTCCTGTCCTGTATACTGGGTGTAATTCTCAGTATCTGTATTATTCTGTATATATACACTGCACAGTACCACTTCTCCTGTCCTGTATACTGGGTGTAATTCTCAGTATCTGTATTATTCTGTATATATACACTGCACAGTACCACTTATCCTGTCCTGTATACTGGGTGTAATTCTCAGTATCTGTATTATTCTGTATATATACACTGCACAGTACCACTTCTCCTGTCCTGTATACTGGGTGTTATTCTCAGTATCTGTATTATTCTGTATATATACACTGCACAGTACCACTTCTCCTGTCCTGTATACTGGGTGTAACTCTCAGTATCTGTATTATTCTGTATATATACACTGCACAGTACCACTTCTCCTGTCCTGTATACTGGGTGTAATTCTCAGTATCTGTATTATTCTGTATATATACACTGCACAGTACCACTTCTCCTGTCCTGTATACTGGGTGTAATTCTCAGTATCTGTATTATTCTGTATATATACACTGCACAGTACCACTTCTCCTGTCCTGTATACTGGGTGTAATTCTCAGTATTTGTATTATTCTGTATATATACACTGCACAGTACCACTTCTCCTGTCCTGTATACTGGGTGTAATTCTCAGTATCTGTATTATTCTGTATATATACACTGCACAGTACCACTTCTCCTGTCCTGTATACTGGGTGTAGTTCTCAGTATCTGTATTATTCTGTATATATACACTGCACAGTACCACTTCTCCTGTCCTGTATACTGGGTGTAATTCTCAGTATCTGCATTATTCTGTATATATACACTGCACAGTACCACTTATCCTGTCCTGTATACTGGGTGTAAATCTCAGTATCTGTATTATTCTGTATATACACTGCACAGTACCACTTCTCCTGTCCTGTATACTGGGTATTATTCTCAGTATCTGTATTATTCTGTATATATACACTGCACAGTACCACTTCTCCTGTCCTGTATACTGGGTGTAACTCTCAGTATCTGTATTATTCTGTATATATACACTGCACAGTACCACTTCTCCTGTCCTGTATACTGGGTGTAATTCTCAGTATCTGTATTATTCTGTATATATACACTGCACAGTACCACTTCTCCTGTCCTGTATACTGGGTGTAATTCTCAGTATCTGTATTATTCTGTATATATACACTGCACAGTACCACTTCTCCTGTCCTGTATACTGGGTGTAATTCTCAGTATCTGTATTATTCTGTATATATACACTGCACAGTACCACTTATCCTGTCCTGTATACTGGGTGTAAATCTCAGTATCTGTATTATTCTGTATATACACTGCACAGTACCACTTCTCCTGTCCTGTATACTGGGTGTTATTCTCAGTATCTGTATTATTCTGTATATATACACTGCACAGTACCACTTCTCCTGTCCTGTATACTGGGTGTAACTCTCAGTATCTGTATTATTCTGTATATATACACTGCACAGTACCACTTCTCCTGTCCTGTATACTGGGTGTAATTCTCAGTATCTGTATTATTCTGTATATATACACTGCACAGTACCACTTCTCCTGTCCTGTATACTGGGTGTAATTCTCAGTATCTGTATTATTCTGTATATATATACACTGCACAGTACCACTTCTCCTGTCCTGTATACTGGGTGTAATTCTCAGTATTTGTATTATTCTGTATATATACACTGCACAGTACCACTTCTCCTGTCCTGTATACTGGGTGTAATTCTCAGTATCTGTATTATTCTGTATATATACACTGCACAGTACCACTTCTCCTGTCCTGTATACTGGGTGTAGTTCTCAGTATCTGTATTATTCTGTATATATACACTGCACAGTACCACTTCTCCTGTCCTGTATACTGGGTGTAATTCTCAGTATCTGCATTATTCTGTATATATACACTGCACAGTACCACTTCTCCTGTCCTGTATACTGGGTGTAATTCTCAGTATCTGTATTATTCTGTATATACATTGCACAGTACCACTTCTCCTGTCCTGTATACTGGGTGTAATTCTCAGTATCTGTATTATTCTGTATATATACACTGCACAGTACCACTTCTCCTGTCCTGTATACTGGGTGTAATTCTCAGTATCTGTATTATTCTGTATATATACACTGCACAGTACCACTTCTCCTGTCCTGTATACTGGGTGTAATTCTCAGTATCTGTATTATTCTGTATATATACACTGCACAGTACCACTTCTCCTGTCCTGTATACTGGGTGTAATTCTCAGTATCTGTATTATTCTGTATATATACACTGCACAGTACCACTTCTCCTGTCCTGTATACTGGGTGTAATCCTCAGTATCTGTATTATTCTGTATATATACACTGCACAGTACCACTTCTCCTGTCCTGTATACTGGGTGTAATTCTCAGTATCTGTATTATTCTGTATATATACACTGCACAGTACCACTTATCCTGTCCTGTATACTGGGTGTAATTCTCAGTATCTGTATTATTCTGTATATATACACTGCACAGTACCACTTATCCTGTCCTGTATACTGGGTGTAATTCTCAGTATCTGTATTATTCTGTATATATACACCGCACAGTACCACTTCTCCTGTCCTGTATACTGGGTGTAATTCTCAGTATCTGTATTATTCTGTATATATACACTGCACAGTACCACTTCTCCTGTCCTGTATACTGGGTGTAATCCTCAGTATCTGTATTATTCTGTATATATACACTGCACAGTACCACTTCTCCTGTCCTGTATACTGGGTGTAATTCTCAGTATCTGTATTATTCTGTATATATACACTGCACAGTAACACTTATCCTGTCCTGTATACTGGGTGTAATTCTCAGTATCTGTATTATTCTGTATATATACACTGCACAGTACCACTTCTCCTGTCCTGTATACTGGGTGTAATTCTCAGTATCTGTATTATTCTGTATATATACACCGCACAGTACCACTTCTCCTGTCCTGTATACTGGGTGTAATTCTCAGTATCTGTATTATTCCGTATATATACACTGCACAGTACCACTTCTCCTGTCCTGTATACTGGGTGTAATTCTCAGTATCTGTATTATTCTGTATATATACACTGCACAGTACCACTTTTCCTGTCCTGTATACTGGGTGTAATTCTCAGTATCTGTATTATTCTGTATATATACACTGCACAGTGCCACTTCTCCTGTCCTGTATACTGGGTGTAATTCTCAGTATCTGTATTATTCTGTATATATACACTGCACAGTGCCACTTCTACTGTATACTGGGTGTAATTCTCAGTATCTGTATTATTCTGTATATATACACTGCACAGTACCACTTCTCCTGTCCTGGATACTGGGTGTAATTCTCAGTATCTGTATTATACTGTATATATATACACTGCACAGTACCACTTCTCCTGTCCTGTATACTGGGTGTAATGCTCAGTATCTGTATTATTCTGTATATATACACTGCACAACACCACTTCTCCTGTCCTGTATACTGGGTGTAATTCTCAGTACCTGTATTATTCTGTATATATACATTGCACAGTACCACTTCTCCTGTCCTGTATACTGGGTGTAATTCTCAGTATCTGTATTATTCTGTATATTTACACGGCACAGTACCACTTCTCCTGTCCTGTATACTGGGTGTAATTCTCAGTATCTGTATTATTCTGTATATATACAATGCACAGTACCACTTCTCCTGTCCTGTATACTGGGTGTAATTCTCAGTATCTGTATTATTCTGTATATATACACTGCACAGTACCACTTCTCCTGTCCTGTATACTAGGTGTAATTCTCAGTATCTGTATTATTCTGTATATATACACTGCACAGTACTACTTCTCCTGTCCTGTATACTGGGTGTAATTCTCAGTATCTGTATTATTCTGTATATATACACTGCACAGTACCACTTCTCATGTCCTGTATACTGGGTGTAATTCTCAGTATCTGTATTATTCTGTATATATACACTGCACAGTACCACTTCTCCTGTCCTGTATACTGGGTGTAATTCTCAGTATCTGTATTATTCTGTATATATATACTGCACAGTACCACTTCTCCTGTCCTGTATACTGGGTGTAATTCTCAGTATCTGTATTATACTGTATATATACACTGCACAGTACCACTTCTCCTGTCCTGTATACTGGGTGTAATTCTCAGTATCTGTATTATTCTGTATATATACACTGCACAGTACCACTTCTCCTGTCCTGTATACTGGGTGTAATTCTCAGTATCTGTATTATTCTGTATATATACACTGCACAGCACCACTTCTCCTGTCCTGTATACTGGGTGTAATTCTTAGTATCTGTATTATTCTGTATATATACACTGCACAGTACCACTTCTCCTGTCCTGTATACTGGGTGTAATTCTCAGTATCTGTATTATTCTGTATATACACTGCACAGTACCACTTCTCCTGTCCTGTATACTGGGTGTAATTCTCAGTATCTGTATTATTCTGTATATATACACTGCACAGTACCACTTCTCCTGTCCTGTATACTGGGTGTAATTCTCAGTATCTGTATTATTCCGTATATATACACTGCACAGTACCACTTCTCCTGTCCTGTATACTGGGTGTAATTCTCAGTATCTGTATTATTCTGTATATATACACTGCACAGTACCACTTCTCCTGTCCTGTATACTGGGTGTAATTCTCAGTACCTGTATTATTCTGTATATATACATTGCACAGTACCACTTCTCCTGTCCTGTTTACTGGGTGTAATTCTCAGTATCTGTATTATTCTGTATATACACTGCACAGTACCACTTCTCCTGTCCTGTATACTGGGTGTAATTCTCAGTATCTGTATTATACCGTATATATACACTGCACAGTACCACTTCTCCTGTCCTGTATACTGGGTGTAATTCTCAGTATCTGTATTATTCTGTATATATACACTGCACAGTACCACTTCTCCTGTCCTGTATACTGGGTGTAATTCTCAGTATCTGTATTATTCTGTATATATACACTGCACAGTACCACATCTCCTAGTCCTGTATACTGGGTGTAATTCTCAGTATCTGTATTATTCTGTATATATACACTGCACAGTACCACTTCTCCTGTCCTGTATACTGGGTGTAATTCTCAGTATCTGTATTATTCTGTATATATACACTGCGCAGCACCACTTCTCCTGTCCTGTATACTGGGTGTAATTCTCAGTATCTGTAATATTCTGTATATATACACTGCACAGTACCACTTCTCCTGTCCTGTATACTGGGTGTAATTCTCAGTATCTGTATTATTCTGTATATATACACTGCACAGTACCACTTCTCCTGTACTGTATACTGGGTGTAATTCTCAGTATCTGTATTATTCTGTATATATACACTGCACAGTACCACTTCTCCTGTCCTGTATACTGGGTGTAATTCTCAGTATCTGTATTATTCTGTATATATACACTGCACAGTACCACTTCTCCTGTCCTGTATACTGGGTGTAATTCTCAGTATCTGTATTATTCTGTATATATACACTGCACAGTACCACTTCTCCTGTCCTGTTTACTGGGTGTAATTCTCAGTATCTGTATTATTCTGTATATATACACTGCACAGTACCACTTCTCCTGTCCTGTATACTGGGTGTAATTCTCAGTATCTGTATTATTCTGTATATATACACTGCACAGTACCACTTCTCCTGTCCTGTATACTGGGTGTAATTCTCAGTATCTGTGTTATTCTGTATATACACTGCACATTACCACTTCTCCTGTCCTGTACACTGGGTGTAATTCTCAGTATCTGTATTATTCTGTATATATACACTGCACAGTACCACTTCTCCTGTCCTGTACACTGGGTGTAATTCTCAGTATCTGTATTATTCTGTATATATACACTGCACAGTGCCACTTCTCCTGTCCTGTATAATGGGTGTAATTCTCAGTATCTGTATTATTCTGTATATATACACTGCACAGTACCACTTCTCCTGTCCTGTATACTGGGTGTAATTCTCAGTATCTGTATTATTCTGTATATATACACTGCACAGTACCACTTCTCCTGTCCTGTACACTGGGTGTAATTCTCAGTATCTGTATTATTCTGTATATATACACTGCACAGTACCACTTCTCCTGTCCTGTATACTGGGTGTAATTCTCAGTATCTGTATTATTCTGTATATATACACTGCACAGTACCACTTCTCAAGTCCTGTATACTGGGTGTAATTCTCAGTATCTGAATTATTCTGTATATATACACTGCACAGTACCACTTCTCCTGTCCTGTATACTGGGTGTAATTCTCAGTATCTGTATTATTCTGTATATATACACTGCACAGTACCACTTCTCCTGTCCTGTACACTGGGTGTAATTCTCAGTATCTGCATTATTCTGTATATACACTACACAGTACCACTGCTTCTGTCCTGTATACTGGGTGTAATTCTCAGTGTCTGTATTATTCTGTATATACACTGCACAGTACCACTTCTCCTGTCCTGTATACTGGGTGTAATTCTCAGTATCTGTATTATTCTGTATATATACACTGCACAGTACCACTTCTCCTGTCCTGTATACTGGGTGTAATTCTCAGTGTCTGTATTATTCTGTATATACACTGCACAGTACCACTTCTCCTGTCCTGTATATTGGGTGTAATTCTCAGTATCTGTATTATTCTGTATATATACACTGCACAGTACCACTTCTCCTGTCCTGTATACTGGGTGTAATTCTCAGTACCTGTATTATTCTGTATATATACATTGCACAGTACCACTTCTCCTGTCCTGTTTACTGGGTGTAATTCTCAGTATCTGTATTATTCTGTATATACACTGCACAGTACCACTTCTCCTGTCCTTTATACTGGGTGTAATTCTCACTATCTATATTATTCTGTATATATACACTGCACAGTACCACTTCTCCTGTCCTGTATACTGGGTGTAATTCTCAGTACCTGTATTATTCTGTATATATACACTGCACAGTACCACTTCTCCTGTCCTGTATACTGGGTGTAATTCTCAGTATCTGTATTATACTGTATATATACACTGCACAGTACCACTTCTCCTGTCCTGTATACTGGGTGTTATTCTCAGTATCTGTATTATTCTGTATATATACACTGCACAGTACCACTTCTCCTGTCCTGTATACTGGGTGTAATTGTCAGTATCTGTATTATTCTGTATATATACACTGCACAGTACCACTTCTCCTGTCCTGTATACTGGGTGTAATACTCAGTATCTGTATTATTCTGTATATATACACTGCACTGTACCACTTCTCCTGTCCTGTATACTGGGTGTAATTCTCAGTATCTGTATTATTCTGTATATATACACTGCACAGTACCACTTCTCCTGTCCTGTATACTGGGTGTAATCCTCAGTATCTGTATTATTCTGTATATATACACTGCACTGTACCACTTCTCCTGTCCTGTATACTGGGTGTAATTCTCAGTATCTGTATTATTCTGTATATATACACTGCACAGTACCACTTCTCCTGTCCTGTATACTGGGTGTAATTCTCAGTATCTGTATTATTCTGTGTATATAGACTGCACAGTACCACTTCTCCTGTCATGAATACTGGATGTAATTCTCAGTATCTGTATTATTCTGTATATATACACTGCACAGTACCACTTCTCCTGTCCTGTATACTGGGTGTTATTCTCAGTATCTGTATTATTCTGTATATATACACTGCACAGTACCACTTCTCCTGTCCTGTATACTGGGTGTAATTCTCACTATCTGTATTATTCTGTATATATACTGCACAGTACCACTTCTCCTGTCCTGTATACTGGGTGTAATTCTCAGTATCTGTATTATTCTGTATATATACACTGCACAGTACCACTTCTCCTGTCCTGTATACTGGGTGTTATTCTCAGTATCTGTATTATTCTGTATATATACACTGCACAGTACCACTTCTCCTGTCCTGTATACTGGGTGTAACTCTCAGTATCTGTATTATTCTGTATATATACACTACACAGTACCACTTCTCCTGTCCTGTATACTGGGTGTAATTCTCAATATCTGTATTATTCTGTATATATACACTGCACAGTACCACTTCTCCTGTCCTGTATACTGGGTGTAATTCTCAGTATCTGTATTATTCTGTATATATACACTGCACAGTACCACTTCTCCTGTCCTGTATACTGGGTGTAATTCTCAGTATCTGTATTATTCTGTATATATACACTGCACAGTACCACTTATCCTGTCCTGTATACTGGGTGTAATTCTCAGTATCTGTATTATTCTGTATATATACACTGCACAGTACCACTTCTCCTGTCCTGTATACTGGGTGTTATTCTCAGTATCTGTATTATTCTGTATATATACACTGCACAGTACCACTTCTCCTGTCCTGTATACTGGGTGTAACTCTCAGTATCTGTATTATTCTGTATATATACACTGCACAGTACCACTTCTCCTGTCCTGTATACTGGGTGTAATTCTCAGTATCTGTATTATTCTGTATATATACACTGCACAGTACCACTTCTCCTGTCCTGTATACTGGGTGTAATTCTCAGTATCTGTATTATTCTGTATATATACACTGCACAGTACCACTTCTCCTGTCCTGTATACTGGGTGTAATTCTCAGTATTTGTATTATTCTGTATATATACACTGCACAGTACCACTTCTCCTGTCCTGTATACTGGGTGTAATTCTCAGTATCTGTATTATTCTGTATATATACACTGCACAGTACCACTTCTCCTGTCCTGTATACTGGGTGTAGTTCTCAGTATCTGTATTATTCTGTATATATACACTGCACAGTACCACTTCTCCTGTCCTGTATACTGGGTGTAATTCTCAGTATCTGCATTATTCTGTATATATACACTGCACAGTACCACTTATCCTGTCCTGTATACTGGGTGTAAATCTCAGTATCTGTATTATTCTGTATATACACTGCACAGTACCACTTCTCCTGTCCTGTATACTGGGTGTTATTCTCAGTATCTGTATTATTCTGTATATATACACTGCACAGTACCACTTCTCCTGTCCTGTATACTGGGTGTAACTCTCAGTATCTGTATTATTCTGTATATATACACTGCACAGTACCACTTCTCCTGTCCTGTATACTGGGTGTAATTCTCAGTATCTGTATTATTCTGTATATATACACTGCACAGTACCACTTCTCCTGTCCTGTATACTGGGTGTAATTCTCAGTATCTGTATTATTCTGTATATATACACTGCACAGTACCACTTCTCCTGTCCTGTATACTGGGTGTAATTCTCAGTATCTGTATTATTCTGTATATATACACTGCACAGTACCACTTATCCTGTCCTGTATACTGGGTGTAAATCTCAGTATCTGTATTATTCTGTATATACACTGCACAGTACCACTTCTCCTGTCCTGTATACTGGGTGTTATTCTCAGTATCTGTATTATTCTGTATATATACACTGCACAGTACCACTTCTCCTGTCCTGTATACTGGGTGTAACTCTCAGTATCTGTATTATTCTGTATATATACACTGCACAGTACCACTTCTCCTGTCCTGTATACTGGGTGTAATTCTCAGTATCTGTATTATTCTGTATATATACACTGCACAGTACCACTTCTCCTGTCCTGTATACTGGGTGTAATTCTCAGTATCTGTATTATTCTGTATATATATACACTGCACAGTACCACTTCTCCTGTCCTGTATACTGGGTGTAATTCTCAGTATTTGTATTATTCTGTATATATACACTGCACAGTACCACTTCTCCTGTCCTGTATACTGGGTGTAATTCTCAGTATCTGTATTATTCTGTATATATACACTGCACAGTACCACTTCTCCTGTCCTGTATACTGGGTGTAGTTCTCAGTATCTGTATTATTCTGTATATATACACTGCACAGTACCACTTCTCCTGTCCTGTATACTGGGTGTAATTCTCAGTATCTGCATTATTCTGTATATATACACTGCACAGTACCACTTCTCCTGTCCTGTATACTGGGTGTAATTCTCAGTATCTGTATTATTCTGTATATACATTGCACAGTACCACTTCTCCTGTCCTGTATACTGGGTGTAATTCTCAGTATCTGTATTATTCTGTATATATACACTGCACAGTACCACTTCTCCTGTCCTGTATACTGGGTGTAATTCTCAGTATCTGTATTATTCTGTATATATACACTGCACAGTACCACTTCTCCTGTCCTGTATACTGGGTGTAATTCTCAGTATCTGTATTATTCTGTATATATACACTGCACAGTACCACTTCTCCTGTCCTGTATACTGGGTGTAATTCTCAGTATCTGTATTATTCTGTATATATACACTGCACAGTACCACTTCTCCTGTCCTGTATACTGGGTGTAATCCTCAGTATCTGTATTATTCTGTATATATACACTGCACAGTACCACTTCTCCTGTCCTGTATACTGGGTGTAATTCTCAGTATCTGTATTATTCTGTATATATACACTGCACAGTACCACTTATCCTGTCCTGTATACTGGGTGTAATTCTCAGTATCTGTATTATTCTGTATATATACACTGCACAGTACCACTTATCCTGTCCTGTATACTGGGTGTAATTCTCAGTATCTGTATTATTCTGTATATATACACCGCACAGTACCACTTCTCCTGTCCTGTATACTGGGTGTAATTCTCAGTATCTGTATTATTCTGTATATATACACTGCACAGTACCACTTCTCCTGTCCTGTATACTGGGTGTAATCCTCAGTATCTGTATTATTCTGTATATATACACTGCACAGTACCACTTCTCCTGTCCTGTATACTGGGTGTAATTCTCAGTATCTGTATTATTCTGTATATATACACTGCACAGTAACACTTATCCTGTCCTGTATACTGGGTGTAATTCTCAGTATCTGTATTATTCTGTATATATACACTGCACAGTACCACTTCTCCTGTCCTGTATACTGGGTGTAATTCTCAGTATCTGTATTATTCTGTATATATACACCGCACAGTACCACTTCTCCTGTCCTGTATACTGGGTGTAATTCTCAGTATCTGTATTATTCCGTATATATACACTGCACAGTACCACTTCTCCTGTCCTGTATACTGGGTGTAATTCTCAGTATCTGTATTATTCTGTATATATACACTGCACAGTACCACTTTTCCTGTCCTGTATACTGGGTGTAATTCTCAGTATCTGTATTATTCTGTATATATACACTGCACAGTGCCACTTCTCCTGTCCTGTATACTGGGTGTAATTCTCAGTATCTGTATTATTCTGTATATATACACTGCACAGTGCCACTTCTACTGTATACTGGGTGTAATTCTCAGTATCTGTATTATTCTGTATATATACACTGCACAGTACCACTTCTCCTGTCCTGGATACTGGGTGTAATTCTCAGTATCTGTATTATACTGTATATATATACACTGCACAGTACCACTTCTCCTGTCCTGTATACTGGGTGTAATGCTCAGTATCTGTATTATTCTGTATATATACACTGCACAACACCACTTCTCCTGTCCTGTATACTGGGTGTAATTCTCAGTATCTGTACTATTCTGTATATATACACTGCACAGTACCACTTCTCCTGTCCTGTATACTGGGTGTAATTCTCAGTATCTGTATTATTCTGTATATATACACTGCACAGTACCACTTCTCCTGTCCTGTATACTGGGTGTAATTCTCAGTATCTGTATTATTCTGTATATATACACTGCACAGTACCACTTCTCCTGTCCTGTATACTGGGTGTAATTCTCAGTATCTGTATTATTCTGTATATATACACTGCACAGTACCACTTTTCCTGTCCTGTATACTGGGTGTAATTCTCAGTATCTGTATTATTCTGTATATATACACTGCACAGTACCACTTCTCCTGTCCTGTATACTGGGTGTAATCCTCAGTATCTGTATTATTCTGTATATATACACTGCACAGTACCACTTCTCCTGTCCTGTATACTGGGTGTAATTCTCAGTATCTGTATTATTCTGTATATATACACTGCACAGTACCACTTGTCCTGTCCTGTATACTGGGTGTAATTCTCAGTATCTGTATTATTCCGTATATATACACTGCACAGTACCACTTCTCCTGTCCTGTATACTGGGTGTAATTCTCAGTATCTGTATTATTCTGTATATATACACTGCACAGTACCACTTTTCCTGTCCTGTATACTGGGTGTAATTCTCAGTATCTGTATTATTCTGTATATATACACTGCACAGTGCCACTTCTCCTGTCCTGTATACTGGGTGTAATTCTCAGTATCTGTATTATTCTGTATATATACACTGCACAGTGCCACTTCTACTGTATACTGGGTGTAATTCTCAGTATCTGTATTATTCTGTATATATACACTGCACAGTACCACTTCTCCTGTCCTGTATACTGGGTGTAATTCTCAGTATCTGTATTATACTGTATATATACACTGCACAGTACCACTTCTCCTGTCCTGTATACTGGGTGTAATGCTCAGTATCTGTATTATTCTGTATATATACACTGCACAACACCACTTCTTCTGTCCTGTATACTGGGTGTAATGCTCAGTATCTGTAATATTCTGTATATATACACTGCACAGTACCACTTCTCCTGTCCTGTATACTGGGTGTAATGCTCAGTATCTGTATTATTCTGTATATATGCACTGCACAGCACCACTTCTCCTGTCCTGTATACTGGGTGTAATGCTCAGTATCTGTAATATTCTGTATATATACACTGCACAGTACCAGTTCTCCTGTCCTGTATACTGGGTGTAATGCTCAGTATCTGTATTATTCTGTATATATACACTGCACAGCACCACTTCTCCTGTCCTGTATACTGGGTGTAATTATCAGTATCTGTATTATTCTGTATATATACACTGCACAGTACCACTTTTCCTGTCCTGTACACTGGGTGTAATTCTCAGTATCTGTATTATTCTGTATATACACTGCACAGTACCACTTCTCCTGTCCTGTATACTGGGTGTAATTCTCAGTATCTGTATTATTCTGTATATATACACTGCACAGTACCACTTCTCCTGTCCTGTATACTGGGTGTAATTCTCGGTATCTGTATTATACTGTATATATACACTGCACAGTACCACTTCTCATGTCCTGTATACTGGGTGTAATTCTCAGTCTCTGTATTATTCTGTATATATACACTGCACAGTACCACTTCTCCTGTCCTGTATACTGGGTGTAATTCTCAGTATATGTATTATTCTGTATATATACACTGCACAGTACCACTTCTCCTGTCCTGTATACTGGGTGTAATTCTCAGTACCTGTATTATTCTGTATATATACACTGTACAGTGCCACTACTCCTGTCCTGTATACTGGGTGTAATTCTCAGTATCTGTATTATTCTGTATATATACACTGCACAGTACCACTTCTCCTGTCCTGTATACTGGGTGTAATTCTCAGTATCTGTATTATTCTGTATATATACACTGTACAGTGCCACTACTCCTGTCCTGTATACTGGGTGTAATTCTCAGTATCTGTATTATTCTGTATATATACACTGCACAGTACTACTTCTCCTGTCCTGTATACTGGGTGTAATTCTCAGTATCTGTATTATTCTGTATATACACTGCACAGTGCCACTTCTCCTATCCTGTATACTGGGTGTAGTTCTCAGTATCTGTATTATTCTGTATATATACACTGCACAGTACCACTTCTCCTGTCCTGTATACTGGGTGTAATTCTCAGTATCTGTATTATTCTGTATATTTACACGGCACAGTACCACTTCTCCTGTCCTGTATACTGGGTGTAATTCTCAGTATCTGTATTATTCTGTATATATACACTGCACAGTACCACTTCTCCTGTCCTGTATACTGGGTGTAATTCTCAGTATCTGTATTATTCTGTATATATACACTGCACAGTACCACTTCTCCTGTCCTGTATACTAGGTGTAATTCTCAGTATCTGTATTATTCTGTATATATACACTGCACAGTACTACTTCTCCTGTCCTGTATACTGGGTGTAATTCTCAGTATCTGTATTATTCTGTATATATACACTGCACAGTACCACTTCTCATGTCCTGTATACTGGGTGTAATTCTCAGTATCTGTATTATTCTGTATATATACACTGCACAGTACCACTTCTCCTGTCCTGTATACTGGGTGTAATTCTCAGTATCTGTATTATTCTGTATATATATACTGCACAGTACCACTTCTCCTGTCCTGTATACTGGGTGTAATTCTCAGTATCTGTATTATACTGTATATATACACTGCACAGTACCACTTCTCCTGTCCTGTATACTGGGTGTAATTCTCAGTATCTGTATTATTCTGTATATATACACTGCACAGTACCACTTCTCCTGTCCTGTATACTGGGTGTAATTCTCAGTATCTGTATTATTCTGTATATATACACTGCACAGCACCACTTCTCCTGTCCTGTATACTGGGTGTAATTCTTAGTATCTGTATTATTCTGTATATATACACTGCACAGTACCACTTCTCCTGTCCTGTATACTGGGTGTAATTCTCAGTATCTGTATTATTCTGTATATACACTGCACAGTACCACTTCTCCTGTCCTGTATACTGGGTGTAATTCTCAGTATCTGTATTATTCTGTATATATACACTGCACAGTACCACTTCTCCTGTCCTGTATACTGGGTGTAATTCTCAGTATCTGTATTATTCCGTATATATACACTGCACAGTACCACTTCTCCTGTCCTGTATACTGGGTGTAATTCTCAGTATCTGTATTATTCTGTATATATACACTGCACAGTACCACTTCTCCTGTCCTGTATACTGGGTGTAATTCTCAGTACCTGTATTATTCTGTATATATACATTGCACAGTACCACTTCTCCTGTCCTGTTTACTGGGTGTAATTCTCAGTATCTGTATTATTCTGTATATACACTGCACAGTACCACTTCTCCTGTCCTGTATACTGGGTGTAATTCTCAGTATCTGTATTATACCGTATATATACACTGCACAGTACCACTTCTCCTGTCCTGTATACTGGGTGTAATTCTCAGTATCTGTATTATTCTGTATATATACACTGCACAGTACCACTTCTCCTGTCCTGTATACTGGGTGTAATTCTCAGTATCTGTATTATTCTGTATATATACACTGCACAGTACCACATCTCCTAGTCCTGTATACTGGGTGTAATTCTCAGTATCTGTATTATTCTGTATATATACACTGCACAGTACCACTTCTCCTGTCCTGTATACTGGGTGTAATTCTCAGTATCTGTATTATTCTGTATATATACACTGCGCAGCACCACTTCTCCTGTCCTGTATACTGGGTGTAATTCTCAGTATCTGTAATATTCTGTATATATACACTGCACAGTACCACTTCTCCTGTCCTGTATACTGGGTGTAATTCTCAGTATCTGTATTATTCTGTATATATACACTGCACAGTACCACTTCTCCTGTACTGTATACTGGGTGTAATTCTCAGTATCTGTATTATTCTGTATATATACACTGCACAGTACCACTTCTCCTGTCCTGTATACTGGGTGTAATTCTCAGTATCTGTATTATTCTGTATATATACACTGCACAGTACCACTTCTCCTGTCCTGTATACTGGGTGTAATTCTCAGTATCTGTATTATTCTGTATATATACACTGCACAGTACCACTTCTCCTGTCCTGTTTACTGGGTGTAATTCTCAGTATCTGTATTATTCTGTATATATACACTGCACAGTACCACTTCTCCTGTCCTGTATACTGGGTGTAATTCTCAGTATCTGTATTATTCTGTATATATACACTGCACAGTACCACTTCTCCTGTCCTGTATACTGGGTGTAATTCTCAGTATCTGTGTTATTCTGTATATACACTGCACATTACCACTTCTCCTGTCCTGTACACTGGGTGTAATTCTCAGTATCTGTATTATTCTGTATATATACACTGCACAGTACCACTTCTCCTGTCCTGTACACTGGGTGTAATTCTCAGTATCTGTATTATTCTGTATATATACACTGCACAGTGCCACTTCTCCTGTCCTGTATAATGGGTGTAATTCTCAGTATCTGTATTATTCTGTATATATACACTGCACAGTACCACTTCTCCTGTCCTGTATACTGGGTGTAATTCTCAGTATCTGTATTATTCTGTATATATACACTGCACAGTACCACTTCTCCTGTCCTGTACACTGGGTGTAATTCTCAGTATCTGTATTATTCTGTATATATACACTGCACAGTACCACTTCTCCTGTCCTGTATACTGGGTGTAATTCTCAGTATCTGTATTATTCTGTATATATACACTGCACAGTACCACTTCTCAAGTCCTGTATACTGGGTGTAATTCTCAGTATCTGAATTATTCTGTATATATACACTGCACAGTACCACTTCTCCTGTCCTGTATACTGGGTGTAATTCTCAGTATCTGTATTATTCTGTATATATACACTGCACAGTACCACTTCTCCTGTCCTGTACACTGGGTGTAATTCTCAGTATCTGCATTATTCTGTATATACACTACACAGTACCACTGCTTCTGTCCTGTATACTGGGTGTAATTCTCAGTGTCTGTATTATTCTGTATATACACTGCACAGTACCACTTCTCCTGTCCTGTATACTGGGTGTAATTCTCAGTATCTGTATTATTCTGTATATATACACTGCACAGTACCACTTCTCCTGTCCTGTATACTGGGTGTAATTCTCAGTGTCTGTATTATTCTGTATATACACTGCACAGTACCACTTCTCCTGTCCTGTATATTGGGTGTAATTCTCAGTATCTGTATTATTCTGTATATATACACTGCACAGTACCACTTCTCCTGTCCTGTATACTGGGTGTAATTCTCAGTACCTGTATTATTCTGTATATATACATTGCACAGTACCACTTCTCCTGTCCTGTTTACTGGGTGTAATTCTCAGTATCTGTATTATTCTGTATATACACTTCACAGTACCACTTCTCCTGTCCTTTATACTGGGTGTAATTCTCACTATCTATATTATTCTGTATATATACACTGCACAGTACCACTTCTCCTGTCCTGTATACTGGGTGTAATTCTCAGTACCTGTATTATTCTGTATATATACACTGCACAGTACCACTTCTCCTGTCCTGTATACTGGGTGTAATTCTCAGTATCTGTATTATACTGTATATATACACTGCACAGTACCACTTCTCCTGTCCTGTATACTGGGTGTAATTCTCAGTACCTGTATTATTCTGTATATATACACTGCACAGTACCACTTCTCCTGTCCTGTATACTGGGTGTAATTCTCAGTATCTGTATTATACTGTATATATACACTGCACAGTACCACTTCTCCTGTCCTGTATACTGGGTGTAATTCTCGGTATCTGTATTATACTGTATATATACACTGCACAGTACCACTTCTCCTGTCCTGTATACTGGGTGTAATTATCAGTACCTGTATTATTCTGTATATAGACTGCACAGTGCCGCTTCCCCTGTCCTGTATACTGGGAGTAATTCTCAGTATCTGTATTATTCTGTATATATACACTGCACAGTACCACTTCTCCTGTCCTGTACACTGGGTGTAATTCTCATTATCTGTATTATTCTGTATATATACACTGCACAATACCACTTCTCCTGTCCTGTATACTGGGTGTAATTCTCAGTATCTGTATTATTCTGTATATACACTGCACAGTACCACTTCTCCTGTCCTGTATACTGGGTGTAATTCCCAGTATCTGTATTATTCTGTGTATATACACTGCACAGTACCACTTCTCCTGTCCTGTATACTGGGTGTAATTCTCAGTATCTGTATTATTCTGTATATATACACTGCACAGTACCACTTCTCCTGTCCTGTATACTGGGTGTAATTATCAGTATCTGTATTATTCTGTATATATACACTGCACAGTACCACTTCTCCTGTCCTGTATACTGGGTGTAATCCTCAGTATCTGTATTATTCTGTATATATACACTGCACAGTACCACTTTTCCTGTCCTGTATACTGGTTGTAATTCTTAGTATCTGTATTATTCTGTATATATACACAGCACAGTACCACTTCTCCTGTCCTGTGAACTGGGTGTAATTCACAGTATCTGTATTATTCTGTATATATACACTGCACAGTACCACTTTTCCTGTCCTGTATACTGGTTGTAATTCTTAGTATCTGTATTATTCTGTATATATACATAGCACAGTACCACTTCTCCTGTCCTGTGTACTGGGTGTAATTCTCAGTATCTGTATTATTCTGTATATACACTGCACAGTACCAATTCTCCTGTCCTGTATACTGGGTGCAATTCTCTGTATCTGTATTATTCTGTATATACACTGCACAGTACCACTTTTCCTGCCCTGTATACTGGGTGTAATTCTCAGTATCTGTATTATTTTGTATATATACACTGCACAGTACCATTTCTCCTGTCCTGTGTACTGGGTGTAATTCTCAGCATCTGTATTATTCTGTATTTATACACTGCACAGTACCACTTCTCCTATCCTTTATACTGGGTGTAATTCTCAGTATCTGTACTATTCTGTATATATACACTGCACAGTACCACTTCTCCTGTCCTGTATACTGGGTGTAATTCTCAGTATCTGTATTATTCTGTACATATACACTGCACAGTACCACTTCTCCTGTCCTGTATACTGGGTGTAATTCTCAGTATCTGTATTATTCTGTATATATACACTGCACAGTACCACTTCTCCTGTCCTGTATACTGGGTGTAATTATCAGTATCTGTATTATTCTGTATATATACACTGCACAGTACCACTTCTCCTGTCCTGTATACTGGGTGTAATTCTCAGTATCTGTATTATTCTGTATATATACACTGCACAGTACCACTTCTCCTGTCCTGTTTACTGGGTGTAATTCTCAGTATCTGAATTATTCTGTATATATACACTGCACAGTACCACTTCTCCTGTCCTGTATACTGGGTGTAATTCTCAGTATCTGTATTATTCTGTATATATACACTGCACAGTACCACTTCTCCTGTCCTGTACACTTGGTGTAATTCTCAGTATCTGTATTATTTGTATATATACACTGCACAGTACCACTTCTCCTGTCCTGTATACTGGGTGTAATTCTCAGTATCTGCATTATTATGTATATACACTACACAGTACCACTGCTTCTGTCCTGTATACAGGGTGTAATTCTCAGTGTCTGTATTATTCTGTATATACACTGCACAGTACCACTTCTCCTGTCCTGTATACTGGGTGTAATTCTCAGTATCTGTATTATTCTGTATATATACACTGCACAGTACCACTTCTCCTGTCCTGTATACTGGGTGTAATTCTCAGTGTCTGTATTATTCTGTATATACACTGCACAGTACCACTTCTCCTGTCCTGTATACTGGGTGTAATTCTCAGTATCTGTATTATTCTGTATATATACACTGCACAGTACCACTTCTCCTGTCCTGTATACTGGGTGTAATTCTCAGTATCTGTATTATTCTGTATATATACACTGCACAGTACCACTTCTCCTGTCCTGTATACTGGGTGTAATTCTCAGTACCTGTATTATTCTGTATATATACATTGCACAGTACCACTTCTCCTGTCCTGTTTACTGGGTGTAATTCTCAGTATCTGTATTATTCTGTATATACACTGCACAGTACCACTTCTCCTGTCCTGTATACTGGGTGTAATTCTCAGTATCTGTATTATTCTGTATATATACACCGCGCAGCACCACTTCTCCTGTCCTGTATACTGGGTGTAATTCTCAGTATCTGTATTATTCTATATATATACACTGCGCAGTACCACATCTCCTGTCCTGTATACTGGGTGTAATTCTCAGTATCTGTATTATTCTGTATATATATACTGCAAAGTACTACTTCTCCTGTCCTGTATACTGGGTGTAATTATCAGTATCTGTATTCTTCTGTATATATGCACTGCACAGTACCACTTCTCCTGTCCTGTATACTGGGTGTAATTCTCAGTATCTGTATTATTCTGTATATATACACTGCACAGTACCACTTCTCCTGTCCTGTACACTGGGTGTAATTCTCATTATCTGTATTATTCTGTATATATACACTGCACAATAACACTTCTCCTGTCCTGTATACTGGGTGTAATTCTCAGTATCTGTATTATTCTGTATATACACTGCACAGTACCACTTCTCCTGTCCTGTATACTGGGTGTAATTCCCAGTATCTGTATTATTCTGTGTATATACACTGCACAGTACCACTTCTCCTGTCCTGTATACTGGGTGTAATTCTCAGTATCTGTATTATTCTGTATATATACACTGCACAGTACCACTTCTCCTGTCCTGTATACTGGGTGTAATTATCAGTATCTGTATTATTCTGTATATATACACTGCACAGTACCACTTCTCCTGTCCTGTATACTGGGTGTAATCCTCAGTATCTGTATTATTCTGTATATATACACTGCACAGTACCACTTTTCCTGTCCTGTATACTGGTTGTAATTCTTAGTATCTGTATTATTCTGTATATATACACAGCACAGTACCACTTCTCCTGTCCTGTGAACTGGGTGTAATTCACAGTATCTGTATTATTCTGTATATATACACTGCACAGTACCACTTTTCCTGTCCTGTATACTGGTTGTAATTCTTAGTATCTGTATTATTCTGTATATATACATAGCACAGTACCACTTCTCCTGTCCTGTGTACTGGGTGTAATTCTCAGTATCTGTATTATTCTGTATATACACTGCACAGTACCAATTCTCCTGTCCTGTATACTGGGTGCAATTCTCTGTATCTGTATTATTCTGTGTATATACACTGCACAGTACCACTTCTCCTGTCCTGTATACTGGGTGTAATTCTCAGTATCTGTATTATTCTGTATATATACACTGCACAGTACCACTTCTCCTGTCCTGTATACTGGGTGTAATTATCAGTATCTGTATTATTCTGTATATATACACTGCACAGTACCACTTCTCCTGTCCTGTATACTGGGTGTAATCCTCAGTATCTGTATTATTCTGTATATATACACTGCACAGTACCACTTTTCCTGTCCTGTATACTGGTTGTAATTCTTAGTATCTGTATTATTCTGTATATATACACAGCACAGTACCACTTCTCCTGTCCTGTGAACTGGGTGTAATTCACAGTATCTGTATTATTCTGTATATATACACTGCACAGTACCACTTTTCCTGTCCTGTATACTGGTTGTAATTCTTAGTATCTGTATTATTCTGTATATATACATAGCACAGTACCACTTCTCCTGTCCTGTGTACTGGGTGTAATTCTCAGTATCTGTATTATTCTGTATATACACTGCACAGTACCAATTCTCCTGTCCTGTATACTGGGTGCAATTCTCTGTATCTGTATTATTCTGTATATACACTGCACAGTACCACTTTTCCTGCCCTGTATACTGGGTGTAATTCTCAGTATCTGTATTATTTTGTATATATACACTGCACAGTACCATTTCTCCTGTCCTGTGTACTGGGTGTAATTCTCAGCATCTGTATTATTCTGTATATATACACTGCACAGTACCACTTCTCCTATCCTTTATACTGGGTGTAATTCTCAGTATCTGTACTATTCTGTATATATACACTGCACAGTACCACTTCTCCTGTCCTGTATACTGGGTGTAATTCTCAGTATCTGTATTATTCTGTACATATACACTGCACAGTACCACTTCTCCTGTCCTGTATACTGGGTGTAATTCTCAGTATCTGTATTATTCTGTATGTATGCACTGCACAGTACCACTTCTCCTATGCTGTATACTGGGTGTAATTCTCAGTATCTGTATTATTCTGTATGTATGCACTGCACAGTACCACTTCTCCTGTGCTGTATACTGGGTGTAATTCTCAGTATCTGTATTATTCTGTATGTATGCACTGCACAGTACCACTTCTCCTGTGCTGTATACTGGGTGTAATTCTCAGTATCTGTATTATTCTGTATATATACACTGCACAGTACCACTTCTCCTGTCCTGTATACTAGGTGTAATTCTCAGTATCTGTATTATTCTGTATATATACACTGCACAGTACCACTTCTCCTGTCCTGTATACTGGGTGTAATTCTCAGTATCTGTATTATTCTGTATATATATACTGCACAGTACCACTTCTCCTGTCCTGTATACTGGGTGTAATTCTCAGTATCTGTATTATTCTGTATATATACACTGCACAGTACCACTTCTCCTGTCCTGTATACTGGGTGTAATTATCAGTATCTGTATTATTCTGTATATATACACTGCAGAGTACCACTGCTCCTGTCCTGTATACTGGGTGTAATTCTCAGTATCTGTATTATTCTGTGTATATATACACTGCACAGTACCACTTCTCCTGTCCTGTATACTGGGTGTAATTCTCAGTATCTGTATTATTCTGTGTATATAGACTGCACAGTACCACTTCTCCTGTCCTGTATACTGGGTGTAATTCCCAGTTTCTGTATTATTCTGTGTATGTACACTGCACAGTACCACTTCTCCTGTCATGTATACTGGGTGTAATTCTCAGTATCTGTATTATCCTGTATATATACACTGCACAGTACCACTTCTCCTGTCCTGTATACTGGGTGTAATTATCAGTATCTGTATTATTTTGTATATATACACTGCACAGTACCATTTCTCCTGTCCTGTGTACTGGGTGTAATTCTCAGCATCTGTATTATTCTGTATATATACACTGCACAGTACCACTTCTCCTATCCTGTATACTGGGTGTAATTCTCAGTATCTGTACTATTCTTTATATATACACTGCACAGTACCACTTCTCCTGTCCTGTATACTGGGTGTAATTCTCAGTATCTGTATTATTCTGTATATATACACTGCACAGTACCACTTCTCCTGTCCTGTATACTGGGTGTAATTCTCAGTATCTGTATTATTCTGTATATATACACTGCACAGTACCACTTCTCCTGTCCTGTATACTGGGTGTAATTCTCAGTATCTGTATTATTCTGTATATATACACTGCACAGTACCACTTCTCCTGTCCTGTATACTGGGTGTAATTATCAGTATCTGTATTATTCTGTATATATACACTGCACAGTACCACTTCTCCTGTCCTGTATACTGGGTGTAATTATCAGTATCTGTATTATTCTGTATATATACACTGCACAGTACCACTTCTCCTGTCCTGTATACTGGGTGTAATTCTCAGTATCTGTATTATTCTGTATATATACACTGCACAGTACCACTTCTCCTGTCCTGTATACTGGGTGTAATTCTCAGTATCTGAATTATTCTGTATATCTACACTGCACAGTACCACTTCTCCTGTCCTGTATACTGGGTGTAATTCTCAGTATCTGTATTATTCTGTATATATACACTGCACAGTACCACTTCTCCTGTCCTGTACACTTGGTGTAATTCTCAGTATCTGTATTATTTGTATATATACACTGCACAGTACCACTTCTCCTGTCCTGTATACTGGGTGTAATTCTCAGTATCTGCATTATTATGTATATACACTACACAGTACCACTGCTTCTGTCCTGTATACTGGGTGTAATTCTCAGTGTCTGTATTATTCTGTATATACACTGCACAGTACCACTTCTCCTGTCCTGTATACTGGGTGTAATTCTCAGTATCTGTATTATTCTGTATATATACACTGCACAGTACCACTTCTCCTGTCCTGTATACTGGGTGTAATTCTCAGTGTCTGTATTATTCTGTATATACACTGCACAGTACCACTTCTCCTGTCCTGTATACTGGGTGTAATTCTCAGTATCTGTATTATTCTGTATATATACACTGCACAGTACCACTTCTCCTGTCCTGTATACTGGGTGTAATTCTCAGTATCTGTATTATTCTGTATATATACACTGCACAGTACCACTTCTCCTGTCCTGTATACTGGGTGTAATTCTCAGTACCTGTATTATTCTGTATATATACATTGCACAGTACCACTTCTCCTGTCCTGTTTACTGGGTGTAATTCTCAGTATCTGTATTATTCTGTATATACACTGCACAGTACCACTTCTCCTGTCCTGTATACTGGGTGTAATTCTCAGTATCTGTATTATTCTGTATATATACACTGCGCAGCACCACTTCTCCTGTCCTGTATACTGGGTGTAATTCTCAGTATCTGTATTATTCTATATATATACACTGCGCAGTACCACATCTCCTGTCCTGTATACTGGGTGTAATTCTCAGTATCTGTATTATTCTGTATATATATACTGCAAAGTACTACTTCTCCTGTCCTGTATACTGGGTGTAATTATCAGTATCTGTATTCTTCTGTATATATGCACTGCACAGTACCACTTCTCCTGTCCTGTATACTGGGTGTAAGTCTCAGTATCTGTATTATTCTGTATATATACACTGCACAGTACCACTTCTCCTGTCCTGTATACTGGGTGTAATTCTCAGTATCTGTATTATTCTGTATATATACACTGCACAGTACCACTTCTCCTGTCCTGTATACTGGGTGTAATTCTCAGTATTTGTATTATTCTGTATATATACACTGCACAGTACCACTTCTCCTGTCCTGTATACTGGGTGTAATTCTCAGTATCTGTATTATTCTGTATATATACACTGCACAGTACCACTTCTCCTGCCCTGTATACTGCGTGTAGTTCTCAGTATCTGTATTATTCTGTATATATACACTGCACAGTACCACATCTCCTGTCCTGTTTACTGGGTGTAATTCTCAGTATCTGTATTATTCTGTATATATACACTGCACAGTACCACTTCTCCTGTCCTGTATACTGGGTGTAATTCTCAGTATCTGTATTATTCTGTATATATACACTGCACAGTACCACTTCTCCTGTCCTGTATACTGGGTGTAATTCTCAGTATCTGAATTATTCTGTATATATATGTGACGAACAGCCCACCGCCGTTCGTCCACTTACGGGCGACACTAACGGGAGTCCCGCTGCCACCAAAACGCGACGGACAGCGGACCCTGTGTCACCACTATGTCACAGTCCCACCACTGACACGGGTGTATCAGCGGACGGAGGGGCGTGACACAATGCCGGCACACGGCTATCACAGGCGCAGTGGGGCTTATCTTAGTTATCCCAACACTGGCACCATGTGACCAAAAATATCCAGCAAGCTAATCTCGCTCTACAATTTGCCGCAGGGGGAGTTTAATTTGGATGCCCCACCACTGCTATCAATCTTCCAAGTACTGCGGGGATTTATGTATATCCCACTTTCTCAGTTCCACTTTGGAACTCGCAGCTCTCCGGCGCCCCCCTTACCCTCAGGTCAGTCAGGGAACTGCACCTAGGATAATTAGTCGCCGGACGGGCTGCCTGTTGTGAACCGGCAATTAGGCTTCTGCAGTAAGGGAATTATCAATGCTGTGGCTGAAGCCCCTTACTCAGCAATATAAGACCCTTCTAGACTGCCAGCAAGCCGTAATAGCCGTACACAATGCGCTGCCACCAGTCACGGTTACTTAATTCACAGTGTTAAATTAAGAGGGTCCGTGGCAAACCCCTTGAATTAGTAGCGATTATCTATCAAAGGCGTATAGTTCGATTCGTAGAGCATGGAGACAGATCTAAATAATTTCATTTATTTTCCGAAAGAGGACAGTGATTACAGATAAAAGTTGCTATAAAATTGAGACATAAAATATGTACAGTACAGGTATAAAATAAAAGTGGAGAAAACAAAGAGATTACACTCACAGTTCCATATTGTTCCTTAGGCAGACCATGCGGCTTTAAGGTGGGTGGAGGCGGAGCTGCACTTCTCCGCTCATTGGGGTCCTTCTAGCACGACGACTTGAGCTGTTCTGAGCTGGTTTGCCCAGGAAATGCCTTATAGACTTTCCTATGTGACATCACAGAGAGGTGCATTCTGGGTTGATCCCACCTCTCTTATCCAAGTTATGTTTTGGCTACAAAACTTAGATTAGCTATAACTTTATGGGAGAAGCTGGTATGGACTCATCAGTGGTATCATGTTTCCCAGCGTAATGAGCCCATCAAGAAAACATCAAACATCTATGCGATATGACCGTCCATTTGGGCGCAAATCCTATCTCATGTTCTGGACAGGGTAGAACTTCGAAACATACGCGGTCTCGAAGCTGGGACCGCTCAGGTTACAAAAATATGATTTTCATATCTCTAGGGTATTTGGTTCTTATGGTATAGTCTCTCATAGTTTTATTCGTTTCAAACAAAGAAGTTTTTCCCGCTCTGAAGAGGAGAGAAGGCAAATGGTGTGAGGAAGATGGTCTAGCTAATTAACATTCCTGCTCTTCCAGAGGAAGTGGCAGGGTTGATAAAACCTGGGGGGAAGGAATTCCTACTACTGAGAGTTTACAATGTCCTAGGATGGAGGATTTGTTAGCACATTGCAACAGAAAACATATCTTGCAGACATGGTACATCACACCTCCCCCCTTAAGAGGGCGCTAAGGAGGCATTACCTCTCGGTAATCGGCCATGCGCACCTCAGCGGGTTCGCCCCGGCGGGACAACCCATCGGCATTGCCGTTTTCACTGCCCTTCCTGTGTTTTACAGTAAAATCGTACTGTTGAAGGGCAAGGCTCCAGCGGAGCAATCTTCCATTGGTTCCCGACACGGTGTGCAACCAGCTCAGTGGGTTGTGGTCGGTTACCACCGTGAAGGCGCGCCCATACAGGTAGGGCTGCAAACGCTGCAGTGCCCACACCATGGCCAGACACTCCTTCTCGATGGTCGATTATGCCACTTCCCTCGGCAAAAGTTTCCGGCTCAGGTACAACACGGGGTGCTCTTGGTCCCCCGAGTCGACCTGACTAAGCACAGCACCGAGGCCAAACTCGCTGGCGTCGGTCTGTACCAGAAACGGGCGACTGCTGTCGACTGCTCTCAACACTGGAGAGTTGCACAGGGCTGCTTTCAAAGCTTGGAAAGCCGCCTCACAGTCATCTGTCCAGTTGACTGTTTGGGGTAGCCTCTGCTTGGTGAGGTCAGTCAAGGGTTTGGCAAGGGCGCTATAGTCCTGTACGAACCGCCTATAGTACCCTGCAGTGCCCAAGAAGGACTTCACCTGTTTCTTGGTCCTGGGGGTGGGCCAGGACACGATTGCGTCCACTTTTTCTTGCTCCGGACTCATGGAACCCCCGCCTACCCGGTGCCCCAGGTAGTGGACCTCGCGCATGCCTATCTGGCACTTCCCCGGCTTGATGGTCAGGCCTGCCTGGTGAAGACGCTTGAGCACCTCCTGGAGGTGCTGAAGGTGTTCCTCCCAGGTGGAACTGAAGACGGCAATATCGTCTAAGTACGCCACTGCGTACTCCTCCAGTCCCCGAAGCAGGTGGTTGACCATCCGCTGGAAAGTGGCAGGGGCATTCTTCATGCCGAAGGGCATGACCGTGGACTCGTACAGTCCAAAGGGGGTGATAAAGGCGGATTTCTCCTGCGCCTCAGGGCTCAGGGGAATCTGCCAGTATCCCCGACTCAAATCCATGATGGATATGTAGTTGGCGTTTGTCAACCGCTCGAGCAGATCCTCGATGCGCGGCATCGGGTGGGCATCAGAGGTTGTGATGGCGTTGAGCCCCCTGTAGTCCACGCAGAACCGGGTGGTTCGATCCTTTTTAGGCACGAGGACTACAGGTGAAGCCCACGCACCTTTTGACCGTCGAATCAACCCCAGCCTTAACATCTCATCGACCTCTTGGCGCATGACTTGTTGCACCGTTTCAGAGATCCGATAAGGTGTTCGCCGTAATGGGGCATGATTCCCGGTGTCCACCTCATGAACCGCTAACTCCGTCCTCCCAGGACGGTTGGTGAACACGGGCCGGAAGAGTTCCAGGGTGGCCATCAACTGCAACCGCTGGGACACGGTGAGCGAACCACTTATCTCCATGTCCTCAATGGACCCATTGGCCTTGGCCTGGGCCAGCATGTCCAGGAGGGAATCTTCCTCCCCATCCTCTGGCAGATTGCAGACCGGTAGGACGCAAGCTTCACGTTCGTAGTGCGCCTTCAGCATGTTGACGTGAAAGGCCTTGCGCCTACCCCGAGCATGGTCAAGCGTGACCACGTAGGTGACCGGGTTGAGCTGTTGGTGGACGACGTACGGGCCTTCCCAGGCTGCCTGAAGCTTATCCGTTGGTACAGGGACCAGCGCCCACACCTTTTGACCCACCTGGTAGGTCCGCTCCCGGGCGTTCTGGTCGTACCAGTGCTTCTGGTCAGCCTGAGCCTGCGTCATGTTGTCATGCACCAACTGCGTCAAGGTCTGCATCTTGTCACGGAAGCGCATGACATAATCCACGATGGACACTTCTGTGGGGTTTGGCTCATCTTCCCAGGATTCTCTTATCAACCCAAGGGGTCCCCGGACTCGCCTGCCATACAGGAGCTCGAAGGGGGAGAACCCGGTCGAGGCCTGCGGAACTTCTCTGTAAGCGAACAGCAGGTGTGGGAGGTACCGCTCCCAGTCGCGCCCTTGGGTCTCAACCAGTATGCGGAGCATCTGTTTGAGGGTACCGTTGAAACGTTCACACAAACCATTAGTCTGTGGGTGATACGGACTCGATACCAGCTGCGTCACCTGCATTTTCTCACAGAGAGCCTCCATTAGGCGAGACATGAATTGGGGCCCTTGATCGGTAAGCATCTCCCTGGGAAATCCTACTCTTGAAAAGATGGTCACCAGTGCGTCAGCCACCTTATCTGCCCTGGTTGAAGACAGAGCTACTGCCTCTGGGTACCGGGTAGCGTAGTCTACCACGGTGAGAATGTATCGCTTTCCGGAGCTGCTGGGGACGGACAGCGGTCCTACAATGTCCACCGCGATTCTCTGGAAAGGCTCCTCTATCACCGGCAAAGGAATAAGGGGAGCCTTAAGAGCAGGCCCCGCCTTACCCACTTTTTGACAGGTGGCACAGGAGCGGCAGTAGTGTGTTACATCTGTCCCCATCTTGGGCCAATAGAAGTGTTGAGACAGCCGTGCCTTTGTTTTGCTGATCCCCAAGTGTCCAGCGAGTGGAATCTCATGGGCAATCCGCAACAACTCAGTTCTGAACTGATAGGGGACGACCAGCTGTCTTTCCCTCAACCACTCCTTTTTAGGATCTCCGGGTACTGTCTCCCGGTACAACCTTCCTCGTTCCCAGAACACCCTCTCCTTATCAGACTTGGAGGTGGGCGTCTCGGCGAGACCTCTCAATTTCTCCAGGCTGGCATCTGAGTGCAGAGCAGCCTGGAACTCCATGCTGGAGGCTGCCAGAAGTGACGTCAGGGTCCCCTCTTTACTGGGACCCTCTGGAACCGGCTCTGGGTTCACCTCTGGTTCAGTCTCTCCTGTAGCAGCAGAGGGTCCAGAAGACAGTGCGTTACCTGCGATCTGGGCACTCTGACTGCGTGTGACAGCTGCTATGTATGCTGTCTCCCTGGGGATTTCTGCAGACCCACCAGCTGGTGCTGCCCTGGGCTCTACCTCCCCATCCACCCCCAACACTTCAGGAGCAGTGCTACTTATGGGCCAGTTACCTTCCTCGGTGGCACTGGTCAGCTGCATGGCATTACCTTCCTCATGGTCCCCATGCACCTCCCCATTTCCTTGAGCACCGTTGCTTACTCCTGCCAGGGGTTCCTCAGCCGTCTCACTCCGCAGAGTGACGGGGCTGAGCACTTCGGTACCTGTGGACACATCTACCGCTTCAAAGAAAGGGTTAACGGGTTCAGTCGGCACAGATACATCAACATCATCATCATCCTTCCTAGGAGAAGAATGGTTATCAGTTTGCTTTGGTACATTCACATCAGCATCAGCATCGTACCTGGGGAAAGAATGGTTGTTAGTTGCATCATTACTCATCAAGGCATTAGCAGGTAACACATTCAGTTTCCCATCATCAACATCATCAGGGTTAACGTTACCCTTATTATCAGTTTGGGGAAGGGTGTCAGGGACATAGTATGCAACCATCCTCCCCAAGTCAGTCCCCAATAAAACATCAGTGGGCAAATTTTCAGACACTCCCACCTCCCTCAACCCGCTCCCGGCACCCCAGTCAAGAAAAACTCGTGCCACTGGCAAGGGACAACGGGTGCCTCCAATCCCGGTGACAGTCAGGGTTTTCCCCTCAACAAACTCTTCAGGGGCCGCCAGTCCAGGACGGATGAGGGTTCGTTCAGCCCCGGTGTCCTTGAGGCCTGTAGCAAGACGGGCCCCCACCTGAACAGGTTGAACGTTGTCGTCAGCCCTCCCAACCACACCTCCCACCAAAAGAACAGAGGCATTGGGCCCGGGGGCCTTGGCTGGGGGGTTCTTCGGCCTGTTCGGACAGGTGTAAAAGAAGTGACCAGGCCGCTGGCAGTGGTGACACAGGCGACTGTCAGTAGCCGGCCTGTTGTTGGCAACAGGGACAGGGCCTCCGGAGGGACGGCTAGCTGGGGCATTGGGGTTGGTTGCTGGCTTACCCCCTTTCCAGCTGGTGGCGACTGGCCTCCGCGTCTCGGGCTTCCGGTTGGCCTCGTGGTTGTCGGCGATCTGCGCCGCTTTGTCCGCGTTCGTTGGTTCGCGGTCCAGGATGAACTGTCGGACCTCAGCTGGGCAGAGATGCAGGAACTGGTCTTTGATCATCAGGTCCCGTAGCTGCTCAAAGGTTTCAACGGACAGTCCATGGATCCACTGGTCAAAGTGGGTCCTGAGTCCTTGCACCACATCACTGTAGCTATCGTGTGGGCCACGTTGGAGGTGTCGGAACTTCTTTCGGTATACCTCAGGTGTCAGCCGGTATTTGGCGATCAGCGCCTGCTTTATGGCGTCATAGTCATCATCGGCTTCTGGCGGAAGAGAAGCAAATGCCTCCAGGGCTTTGCCTTTTAGCCCTGGGGTCAAGTACCTTGCCCATTGGTCTCTAGGCAGCTGGTACTGTCTGCAGGCTTTCTCAAAGGCTCGCAGAAATGTGTCCAAGTCCCCGTCCTTTTCCATCACGGGAAAATGCTCTGGCCGGGGTTTAGGAGTCTGGACGCTGCTGGGCTCACGGCTTCGGGCTGTGAGGGCATTCCCACCCCGCTGGAGTACCTCCAGTTCATGGGCCCTCTGCGCCTGGCGCTCGGCTCTCTCAGCCTCAGCTTGGCGCTCAGCTCTCTCCGCCTGGCGCTCGGCTCGCTGCTCTGCTCTCTCTCGAGCTTGCTGGATCAGCCTCACCCGCCCATCACTGTCTTCGGCGGGGAGTTCGTCCAAGGCCATTTGCAGATAGGGGTCCACCCCGTTCTGGTTGAATGTGGGGCCAGCGCTCAGGAGTGGAGCCTCTGCTGCAGCCCCATTGCAACTTGGGCCAACTTCTGCGCTCGCTGGATTCTGGTCGTTGTCCAGCTGCACTAGAGCCGCGATCATTTGAGCTCTGTTTTTGTTCGTGGCGTCAAGGCCTTGGTACGTGCATAACGCAGCAAGAACTTCCTTTGTCTGCCGGGTGTACCAAGGTTCTCCTTTTGCCGCCATGGTTGCCAAATAAAAGATAGAAAAAGAAAAACAAAGAAACGGGAGGGGGATACTTGCAAGTACACACTAATGTCTCAGGACTAGTAACCACTGAGTCTGTTCTCCAAAACCTATGATGCAGGATTCCCGCAGGAACCGTGCAGGTTTTTAGTGAGAGGAATGATTGCTCAAACCAAATCACTAATGCTCTAGGATTATCCCACCGCTCTGCCACCAATATGTGACGAACAGCCCACCGCCGTTCGTCCACTTACGGGCGACACTAACGGGAGTCCCGCTGCCACCAAAACGCGACGGACAGCGGACCCTGTGTCACCACTATGTCACAGTCCCACCACTGACACGGGTGTATCAGCGGACGGAGGGGCGTGACACAATGCCGGCACACGGCTATCACAGGCGCAGTGGGGCTTATCTTAGTTATCCCAACACTGGCACCATGTGACCAAAAATATCCAGCAAGCTAATCTCGCTCTACAATTTGCCGCAGGGGGAGTTTAATTTGGATGCCCCACCACTGCTATCAATCTTCCAAGTACTGCGGGGATTTATGTATATCCCACTTTCTCAGTTCCACTTTGGAACTCGCAGCTCTCCGGCGCCCCCCTTACCCTCAGGTCAGTCAGGGAACTGCACCTAGGATAATTAGTCGCCGGACGGGCTGCCTGTTGTGAACCGGCAATTAGGCTTCTGCAGTAAGGGAATTATCAATGCTGTGGCTGAAGCCCCTTACTCAGCAATATAAGACCCTTCTAGACTGCCAGCAAGCCGTAATAGCCGTACACAATGCGCTGCCACCAGTCACGGTTACTTAATTCACAGTGTTAAATTAAGAGGGTCCGTGGCAAACCCCTTGAATTAGTAGCGATTATCTATCAAAGGCGTATAGTTCGATTCGTAGAGCATGGAGACAGATCTAAATAATTTCATTTATTTTCCGAAAGAGGACAGTGATTACAGATAAAAGTTGCTATAAAATTGAGACATAAAATATGTACAGTACAGGTATAAAATAAAAGTGGAGAAAACAAAGAGATTACACTCACAGTTCCATATTGTTCCTTAGGCAGACCATGCGGCTTTAAGGTGGGTGGAGGCGGAGCTGCACTTCTCCGCTCATTGGGGTCCTTCTAGCACGACGACTTGAGCTGTTCTGAGCTGGTTTGCCCAGGAAATGCCTTATAGACTTTCCTATGTGACATCACAGAGAGGTGCATTCTGGGTTGATCCCACCTCTCTTATCCAAGTTATGTTTTGGCTACAAAACTTAGATTAGCTATAACTTTATGGGAGAAGCTGGTATGGACTCATCAGTGGTATCATGTTTCCCAGCGTAATGAGCCCATCAAGAAAACATCAAACATCTATGCGATATGACCGTCCATTTGGGCGCAAATCCTATCTCATGTTCTGGACAGGGTAGAACTTCGAAACATACGCGGTCTCGAAGCTGGGACCGCTCAGGTTACAAAAATATGATTTTCATATCTCTAGGGTATTTGGTTCTTATGGTATAGTCTCTCATAGTTTTATTCGTTTCAAACAAAGAAGTTTTTCCCGCTCTGAAGAGGAGAGAAGGCAAATGGTGTGAGGAAGATGGTCTAGCTAATTAACATTCCTGCTCTTCCAGAGGAAGTGGCAGGGTTGATAAAACCTGGGGGGAAGGAATTCCTACTACTGAGAGTTTACAATGTCCTAGGATGGAGGATTTGTTAGCACATTGCAACAGAAAACATATCTTGCAGACATGGTACATCACAATATACACTGCACAGTACCACTTCTCCTGTCCTGTATACTGGGTTTAATTCTCAGTATCTGTATTATTCTGTATATATACACTGCACAGTACCACTTCTCCTGTCCTGTACACTGGGTGTAATTCTCAGTATCTGTTTTATTTGTATATATACACTGCACAGTACCACTTCTCCTGTCCTGTATACTGGGTGTAATTCTCAGTATCTGCATTATTCTGTATATACACTACACAGTACCACTGCTTCTGTCCTGTATACTGGGTGTAATTCTCAGTGTCTGTATTATTCTGTATATACACTGCACAGTACCACTTATCCTGTCCTGTATACTGGGTGTAATTCTCAGTATCTGTATTATTCTGTATATATACACTGCACAGTACCACTTCTCCTGTCCTGTATACTGGGTGTAATTCTCAGTATCTGTATTATTCTGTATATATACACTGCACAGTACCACTTCTCCTGTCCTGTACACTGGGTGTAATTCTCAGTATCTGTATTATTTGTATATATACACTGCACAGTACCACTTCTCCTGTCCTGTATACTGGGTGTAATTCTCAGTATCTGCATTATTCTGTATATACACTACACAGTATCACTGCTTCTGTCCTGTATACTGGGTGTAATTCTCAGTGTCTGTATTATTCTGTATATACACTGCACAGTACCACTTCTCCTGTCCTGTATACTGGGTGTAATTCTCAGTATCTGTATTATTCTGTATATATACACTGCACAGTACCACTTCTCCTGTCCTGTATACTGGGTGTAATTCTCAGTATCTGTATTACTCTGTATATATACACTGCACAGTACCACTTCTCCTGTCCTGTACACTGGGTGTAATTCTCAGTATCTGTATTATTTGTATATATACACTGCACAATACCACTTCTCCTGTCCTGTATACTGGGTGTAATTCTCAGTATCTGCATTATTCTGTATATACACTACACAGTACCACTGCTTCTGTCCTGTATACTGGGTGTAATTCTCTGTATCTGTATTATTCTGTATATACACTGCACAGTACCACTTCTCCTGTCCTGAATATTGGTTGTAATTCTCAGTATCTGTATTATTCTTTGTATATACACTGCACAGTACTACTTCTCCTGTCCTGTATACTGGGTGTAATTCCCAGTATCTGTATTATTCTGTGTATATACACTGCTCAAAACCACTTCTCCTGTCCTGTAAACTGGGTGTAATTATCAGTATCTGTTTTATTCTGTATATATACACTGCACAGTACCACTTCTCCTGTCCTGTATACTGGGTGCAATTCTCTGTATCTGTATTATTATGTATATATACACTGCACAGTACCACTTCTCCTGTCATGTATACTGGGTGTAACTCTCAGTATCTGTATTATTCTGTATATATACACTGCACAGTACCACTTCTCCTGTCCTGTATACTGGGTGTAATTCTCAGTATTTGTATTATTCTTTATATATACACTACACAGTACCACTTCTCCTGTCCTGTATACTGGGTGTAATTCTCAGTATCTGTATTATTCTGTATATACACTGCACAGTACCACTTCTCCTGTCCTGTATACTGGGTGCAATTCTCTGTATCTGTATTATTCTGTATATACACTGCACAGTACCACTTCTCCTGCCCTGTATACTGGGTGTAATTCTCAGGATCTGTATTATTCTGTATATATACACTGCACAGTACCATTTATCCTATCCTGTGTACTGGGTGTAATTCTCAGCATCTGTATTATTCTGTATATATACACTGCACAGTACCACTTCTCCTATCCGGTATACTGGGTGTAATTCTCAGTATCTGTACTATTCTGTATATATACACTGCACAGTACCACTTCTACTGTCCTGTATACTGGGTGTAATTCTTAGTATCTGTATTATTCTGTATATATACAATGCACAGTACCACTTCTCCTGTCCTGTATACTGGGTGTAATTCTGAGTATCTGTATTATTCTGTATTTATGCACTGCACAGTACCACTTCTCCTGTGCTGTATACTGGGTGTAATTCTCAGTATCTGTATTATTCTGTATATATACACTGCACAGTACCACTTCTCCTGTCCTGTATACTGGGTGTAATTCTCAGTATCTGTATTATTCTGTATATATACACTGCACAGTACCACTTCTCCTGTCCTGTATACTGGGTGTAATTCTCAGTATATGTATTATTCTGTATATATACACTGCACAGTACCACTTCTCCTGCCCTGTATACTGGGTGTAATTCTCAGTATCTGTATTATTCTGTAAATATACACTGCACAGTACCACTTCTCCTGTCCTGTACTCTGGGTGTAATTCTCAGTATCTGTATTATTTGTATATATACACTGCACAGTACCACTTCTCCTGTCCTGTATACTGGGTGTAATTCTCAGTATCTGTATTATTCTGTATATATACACTGCACAGTACCACTTCTCCTGTCCTGGATACTGGGTGTAATTCTCAGTATCTGTATGATTCTGTATATATACACTGCACAGTACCACTTCTCCTCTCCTGTATACTGGGTGTAATTCTCAGTATCTGTATTATTCTGTATATATATACACTGCACAGTACCACTTCTCCTGTCCTGTACACTGGGTGTAATTCTCAGTATCTGTAGTCCTGTACACTGGGTGTAATTCTCAGTATCTGTATTATTCTGTATATATACACTGCACAGTACCACTTCTCCTGTCCTGTATACTGGGTGTAATTCTCAGTATCTGTATTATTCTGTATATATACACTGCACAGTACCACTTCTCCTGTCCTGTATACTGGGTGTAATTCTCAGTATCTGTATTATTCTGTATATATACACTGCACAGTACCACTTCTCCTGTCCTGTATACTGGGTGTAATTCTCAGTATCTGTATTATTCTGTATATATACACTGCACAGTACCACTTCTCCTGTCCTGTACACTGGGTGTAATTCTCAGTATCTGTATTATTTGTATATATACACTGCACAGTACCACTTCTCCTGTCCTGTATACTGGGTGTAATTCTCAGTATCTGCATTATTCTGTATATACACTACACAGTACCACTGCTTCTGTCCTGTATACTGGGTGTAATTCTCAGTGTCTGTATTATTCTGTATATACACTGCACAGTACCACTTCTCCTGTCCTGTATACTGGGTGTAATTCTCAGTATCTGTATTATTCTGTATATATACACTGCACAGTACCACTTCTCCTGTCCTGTATACTGGGTGTAATTCTCAGTATCTGTATTATTCTGTATATATACACTGCACAGTACCACTTCTCCTGTCCTGTACACTGGGTGTAATTCTCAGTATCTGTATTATCTGTATATATACACTGCACAGTACCACTTCTCCTGTCCTGTATACTGGGTGTAATTCTCAGTATCTGTATTATTCTGTATATATACACTGCACAGTACCACTTCTCCTGTCCTGTACACTGGGTGTAATTCTCAGTATCTGTATTATTCTTTATATATACACTGCAAAGTTCCACTTCTCCTGTCCTGTATACTGGGTGTAATTCTCAGTATCTGTATTATTCTGTATATATATACTGCACAGTACCACTTCTCCTGTCCTGTATACTGGGTGTGATTCTCAGTATCTGTATTATTCTGTATATATACACTGCATAGTACCACTTCTCCTGTCCTGTATACTGGGTGTAATTCTCAGTATCTGCATTATTCTGTATATACACTACACAGTACCACTGCTTCTGTCCTGTACACTGGGTGTAATTCTCAGTATCTGTATTATTCTGTATATATACACTGCACAGTACCACTTCTCCTGTCCTGTATACTGTGTGTAATTCTCAGTATCTGTATTATTCATATATATATACTGCACAGTACCACTTCTCCTGTCCTGTATACTGGGTGTAATTCTCAGTATCTGTATTATTCTGTATATATACACTGCATAGTACCACTTCTCCTGTATACTGGGTGTAATTCTCAGTATCTGTATTATTCTGTATATATACACTGCACAGTACCACTTCTCCTGTCCTGTACTCTGGGTGTAATTCTCAGTATCTGTATTATTCTGTATATATACACTGCACAGTACCACTTCTCCTGTCCTGTATACTGGGTGAAATTCTCAGTATCTGTATTATTCTGTATATATACACTGCACAGTACCACTTCTCCTGTCCTGTATACTGGGTGTAATTCTCAGTATCTGCATTATTCTGTATATACACTACACAGTACCACTGCTTCTGTCCTGTATACTGGGTGTAATTCTCAGTGTCTGTATTATTCTGTATATACACTGCACAGTACCACTTCTCCTGTCCTGTATACTGGGTGTAATTCTCAGTATCTGTATTATTCTGTATATATACACTGCAAAGTACCACTTCTCCTGTCCTGTATACTGGGTGTAATTCTCAGTATCTGTATTATTCTGTATATATACACTGCATAGTACCACTTCTCCTGTCCTGTATACTGGGTGTAATTCTCAGTATCTGTATTATTCTGTATATATATACTGCACAGTACCACTTCTCCTGTCCTGTATACTGGGTGTAATTCTCAGTATCTGTATTATTCTGTATATATACACTGCACAGTACCACTTCTCCTGTCCTGGATACTGGGTGTAATTCTCAGTATCTGTATGATTCTGTATATATACACTGCACAGTACCACTTCTCCTCTCCTGTATACTGGGTGTAATTCTCAGTATCTGTATTATTCTGTATATATATACACTGCACAGTACCACTTCTCCTGTCCTGTACACTGGGTGTAATTCTCAGTATCTGTAGTCCTGTACACTGGGTGTAATTCTCAGTATCTGTATTATTCTGTATATATACACTGCACAGTACCACTTCTCCTGTCCTGTATACTGGGTGTAATTCTCAGTATCTGTATTATTCTGTATATATACACTGCACAGTACCACTTCTCCTGTCCTGTATACTGGGTGTAATTCTCAGTATCTGTATTATTCTGTATATATACACTGCACAGTACCACTTCTCCTGTCCTGTATACTGGGTGTAATTCTCAGTATCTGTATTATTCTGTATATATACACTGCACAGTACCACTTCTCCTGTCCTGTACACTGGGTGTAATTCTCAGTATCTGTATTATTTGTATATATACACTGCACAGTACCACTTCTCCTGTCCTGTATACTGGGTGTAATTCTCAGTATCTGCATTATTCTGTATATACACTACACAGTACCACTGCTTCTGTCCTGTATACTGGGTGTAATTCTCAGTGTCTGTATTATTCTGTATATACACTGCACAGTACCACTTCTCCTGTCCTGTATACTGGGTGTAATTCTCAGTATCTGTATTATTCTGTATATATACACTGCACAGTACCACTTCTCCTGTCCTGTATACTGGGTGTAATTCTCAGTATCTGTATTATTCTGTATATATACACTGCACAGTACCACTTCTCCTGTCCTGTACACTGGGTGTAATTCTCAGTATCTGTATTATCTGTATATATACACTGCACAGTACCACTTCTCCTGTCCTGTATACTGGGTGTAATTCTCAGTATCTGTATTATTCTGTATATATACACTGCACAGTACCACTTCTCCTGTCCTGTACACTGGGTGTAATTCTCAGTATCTGTATTATTCTTTATATATACACTGCAAAGTTCCACTTCTCCTGTCCTGTATACTGGGTGTAATTCTCAGTATCTGTATTATTCTGTATATATATACTGCACAGTACCACTTCTCCTGTCCTGTATACTGGGTGTGATTCTCAGTATCTGTATTATTCTGTATATATACACTGCATAGTACCACTTCTCCTGTCCTGTATACTGGGTGTAATTCTCAGTATCTGCATTATTCTGTATATACACTACACAGTACCACTGCTTCTGTCCTGTACACTGGGTGTAATTCTCAGTATCTGTATTATTCTGTATATATACACTGCACAGTACCACTTCTCCTGTCCTGTATACTGTGTGTAATTCTCAGTATCTGTATTATTCATATATATATACTGCACAGTACCACTTCTCCTGTCCTGTATACTGGGTGTAATTCTCAGTATCTGTATTATTCTGTATATATACACTGCATAGTACCACTTCTCCTGTCCTGTATACTGGGTGTAATTCTCAGTATCTGTATTATTCTGTATATATACACTGCACAGTACCACTTCTCCTGTCCTGTACTCTGGGTGTAATTCTCAGTATCTGTATTATTCTGTATATATACACTGCACAGTACCACTTCTCCTGTCCTGTATACTGGGTGTAATTCTCAGTATCTGTATTATTCTGTATATATACACTGCACAGTACCACTTCTCCTGTCCTGTATACTGGGTGTAATTCTCAGTATCTGCATTATTCTGTATATACACTACACAGTACCACTGCTTCTGTCCTGTATACTGGGTGTAATTCTCAGTGTCTGTATTATTCTGTATATACACTGCACAGTACCACTTCTCCTGTCCTGTATACTGGGTGTAATTCTCAGTATCTGTATTATTCTGTATATATACACTGCATAGTACCACTTCTCCTGTCCTGTATACTGGGTGTAATTCTCAGTATCTGTATTATTCTGTATATATATACTGCACAGTACCACTTCTCCTGTCCTGTATACTGGGTGTAATTCTCAGTATCTGTATTATTCTGTATATATACACTGCATAGTACACTTCTCCTGTCCTGTATACTGGGTGTAATTCTCAGTATCTGTATTATTCTGTATATATACACTGCACAGTACCACTTCTCCTGTCCTGTACTCTGGGTGTAATTCTCAGTATCTGTATTATTCTGTATATATACACTGCACAGTACCACTTCTCCTGTCCTGTATACTGGGTGTAATTCTCAGTATCTGTATTATTCTGTATATATACACTGCACAGTACCACTTCTCCTGTCCTGTATACTGGGTGTAATTCTCAGTATCTGCATTATTCTGTATATACACTACACAGTACCACTGCTTCTGTCCTGTATACTGGGTGTAATTCTCAGTGTCTGTATTATTCTGTATATACACTGCACAGTACCACTTCTCCTGTCCTGTATACTGGGTGTAATTCTCAGTATCTGTATTATTCTGTATATATACACTGCAAAGTACCACTTCTCCTGTCCTGTATACTGGGTGTAATTCTCAGTATCTGTATTATTCTGTATATATACACTGCACAGTACCACTTCTCCTGTCCTGTACACTGGGTGTAATTCTCAGTATCTGTATTATTTGTATATATACACTGCACAGTACCACTTCTCCTGTCCTGTATACTGGGTGTAATTCTCAGTATCTGCATTATTCTGTATATACACTACACAGTACCACTGCTTCTGTCCTGTATACTGGGTGTAATTCTCAGTATCTGTATTATTCTGTATATATACACTGCACAGTACCACTTCTCCTGTCCTGTATACTGGGTGTAATTCTCAGTATCTGTATTATTCTGTATATATACACTGCACAGTACCACTTCTCCTGTCCTGTACACTGGGTGTAATTCTCAGTATCTGTATTAATTGTATATATACACTGCACAGTACCACTTCTCCTGTCCTGTATACTGGGTGTAATTCTCAGTATCTGTATTATTCTGTATATATACACTGCACAGTGCCACTTCTCCTGTCCTGTATATTGGGTGTAATTCTCAGTATCTGTATTATTCTGTATATATACACTGCACAGTACCACTTCTCCTGTCCTGTATACTGGGTGTAATTCTCAGTATCTGTATTATTCTGTATGTATACACTGCACAGTACCACTTCTCCTGTCCTGTACACTGGGTGTAATTCTCAGTATCTGTATTATTTGTATATATACACTGCACAGTACCACTTCTCCTGTCCTGTATACTGGGTGTAATTCTCAGTATCTGTATTATTCTGTATATATACACTGCACAGTACCACTTCTCCTGTCCTGTATACTGGGTGTAATTCTCACTATCTGTATTATTCTGTATATATACACTGCACAGTACCACTTCTCCTGTCCTGAATATTGGTTGTAATTCTCAGTATCTGTATTATTCTGTGTATATACACTGCACAATACCACTTCTCCTGTCCTGTATACTGGGTGTAATTCTCAGTATCTGTATTATTCTGTATATACACTGCACAGTGCCACTTCTCCTGTCCTGTATACTGGGTGTAATTCCCAGTATCTGTATTATTCTGTGTATATACACTGCACAGTACCACTTCTCCTGTCCTGTATACTGGGTGTAATTCTCAGTATCTGTATTATTCTGTATATATACACAGCACAGTACCACTTCTCCTGTCCTGTATACTGGGTGTAATTATCAGTATCTGTATTATTCTGTATATATACACTGCACAGTACCACTTCTCCTGTCCTGTATACTGGGTGTAATCCTCAGTATCTGTATTATTCTGTATATATACACTGCACAGTACCACTTTTCCTGTCCTGTATACTGGTTGTAATTCTTAGTATCTGTATTATTCTGTATATATACACAGCACAGTACCACTTCTCCTGTCCTGTGTACTGGGTGTAATTCACAGTATCTGTATTATTCTGTATATATACACTGCACAGTACCACTTTTCCTGTCCTGTATACTGGTTGTAATTCTTAGTATCTGTATTATTCTGTATATATACATAGCACAGTACCACTTCTCCTGTCCTGTGTACTGGGTGTAATTCTCAGTATCTGTATTATTCTGTATATACACTGCACAGTACCAATTCTCCTGTCCTGTATACTGGGTGCAATTCTCTGTATCTGTATTATTCTGTATATACACTGCACAGTACCACTTTCCTGCCATGTATACTGGGTGTAATTCTCAGTATCTGTATTATTTTGTATATATACACTGCACAGTACCATTTCTCCTGTCCTGTGTACTGGGTGTAGTTCTCAGCATCTGTATTATTCTGTATATATACACTGCACAGTACCACTTCTCCTATCCTTTATACTGGGTGTAATTCTCAGTATCTGTACTATTCTGTATATATACACTGCACAGTACCACTTCTCCTGTCCTGTATACTGGGTGTAATTCTCAGTATCTGTATTATTCTGTACATATACACTGCACAGTACCACTTCTCCTGTCCTGTATACTGGGTGTAATTCTCAGTATCTGTATTATTCTGTATGTATGCACTGCACAGTACCACTTCTCCTGTGCTGTATACTGGGTGTAATTCTCAGTATCTGTATTATTCTGTATGTATGCACTGCACAGTACCACTTCTCCTGTGCTGTATACTGGGTGTAATTCTCAGTATCTGTATTATTCTGTATATATACACTGCACAGTACCACTTCTCCTGTCCTGTATACTAGGTGTAATTCTCAGTATCTGTATTATTCTGTATATATACACTGCACAGTACCACTTCTCCTGTCCTGTATACTGGGTGTAATTCTCAGTATCTGTATTATTCTGTATATATATACTGCACAGTACCACTTCTCCTGTCCTGTATACTGGGTGTAATTCTCAGTATCTGTATTATTCTGTATATATACACTGCACAGTACCACTTCTCCTGTCCTGTATACTGGGTGTAATTCTCAGTATCTGTATTATTCTGTATATATACACTGCACAGTACCACTTCTCCTGTCCTGTATACTTGGTGCAATTCTCTGTATCTGCATTATTCTGTATATACACTGCACAGTACCACTTCTCCTGCCCTGTATACTGGGTGTAATTCTCAGCATCTGTATTATTCTGTATATATACACTGCACAGTACCACTTCTACTGTCCTGTATACTAGGTGTAATTCTCAGTATCTGTATTATTCTGTATATACTGTATACACTGCACAGTACCACTTCTCCTGTCCTGTATACTGGGTGTAATTCTCAGTATCTGTATTATTCTGTATATATACACTGCACAGTACCACTTCTCCTGTCCTGTATACTGGGTGTAATTCTCAGTATCTGTATTATTCTGTATATATACACTGCACAGTACCACTTCTCCTGTCCTGTATACTGGGTGTAATTATCAGTATCTGTATTATTCTGTATATATACACCGCAGAGTACCACTGCTCCTGTCCTGTATACTGGGTGTAATTCTCAGTATCTGTATTATTCTGTATATATACACTGCACAGTACCACTTCTCCTGTCCTGTATACTGGGTGTAATTCTCAGTATCTGTATTATTCTGTGTATATACACTGCACAGTACCACTTCTCCTGTCCTGTATACTGGGTGTAATTCCCAGTATCTGTATTATTCTGTGTATATACACTGCACAGTACCACTTCTCCTGTCCTATATACTGGGTGTAATTCACAGTATCTGTATTATCCTGTATATATACACTGCACAGAACCACTTCTCCTGTCCTGTATACTGGGTGTAATTATCAGTATCTGTATTATTTTGTATATATACACTGCACAGTACCATTTCTCCTGTCCTGTGTACTGGGTGTAATTCTCAGCATCTGTATTATTCTGTATATATACACTGCACAGTACCACTTCTCCTATCCTGTATACTGGGTGTAATTCTCAGTATCTGTACTATTCTGTATATATACACTGCACAGTACCACTTCTCCTGTGCTGTATACTGGGTGTAATTCTCAGTATCTGTATTATTCTGTATATATACACTGCACAGTACCACTTCTCCTGTGCTGTATACTGGGTGTAATTCTCAGTATCTGTATTTTTCTGTATATATACACTGCACAGTACCACTTCTCCTGTCCTGTATACTAGGTGTTATTCTCAGTATCTGTATTATTCTGTATATATACACTGCACAGTACCACTTCTCCTGTCCTGTATACTGGGTGTAATTCTCAGTATCTGTATTATTCTGTATATATACACTGCACAGTACCACTTCTCCTGTCCTGTATACTGGGTGTAATTCTCAGTATCTGTATTATTCTGTATATATACACTGCACAGTACCACTTCTCCTGTCCTGTATACTGGGTGTAATTCTCAGTATCTGTATTATTTTGTATATATACACTGCACAGTACCACTTCTCCTGTCCTGTATACTGGGTGTAATTATCAGTATCTGTATTATTCTGTATATATACACTGCACAGTGCCACTTCTCCTGTCCTGTATACTGGGTGTAATTCTCAGTATCTGTATTATTCTGTATATATACACTGCACAGTACCACTTCTCCTGTCCTGTATACTGGGTGTAATTCTCACTATCTGTATTATTCTGTATATATACACTGCACAGTACCACTTCTCCTGTCCTAAATATTGGTTGTAATTCTCAGTATCTGTATTATTCTTTGTATATACACTGCACAGTACTACTTCTCCTGTCCTGTATACTGGGTGTAATTCCCAGTATCTGTATTATTCTGTGTATATACACTGCACAGAACCACTTCTCCTGTCCTGTATACTGGGTGTAATTCTCAGTATCTGTTTTATTCTGTATATATACACTGCACAGTACCACTTCTCCTGTCCTGTATACTGGGTGTAATTATCAGTATCTGTATTATTCTGTATATATACACTGCACAGTACCACTTCTTCTGTCCTGTATACTGGGTGCAATTCTCTGTATCTGTATTATTCTGTATATACATTGCACAGTACCACTTCTCCTGCCCTGTATACTGGGTGTAATTCTCAATATCTGTATTATTCTGTATATATACACTGCACAGAACCACTTTTCCTGTCCTGTATACTGGGTGTAATTCTCAGTATCTGTATTAATCTGTATATATACACAGCACAGTACCACTTCTTCTGTCCTGTATACTGGGTGCAATTCTCTGTATCTGTATTATTCTGTATATACTCTGCACAGTACCACTTCTCCTGCCCTGTATACTGGGTGTAATTCTCAGTATCTGTATTATTCTGTATATATACACTGCACAGTACCACTTCTCCTGTCCTGTATACTGGGTGTAATGCTCAATACATGTATTATTCTGTATATATACACTGCACAGTACCACTTCTCCTGCCCTGTATACTGGGTGTAATTCTCAGTATCTGTATTATTCTGTATATATACACTGCACAGTACCACTTCTCCTGTCCTGTTTACTGGGTGTAATTCTCAGTATCTGTATTATTCTGTATATATACACTGCACAGTACCACTTCTCGTGTCCTGTATACTGAGTGTAATCCTCAGTATCTGTATTATTCTGTGTATATATATATATATATATATACTGCACAGTACCACTGCTCCTGTCCTGTGTACTGGGTGTAATTCTCAGTATCTGTATTATTCTGTATATATACACTGCACATTACCACTTCTCCTGTCCTGTATACTGGGTGTAATTCTCAGTATCTGTATTATTCTGTATATACACTACACAGTACAACTTCACTGTCATGTATACTGGGTGTAATTCTCAGTATCTGTATTATTCTGTATATATACACTGCACAGTACCACTTCTCCTGCCCTGTATACTGGGTGTAATTCTCAGTTTCTGTATTATTCTGTATATACACTGCACAGTACCACTTCTCCTGTCCTGTATACTGGGTGTAATTCTCAGTACCTGTGTTATTCTGTATATATACACTGCACAGTACCACTTCTCCTGCCCTTTATACTGAGTGTTATTCTTAGTATCTCTATTATTCTGTATATATACACTGCACAGTACCACTTCTCCTGTCCTGTATACTAGGTGTAATTCTCAGTATCTGTATAATTCTGTATATATACACTGCACAGTACCACTTCTCCTGCCCTGTACACTGGGTATAATTCTCAGTATCTGTATTATTCTGTATATACACTGCACAGTACCACTTCTCCTGTCCTGTATACTGGGTGTAATTCTCACTACCTGTATTATTCTGTATATATACACTGCACAGTACTACTTCTCCTGTCCTGTATACTGGGTGTAACTCTCAGTACCTGTATTATTCTGTATATATACTCTGCACAGTACCACTTCTCCTGCCCTGTACACTGGGTATAATTCTCAGTATCTGTATTATTCTGTATATACACTGCACAGTACCACTTCTCCTGTCCTGTATACTGGGTGCAATTCTCACTACCTGTATTATTCTGTATATACACTGCACAGTACCACTTCTCCTGTCCTGTATACTGGGTGTAATTCTCAGTATCTGTATTATTCTGTATATATACACTGCACAGTACCACTTTTCCTGTTCTGTATACTGGGTGCAATTCTCTGTATCTGTATTATTCTGTATATATACACTGCACAGTACCACTTCTCCTGTCCTGTATACTAGGTGTAACTCTCAGTACCAGTACCTGTATTATTCTGTATATATACACTGCACAGTACCACTTCTCCTGTCCTGTTTACTGGGTGTAATTCTCAGTATTTGTATTATTCTGTATATATACACTGCACAGTACCACTTCTCCTGTCCTGTATACTGGGTGTAATTCTCAGTATCTGTATTATTCTGTATATATACACTGCACAGTACCACTTCTCCTGTCCTGTATACTGGGTGTAATTATCAGTATCTGTATTATTCTGTATATATACACTGCACAGTGCCACTTCTCCTGTCCTGTATACTGGGTATAATTCTCAGTATCTGTATTATTCTGTATATATACACTGCACAGTACCACTTCTCCTGTCCTGTATACTGGGTGTAATTATCAGTATCTGTATTATTCTGTATATATACACTGCACAGTGCCACTTCTCCTGCCCTGTATACTGGGTGTAATTCTCAGTATCTGTATTATTCTGTATATATACACTGCACAGTACCACTTCTCCTGTCCTGTATACTGGGTGTAATTCTCAGTATCTGTATTATTCTGTATATATACACTGCACAGTACCACTTCTCCTGTCCTGTATACTGGGTGTAATTCTCACTATCTGTATTATTCTGTATATATACACTGCACAGTACCACTTCTCCTGTCCTAAATATTGGTTGTAATTCTCAGTATCTGTATTATTCTTTGTATATACACTGCACAGTACTACTTCTCCTGTCCTGTATACTGGGTGTAATTCCCAGTATCTGTATTATTCTGTGTATATACACTGCACAGAACCACTTCTCCTGTCCTGTATACTGGGTGTAATTCTCAGTATCTGTTTTATTCTGTATATATACACTGCACAGTACCACTTCTCCTGTCCTGTATACTGGGTGTAATTATCAGTATCTGTATTATTCTGTATATATACACTGCACAGTACCACTTCTTCTGTCCTGTATACTGGGTGCAATTCTCTGTATCTGTATTATTCTGTATATACATTGCACAGTACCACTTCTCCTGCCCTGTACACTGGGTGTAATTCTCAATATCTTTATTATTCTGTATATATACACTGCACAGAACCACTTTTCCTGTCCTGTATACTGGGTGTAATTCTCAGTATCTGTATTAATCTGTATATATACACAGCACAGTACCACTTCTTCTGTCCTGTATACTGGGTGCAATTCTCTGTATCTGTATTATTCTGTATATACTCTGCACAGTACCACTTCTCCTGCCCTGTATACTGTGTGTAGTTCTCAGTATCTGTATTATTCTGTATATATACACTGCACAGTACCACTTCTCCTGTCCTGTATACTGGGTGTAATGCTCAATACATGTATTATTCTGTATATATACACTGCACAGTACCACTTCTCCTGCCCTGTATACTGGGTGTAATTCTCAGTATCTGTATTATTCTGTATATATACACTGCACAGTACCACTTCTCCTGTCCTGTTTACTGGGTGTAATTCTCAGTATCTGTATTATTCTGTATATATACACTGCACAGTACCACTTCTCGTGTCCTGTATACTGAGTGTAATCCTCAGTATCTGTATTATTCTGTGTATATATATATACTGCACAGTACCACTGCTCCTGTCCTGTGTACTGGGTGTAATTCTCAGTATCTGTATTATTCTGTATATATACACTGCACAGTACCACTTCTCCTGTCCTGTATACTGGGTGTAATTCTCAGTATCTGTATTATTCTGTATATACACTACACAGTACAACTTCCCTGTCATGTATACTGGGTGTAATTCTCAGTATCTGTATTATTCTGTATATATACACTGCACAGTACCACTTCTCCTGCCCTTTATACTGGGTGTTATTCTCAGTATCTCTATTATTCTGTATATATACACTGCACAGTACCACTTCTCCTGTCCTGTATACTGGGTGTAATTCTCAGTATCTGTATAATTCTGTATATATACACTGCACAGTACCACTTCTCCTGCCCTGTACACTGGGTATAATTCTCAGTATCTGTATTATTCTGTATATACACTGCACAGTACCACTTCTCCTGTCCTGTATACTGGGTGTAATTCTCACTACCTGTATTATTCTGTATATATACACTGCACAGTACTACTTCTCCTGTCCTGTATACTGGGTGTAACTCTCAGTACCTGTATTATTCTGTATATATACTCTGCACAGTACCACTTCTCCTGCCCTGTACACTGGGTATAATTCTCAGTATCTGTATTATTCTGTATATACACTGCACAGTACCACTTCTCCTGTCCTGTATACTGGGTGTAATTCTCAGTATCTGTATTATTCTGTATATATACACTGCACAGTACCACTTTTCCTGTTCTGTATACTAGGTGTAACTCTCAGTACCAGTACCTGTATTATTCTGTATATATACACTGCACAGTACCACTTCTCCTGTCCTGTTTACTGGGTGTAATTCTCAGTATTTGTATTATTCTGTATATATACACTACACAGTACCACTTCTCCTGTCCTGTATACTGGGTGTAATTCTCAGTATCTGTATTATTCTGTATATACACTGCACAGTACCACTTCTCCTGTCCTGTATACTGGGTGCAATTCTCTGTATCTGTATTATTCTGTATATATACACTGCACAGTACCACTTCTCCTGTCCTGTATATTGGGTGTAACTCTCAGTATCTGTATTATTCTGTATATATACACTGCACAGTACCACTTCTCCTGTCCTGTATACTGGGTGTAATTCTCAGTATTTGTATTATTCTGTATATATACACTACACAGTACCACTTCTCCTGTCCTGTATACTGGGTGTAATTCTCAGTATCTGTATTATTCTGTATATACACTGCACAGTACCACTTCTCCTGTCCTGTATACTGGGTGCAATTCTCTGTATCTGTATTATTCTGTATATACACTGCACAGTACCACTTCTCCTGCCCTGTATACTGGGTGTAATTCTCAGTATCTGTATTATTCTGTATATATACACTGCACAGTACCATTTCTCCTGTCCTGTATACTGGGTGTAATGCTCAATACATGTATTATTCTGTATATATACACTGCACAGTACCACTTCTCCTGCCCTGTATACTGGGTGTAATTCTCAGTATCTGTATTATTCTGTATATATACACTGCACAGTACCACTTCTCCTGTCCTGTTTACTGGGTGTAATTCTCAGCATCTGTATTATTCTGTATATATTCACTGCACAGTACCACTTCTCCTATCCGGTATACTGGGTGTGATGTACAATATCTGCAAGATATGTTTTCTGTTGCAATGTGCTAACAAATCCTCCATCCTAGGACATTGTAAACTGTCAGTAGTAGGAATTCCTTCCCCCCAGGTTTTACCAACCCTGCCACTTCCTCTGGAAGAGCAGGAATGTTAATTAGCTAGACCATCTTCCTCACACCATTTGGCTTCTCTCAGCTGAAAGAAAAATGCGGGAAAAGGTCTTTGTTTGAAATAAAACTTTAAGAGCCTGCCCTGCGAAAACCGTACCAAGTAGAGATATGAAAATCATATTTTTGTAACCTGAGCGGTCCCAGCTTCGAGACCGCGTATGTTTCGAAGTTCTACCCTGTCCAGAACATGAGATAGGATTTGCGCCCAAATGGATGGTCATATCGCATAGATGTTTGATGTTTTCTTGATAGGCTCATTACGCTGGGAAACATGATACCACTGATGAGTCCATACCAGCTTCTCCCATAAAGTTATAGCTAATCTAAGTTTTGTAGCCAAAACATAACTTGGATAAGAGAGGTGGGATCAACCCAGAATGCACCTCTCTGTGATGTCACATAGGAAAGTCTATAAGGCATTCCCTGGCAGAACCAGCTCAGAACAGCTGCAGAGTCCGTGCTGACAAGAACTCAGATGAGCGGAGAAGTGCAGCTCCGCCTCCACCCACCTTAGCCGCATGGTCTGCCTAAGGAACAATATGGAACTGTGAGTGTAATCTCTTTGTTTTCTCCACTTTTATTTTATACCTGTACTGTACATATTTTATGTCTCAATTTTATAGCAACTTTTATCTGTAATCACTGTCCTCTTTCGGAAAATAAATGAAATAATTATTTAGATCTGTCTCTATGCTCTAAGACTCGAACTATATGCCTTTGATAGATAATCGCTACTAATTCAAGGGGTTTGCCATGGACCCTCTTAATTTAACACTGTGAATTAAGTAACCGTGACTGGTGGCAGCGCGTTGTGTACGGCTATTACGGCTTGCTGGCAGTCTAGAAGGGTCTTATATTGCTGAGTAAGGGGCTTCAGCCACAGCATTGATAATTCCCTTACTGCAGAAGCCTAATTGCCGGTTCACAACAGGCAGCCCGTCCGGCGACCAATTATCCTAGGTGCAGTTCCCTAACTGACCTGAGGGTAAGGGGGGCGCCGGAGAGCTGCGAGTTCCAAAGTGGAACTGAGAAAGTGGGATATACATAAATCCCCGCAGTACTTGGAAGATTGATAGCAGTGGTGGGGCATCCAAATTAAACTCCCCCTGCGGCAAATTGTAGAGCGAGATTAGCTTGCTGGATATTTTTGTCACATGGTGCCGGTGGTGGGATAACTAAGATAAGCCCCAACGGTGCCTGTGATAGCCGTGTGCCACTTCTCCTGTCCTGTATACTGGGTGTAATTATCAGTATCTGTATTATTTTGTATATATACACTGCACAGTACCATTTCTCCTGTCCTGTGTACTGGGTGTAATTCTCAGCATCTGTATTATTCTGTATATATACACTGCACAGTACCACTTCTCCTATCCTGTATACTGGGTGTAATTCTCAGTATCTGTACTATTCTGTATATATACACTGCACAGTACCACTTCTCCTGTGCTGTATACTGGGTATAATTCTCAGTATCTGTATTATTCTGTATATATACACTGCACAGTACCACTTCTCCTGTCCTGTATACTGGGTGTAATTCTCAGTATCTGTATTTTTCTGTATATATACACTGCACAGTACCACTTCTCCTGTCCTGTATACTAGGTGTAATTCTCAGTATCTGTATTATTCTGTATATATACACTGCACAGTACCACTTCTCCTGTCCTGTATACTGGGTGTAATTCTCAGTATCTGTATTATTCTGTATATATACACTGCACAGTACCACTTCTCCTGTCCTGTATACTGGGTGTAATTCTCAGTATCTGTATTATTCTGTATATATACACTGCACAGTACCACTTCTCCTGTCCTGTATACTGGGTGTAATTCTCAGTATCTGTATTATTCTGTATATATACACTGCACAGTACCACTTCTCCTGTCCTGTATACTGGGTGTAATTATCAGTATCTGTATTATTCTGTATATATACACTGCACAGTGCCACTTCTCCTGTCCTGTATACTGGGTGTAATTCTCAGTATCTGTATTATTCTGTATATATACACTGCACAGTACCACTTCTCCTGTCCTGTATACTGGGTGTAATTCTCACTATCTGTATTATTCTGTATATATACACTGCACAGTACCACTTCTCCTGTCCTAAATATTGGTTGTAATTCTCAGTATCTGTATTATTCTTTGTATATACACTGCACAGTACTACTTCTCCTGTCCTGTATACTGGGTGTAATTCCCAGTATCTGTATTATTCTGTGTATATACACTGCACAGAACCACTTCTCCTGTCCTGTATACTGGGTGTAATTCTCAGTATCTGTTTTATTCTGTGTATATATACACTGCACAGTACCACTTCTCCTGTCCTGTATACTGGGTGTAATTATCAGTATCTGTATTATTCTGTATATATACACTGCACAGTACCACTTCTTCTGTCCTGTATACTGGGTGCAATTCTCTGTATCTGTATTATTCTGTATATACATTGCACAGTACCACTTCTCCTGCCCTGTATACTGGGTGTAATTCTCAATATCTGTATTATTCTGTATATACACTGCACAGAACCACTTTTCCTGTCCTGTATACTCGGTGTAATTCTCAGTATCTGTATTAATCTGTATATATACACAGCACAGTACCACTTCTTCTGTCCTGTATACTGGGTGTAATCCTCAGTATCTGTATTATTCTGTGTATATATATATATACTGCACAGTACCACTGCTCCTGTCCTGTGTACTGGGTGTAATTCTCAGTATCTGTATTATTCTGTATATATACACTGCACAGTACCACTTCTCCTGTCCTGTATACTGGGTGTAATTCTCAGTATCTGTATTATTCTGTATATACACTACACAGTACAACTTCCCTGTCATGTATACTGGGTGTAATTCTCAGTATCTGTATTATTCTGTATATATACACTGCACAGTACCACTTCTCCTGCCCTGTATACTGGGTGTAATTCTCAGTTTCTGTATTATTCTGTATATACACTGCACAGTACCACTTCTCCTGTCCTGTATACTGGGTGTAATTCTCAGTACCTGTGTTATTCTGTATATATACACTGCACAGTACCACTTCTCCTGCCCTTTATACTGGGTGTTATTCTCAGTATATCTATTATTCTGTATATATACACTGCACAGTACCACTTCTCCTGTCCTGTGTACTGGGTGTAATTCTCAGTATCTGTATAATTCTGTATATATACACTGCACAGTACCACTTCTCCTGCCCTGTACACTGGGTATAATTCTCAGTATCTGTATTATTCTGTATATACACTGCACAGTACCACTTCTCCTGTCCTGTATACTGGGTGTAATTCTCACTACCTGTATTATTCTGTATATATACACTGCACAGTACTACTTCTCCTGTCCTGTATACTGGGTGTAACTCTCAGTACCTGTATTATTCTGTATATATACTCTGCACAGTACCACTTCTCCTGCCCTGTACACTGGGTATAATTCTCAGTATCTGTATTATTCTGTATATACACTGCACAGTACCACTTCTCCTGTCCTGTATACTGGGTGCAATTCTCACTACCTGTATTATTCTGTATATACACTGCACAGTACCACTTCTCCTGTCCTGTATACTGGGTGTAATTCTCAGTATCTGTATTATTCTGTATATATACACTGCACAGTACCACTTTTCCTGTTCTGTATACTGGGTGCAATTCTCTGTATCTGTATTATTCTGTATATATACACTGCACAGTACCACTTCTCCTGTCCTGTATACTAGGTGTAACTCTCAGTACCAGTACCTGTATTATTCTGTATATATACACTGCACAGTACCACTTCTCCTGTCCTGTTTACTGGGTGTAATTCTCAGTATTTGTATTATTCTGTATATACACTACACAGTACCACTTCTCCTGTCCTGTATACTGGGTGTAATTCTCAGTATCTGTATTATTCTGTATATACACTGCACAGTACCACTTCTCCTGTCCTGTATACTGGGTGCAATTCTCTGTATCTGTATTATTCTGTATATATACACTGCACAGTACCACTTCTCCTGTCCTGTATATTGGGTGTAACTCTCAGTATCTGTATTATTCTGTATATATACACTGCACAGTACCACTTCTCCTGTCCTGTATACTGGGTGTAATTCTCAGTATTTGTATTATTCTGTATATATACACTACACAGTACCACTTCTCCTGTCCTGTATACTGGGTGTAATTCTCAGTATCTGTATTATTCTGTATATACACTGCACAGTACCACTTCTCCTGTCCTGTATACTGGGTGCAATTCTCTGTATCTGTATTATTCTGTATATACACTGCACAGTACCACTTCTCCTGCCCTGTATACTGGGTGTAATTCTCAGTATCTGTATTATTCTGTATATATACACTGCACAGTACCATTTCTCCTGTCCTGTGTACTGGGTGTAATTCTCAGCATCTGTATTATTCTGTATATATACACTGCACAGTACCACTTCTCCTATCCGGTATACTGGGTGTGATGTACAATATCTGCAAGATATGTTTTCTGTTGCAATGTGCTAACAAATCCTCCATCCTAGGACATTGTAAACTGTCAGTAGTAGGAATTCCTTCCCCTCAGGTTTTACCAACCCTGCCACTTCCTCTGGAAGAGCAGGAATGTTAATTAGCTAGACCATCTTCCTCACACCATTTGGCTTCTCTCAGCTGAAAGAAAAATGCGGGAAAAGGTCTTTGTTTGAAATAAAACTTTAAGAGCCTGCCCTGCGAAAACCGTACCAAGTAGAGATATGAACATCATATTTTTGTAACCTGAGCGGTTCCAGCTTCGAGACCGCGTATGTTTCGAAGTTCTACCCTGTCCAGAACATGAGATAGGATTTGCGCCCAAATGGATGGTCATATCGCATAGATGTTTGATGTTTTCTTGATAGGCTCATTACGCTGGGAAACATGATACCACTGATGAGTCCATACCAGCTTCTCCCATAAAGTTATAGCTAATCTAAGTTTTGTAGCCAAAACATAACTTGGATAAGAGAGGTGGGATCAACCCAGAATGCACCTCTCTGTGATGTCACATAGGAAAGTCTATAAGGCATTCCCTTGCAGAACCAGCTCAGAACAGCTGCAGAGTCCGTGCTGACAAGAACTCAGATGAGCGGAGAAGTGCAGCTCCGCCTCCACCCACCTTAGCCGCATGGTCTGCCTAAGGAACAATATGGAACTGTGAGTGTAATCTCTTTGTTTTCTCCACTTTTATTTTATACCTGTACTGTACATATTTTATGTCTCAATTTTATAGCAACTTTTATCTGTAATCACTGTCCTCTTTCGGAAAATAAATGAAATAATTATTTAGATCTGTCTCTATGCTCTAAGACTCGAACTATATGCCTTTGATAGATAATCGCTACTAATTCAAGGGGTTTGCCACGGACCCTCTTAATTTAACACTGTGAATTAAGTAACCGTGACTGGTGGCAGCGCGTTGTGTACGGCTATTACGGCTTGCTGGCAGTCTAGAAGGGTCTTATATTGCTGAGTAAGGGGCTTCAGCCACAGCATTGATAATTCCCTTACTGCAGAAGCCTAATTGCCGGTTCACAACAGGCAGCCCGTCCGGCGACCAATTATCCTAGGTGCAGTTCCCTGACTGACCTGAGGGTAAGGGGGGCGCCGGAGGGCTGCGAGTTCCAAAGTGTAACTGAGAAAGTGGGATATACATAAATCCCCGCAGTACTTGGAAGATTGATAGCAGTGGTGGGGCATCCAAATTAAACTCCCCCTGCGGCAAATTGTAGAGCGAGATTAGCTTGCTGGATATTTTTGTCACATGGTGCCGGTGGTGGGATAACTAAGATAAGCCCCAACGGTGCCTGTGATAGCCGTGTGCCGGCATTCTGTCACGTCCCTCCGTCCGCTGATACACCCGGGTCAGTGGTGGGATTGTGACATAGTGGTGACACAGGGTCCGCTGTCCGTCGCGTTTTGGTGGCAGCGGGACCCCCGTTAGTGTCGCCCGTAAGTAAACGAACGGCGGTGGGCTGTTCGTCACACTGGGTGTAATTCTCAGTATCTGTACTATTCTGTATATATACACTGCACAGTACCACTTCTTCTGTCCTGTATACTGGGTGTAATTCTTAGTATCTGTATTATTCTGTATATATACAATGCACAGTACCACTTCTCCTGTCCTGTATACTGGGTGTAATTCTCAGTATCTGTATTATTCTGTATTTATGCACTGCACAGTACCACTTCTCCTGTGCTGTATACTGGGTGTAATTCTCAGTATCTGTATTATTCTGTATATATATACTGCACAGTACCACTTCTCCTGTCCTGTATACTGGGTGTAATTCTCAGTATCTGTATTATTCTGTATATATACACTGCACAGTACCACTTCTCCTGTCCTGTATACTAGGTGTAATTCTCAGTATCTGTATTATTCTGTATATATACACTGCACAGTACCACTTCTCCTGTCCTGTATACTGGGTGCAATTCTCAGTATCTGCATTATTCTGTATATATACACTGCACAGTACCACTTCTCCTGTCCTGTATACTGGGTGTAATTCTCAGTATTTGTATTATTCTGTATATATACACTACACAGTACCACTTCTCCTGTCCTGTATACTGGGTGTAATTCTCAGTATCTGTATTATTCTGTATATACACTGCACAGTACCACTTCTCCTGTCCTGTATACTGGGTGCAATTCTCTGTATCTGTATTATTCTGTATATATACACTGCACAGTACCACTTCTCCTGTCCTGTATACTGGGTGTAACTCTCAGTATCTGTATTATTCTGTATATATACACTTCACAGTACCACTTCTCCTGTCCTGTATACTGGGTGTAATTCTCAGTATTTGTATTATTCTGTATATATACACTACACAGTACCACTTCTCCTGTCCTGTATACTGGGTGTAATTCTCAGTATCTGTATTATTCTGTATATACACTGCACAGTACCACTTCTCCTGTCCTGTATACTGGGTGCAATTCTCTGTATCTGTATTATTCTGTATATACACTGCACAGTACCACTTTTCCTGCCCTGTATACTGGGTGTAATTCTCAATATCTGTAATATTTTGTATATATACACTGCACAGTACCATTTCTCCTGTCCTGTGTACTGGGTGTAATTCTCAGCATCTGTATTATTCTGTATATATACACTGCACTGTACCACTTCTCCTATCCTTTATACTGGGTGTAATTCTTAGTATCTGTATTATTCTGTATATATACACTGCACAGTACCACTTCTCCTGTCCTGTATACTGGGTGTAATTCTCAGTATCTGTATTATTCTGTACATATACACTGCACAGTACCACTTCTCCTGTCCTGTATACTGGGTGTAATTCTCAGTATCTGTATTATTCTGTATGTATGCACTGCACAGTACCACTTCTCCTGTGCTGTATACTAGGTGTAATTCTCAGTATCTGTATTATTCTGTATATATACACTGCACAGTACCACTTCTCCTGTCCTGTATACTGGGTGTAATTCTCAGTATCTGTATTATTCTGTATATATACACTGCACAGTACCACTTATCCTGTCCTGTATACTAGGTGTAATTCTCAGTATCTGTATTATTCTGTATATAAACACTGCACAGTACCACTTCTCCTGTCCTGTATACTGGGTGTAATTCTCAGTATCTGTATTATTCTGTATATATACACTGCACAGTACCACTTCTCCTGTCCTGTATACTGGGTGTAATTCTCAGTATCTGTATTATTCTGTATATATACACTGCACAGTACCACTTCTCCTGTCCTGTATACTGGGTGTAATTATCAGTATCTGTATTATTCTGTATATATACACTGCAGAGTACCACTGCTCCTGTCCTGTATACTGGGTGTAATTCTCAGTATCTGTATTATTCTGCATATATACACTGCACAGTACCACTTCTCCTGTCCTGTATACTGGGTGTAATTCTCTGTATCTGTATTATTCTGTGTATATAGACTGCACAGTACCACTTCTCCTGTCCTGTATACTGTGTGTAATTCCCAGTATCTGTATTATTCTGTGTATATACACTGCACAGTACCACTTCTCCTGTCCTGTATACTGGGTGTAATTCTCAGTATCTGTATTATCCTGTATATATACACTTCACAGAACCACTTCTCCTGTCCTGTATACTGGGTGTAATTATCAGTATCTGTATTATTTTGTATATATACACTGCACAGTACCACTTCTCCTATCCTGTATACTGGGTGTAATTCTCAGTATCTGTACTATTCTGTATATATACACTGCACAGTACCACTTCTCCTGTGCTGTATACTGGGTGTAATTCTCAGTATCTGTATTATTCTGTATATATACACTGCACAGTACCACTTCTCCTGTCCTGTATACTGGGTGTAATTCTCAGTATCTGTATTATTCTGTGTATATAGACTGCACAGTACCACTTCTCCTGTCCTGTATACTGGGTGTAATTCCCAGTATCTGTATTATTCTGTGTATATACACTGCACAGTACCACTTCTCCTGTCCTGTATACTGGGTGTAATTCACAGTATCTGTATTATCCTGTATATATACACTGCACAGAACCACTTCTCCTGTCCTGTATAATGGGTGTAATTATCAGTATCTGTATTATTTTGTATATATACACTGCACAGTACCACTTCTCCTATCCTGTATACTGGGTGTAATTCTCAGTATCTGTACTATTCTGTATATATACACTGCACAGTACCACTTCTCCTGTGCTGTATACTGGGTGTAATTCTCAGTATCTGTATTATTCTGTATATATACACTGCACAGTACCACTTCTCCTGTCCTGTATACTGGGTGTAATTCTCAGTATCTGTATTTTTCTGTATATATACACTGCACAGTACCACTTCTCCTGTCCTGTATACTAGGTGTAATTCTCAGTATCTGTATTATTCTGTATATATACACTGCACAGTACCACTTCTCCTGTCCTGTATACTGGGTGTAATTCTCAGTATCTGTATTATTCTGTATATATACACTGCACAGTACCACTTCTCCTGTCCTGTATACTGGGTGTAATTCTCAGTATCTGTATTATTCTGTATATATACACTGCACAGTACCACTTCTCCTGTCCTGTATACTGGGTGTAATTCTCAGTATCTGTATTATTCTGTATATATACACTGCACAGTACCACTTCTCCTGTCCTGTATACTTGGTGTAATTCTCAGTATCTGTATTATTCTGTATATATACACTGCACAGTACCACTTCTCCTGTCCTGTATACTGGGTGTAATTCTCAGTATCTGTATTATTCTGTATATATACACTGCACAGTACCACTTCTCCTGTCCTGTATACTGGGTGTAATTATCAGTATCTGTATTATTCTGTATATACACTGCAGAGTACCACTGCTCCTGTCCTGTATACTGGGTGTAATTCTCAGTATCTGTATTATTCTGTATATATACACTGCACAGTACCACTTCTCCTGTCCTGTATACTGGGTGTAATTCTCAGTATCTGTATTATTCTGTGTATATACACTGCACAGTACCAATTCTCCTGTCCTGTATACTGGGTGTAATGCCCAGTATCTGTATTATTCTGTATATATACACTGCACAGTACCACTTCTCCTGTCCTGTATACTGGGTGTAATTATCAGTATCTGTATTATTCTGTATATACACTGCAGAGTACCACTGCTCCTGTCCTGTATACTGGGTGTAATTCTCAGTATCTGTATTATTCTGTATATATACACTGCACAGTACCACTTCTCCTGTCCTGTATACTGGGTGTAATTCTCAGTATCTGTATTATTCTGTGTATATACACTGCACAGTACCAATTCTCCTGTCCTGTATACTGGGTGTAATGCCCAGTATCTGTATTATTCTGTGTATATACACTGCACAGTACCACTTCTACTGTCCTGTATACTGGGTGTAATTCTCAGTATCTGTATTATCCTGTATATATACACTGCACAGAACCACTTTTCCTGTCCTGTATACTGGGTGTAATCCTCAGTATCTGTATTATTCTGTATATATACACTGCACAGTACCACTTTTCCTGTCCTGTATACTGGGTGTAATTCTCAGTATCTGTATTATTCTGTATATATACACTGCACAGTACCACTTCTCCTGTCCTGTATACTGGGTGCAATTCTCTGTATCTGCATTATTCTGTATATACACTGCACAGTACCACTTCTCCTGCCCTGTATACTGGGTGTAATTCTCAGCATCTGTATTATTCTGTATATATACACTGCACAGTACCACTTCTCCTGTCCTGTATACTGGGTGTAATCCTCAGTATCTGTATTATTCTGTATGTATACACTGCACAGTACCACTTCTCCTGTCCTGTATACTGGATGTAATTCTCAGTCACTGTATTATTCTGTACATATACACTGTACAGTACCGCTTCTCCTGACCTGTACACTGGGTGTAATTTTCAGTATCTGTATTATTCTGTATATATACACTGCACAGTACCACTTCTCCTAACCTGTATACTGGGTGTAATTCTCAATATCTGTAGTATTATTCTTTATATATACACTGCACAGTGCCACTTCTCCTGCACTGTATACTGGGTGTAATTCTCAGTTTCTGTATCATTCTGTATATATATCCACTGCACAGTACCAATTCTCCTGTCCTGTATACTGGGTGTAATTCTCAGTATCTGTATTATTCTGTATATACACACTGCACAGTACCACTTCTCCTGTCCTTTATACTGGGTGTAATTCTCAGTATCTGTATTATTCTGTGTATATACACTTCACAGTACCACTTCTCCTGTCCTGTATACTTGGTGTAATTCTCAGTATCTGTATTATTCTGTATATATTCTCTGCACAGTATCACTTCTCCTGTCCTGTATGCTGGGTGTAATTCTCAGTATCTGTATTATTCTGTATATATACACTGTACAGTACCACTTCTCCTGTCCTTTATACTGGGTGTAATTCTCAGTATCTGTATTATTCTGTGTATATACTCTGCACAGTACCACTTCTCCTGTCCTGTATACTGGGTGTAATTCCCAGTATCTGTATTATTCTGTGTATATACACTGCACAGTACCACTTCTCCTGTCCTGTATACTGGGTGTAATTCTCAGTATCTGTATTATCCTGTATATATACACTGCACAGAACCACTTCTCCTGTCCTGTATACTGGGTGTAATTATCAGTATCCGTATTATTCTGTATATATACACTGCACAGTACCACTTCTCCTGTCCTGTACACTGGGTGTAATCCTCAGTATCTGTATTATTCTGTATATATACACTACACAGTACCACTTTTCCTGTCCTGTATACTGGGTGTAATTCTCAGTATCTGTATTATTCTGTATATATACACTGCACAGTACCACTTCTCCTGTCCTGTATACTGGGTGCAATTCTCTGTATCTGCATTATTCTGTATATACTCTGCACAGTACCACTTCTCCTGCCCTGTATACTGGGTGTAATTCTCAGCATCTGTATTATTCTGTATATATACACTGCACAGTACCACTTCTCCTGTCCTGTATACTGAGTGTAATCCTCAGTATCTGTATTATTCTGTATGTATACACTGCACAGTACCACTTCTCCTGTCCTGTATACTGGATGTAATTCTCAGTCACTGTATTATTCTGTATATATACACTGTACAGTACCACTTCTCCTGTCCTGTATACTGGGTGTAATTCTCAGTATCTGTATTATTCTGTATATATACACTGCAGAGTACAACTTCTCCTGACCTGTACACTGGGTGTAATTTTCAGTATCTGTATTATTCTGTATATATACACTGCACAGTACCACTTCTCCTGTCCTGTATACTGGGTGTAATTCTCAATATCTGTATTATTCTTTATATATACACTGCACAGTGCCACTTCTCCTGCACTGTATACTGGGTGTAATTCTCAGTTTCTGTATCATACTGTATATATACACTGCACAGTACCACTTCTCCTGTCCTGTATACTAGGTGTAATTCTCAGTATCTGTATTATTCTGTATATATACACTGCACAGTACCACTTTTCCTGTCCTGTAAACTGGGAGTAATTCTCAGTATCTGTATTATTCTGTATATATACACTGCACAGTACCACTTCTTCTGTCCTGTATACTGGGTGCAATTCTCTGTATCTGTATTATTCTGTATATACACTGCACAGTACCACTTCTCCTGCCCTGTATACTGGGTGTAATTCTCAGTATCTGTATTATTCTGTATATATACACTGCACAGTACCACTTCTCCTGTCCTGTATACTGGGTGTAATTCTCAGTACCTGTGTTATTCTGTATATATACACTGCACAGTACCACTTCTCCTGTCCTGTATACTGGGTGTAATTCTCAGTATCTGTATTATTCTGTATATATACACTGCACAGTACCACTTCTCCTGTCCTGTTTACTGAGTGTAATCCTCAGTATCTGTATTATTCTGTGTATATATATACTGCACAGTACCACTGCTCCTGTCCTGTGTACTGGGTGTAATTCTCAGTATCTGTATTATTCTGTATATATACACTGCACAGTACCACTTCTCCTGTCCTGTATACTGGGTGTAATTCTCAGTATCTGTATTATTGTGTATATACTACACAGTACAACTTCCCTGTCATGTATACTGGGTGTAATTCTCAGTATCTGTATTATTCTGTATATACACTGCACAGTACCACTTCTCCTGTCCTGTATACTGGGTGTAATTCTCAGTATCTGTATTATTCTGTATATATACACTGCACAGTACCACTTCTCCTGCCCTGTATACTGGGTGTAATTCTCAGTATCTGTATTATTCTGTATATACACTGCACAGTACCACTTCTCCTGTCCTGTATACTGGGTGTAATTCTCAGTATCTGCATTATTCTGTATATATACACTGCACAGTACCACTTCTCCTGTCCTGTATACTGGGTGTAATTCTCAGTAACTGTGTTATTCTGTATATATACACTGCACAGTACCACTTCTCCTGCCCTTTATACTGGGTGTTATTCTCTGTATCTGTATTATTCTGTATATATACACTGCACAGTACCACTTCTCCTGTCCTGTATACTGGGTGTAATTCTCAGTATCTGTATTATTCTGTGTATATATACACTGCACAGTACCACTTCTCCTGCCCTGTATACTGGGTATAATTCTCAGTATCTGTATTATTCTGTATATACACTGCACAGTACCACTTCTCCTGTCCTGTATACTGGGTGTAATTCTCACTACCTGTATTATTCTGTATATACACTGCACAGTACCACTTCTCCTGTCCTGTATAGTGGGTGTAATTCTCACTATCTGTATTATTCTGTATATATACACTGCACAGTAGTACTTCTCCTGTCCTGTATACTGGGTGTAATTCTCCGTATCTGTATTATTCTGTATATATACACTATGTGACGAACAGCCCACCGCCGTTCGTCCACTTACGGGCGACACTAACGGGGTTCCCGCTGCCACCAAAACGCGACGGACAGCGGACCCTGTGTCACCACTATGTCACAATCCCACCACTGACACCGGTGTATCAGCGGAAGGAGGGGCGGGACACAATGCCGGCACACGGCTATCACAGGCGCAGTGGGGCTTATCTTAGTTATCCCAACACTGGCACCATGTGACCAAAAATATCCAGCAAGCTAATCTCGCTCTACAATTTGCCGCAGGGGGAGTTTAATTTGGATGCCCCACCACTGCTATCAATCTTCCAAGTACTGCGGGGATTTATGTATATCCCACTTTCTCAGTTCCACTTTGGAACTTGCAGCTCTCCGGCGCCCCCCTTACCCTCAGGTCAGTCAGGGAACTGCACCTAGGATACTTGGTCGCCGGACGGGCTGCCTGTTGTGAACCGGCAATTAGGCTTCTGCAGTAAGTGAATTATGAATGCTGGTGCCGCAGACCCTTCTAGACTGCCAGCAAGCCGCAATAGCCGTACACAACGCGCTGCCACCAGTCACAGTTACTTAATTCACAGTGTCAAATTAAGAGGGTCCGTGGCAAACCCCTTGAATGAGTAGCGATTATCTATCAAAGGCGTATAGTTCGAGTCTTAGAGCATAGAGACAGATCTAAATAATAATTTCATTTATTTTCCGAAAGAGGACAGTGATTACAGATAAAAGTTGATATAAAATTGAGACATAAAATATGTACAGTACAGGTATAAAATAAAAGTGGAGAAAACAAAGAGATTACACTCACAGTTCCATATTGTTCCTTAGGCAGACCATGCGGCTAAGGTGGGTGGAGGCGGAGCTGCACTTCTCCGCTCATCTGGGTCTTTCTAGCACGACGACTTGAGCTGTTCTGCTCTGGTTTTGTCCAGGAAATGCTTTATAGACTTGCTATGTGACATCACGGAGAGATGCATGCTGGGTTAATCCCACCTCTCTCTTTTGGATGTAGAATTACACTAGAAAACTTATACTAATCATAACTCCGTGGGGGCAGCCCGCACAGACACATATAGGGCATCATTGGTTGTGATTTGTTGAGTACAATAATTCAAGACCAAATATGCAGTAGTTCTGATACACCGTTTAGCTGGAACACATATCTCAGGTTCTGAAAGGATTAGGCTTCGCCAGAACCACGGCAGCGACGCTGTGACCGCCCGGATAACAAAAATGTGATTTTCATATCTCTAGGGTATTTGGTTCTTATGGTATAGTCTCTCATAGTTTTATTCGTTTCAAACAAAGAAGTTTTTCCCGCTCTGAAGAGGAGAGAAGGAAACAAATGGTTGTAATAGCAGGGGGGTCTCCTATTACTAGTGCGAACACAGGCTGTAGAGGAGGGGGGGTGGCACTGCTCTGTGTGTGTGAAGGGAGGAGGGATGAAGCTGCAGAGCTAGCAGCCTGGATTGTCATATCTGCCGGATCTTTCTGGAAAGTTACAACAGAAAACATCATATTTTGTGGACAAAACCCCATACCTCACAGACATTGTACATCACACCTCCCCCCTTAAGAGGGCGCTAAGGAGGCATTACCTCTCGGTAATCGGCCATGCGCACCTCAACGGGTTCGCCCCGGCGTGACAACCCATCGGCATTGCCGTTTTCACTGCCCTTCCTGTGTTTTACAGTGAAGTCGTACTGTTGAAGGGCAAGGCTCCAGCGGAGCAACCTTCCATTGGTTCCGGACACTGTGTGCAACCAGCTCAGAGGGTTGTGGTCAGTTACCACCGCTAAGGCACGCCCGTACAGGTAGGGCTGCAAACGCTGCAGTGCCCACACCATGGCCAGACACTCCTTCTCGATGCTCGAGTATGCCACTTCCCTCGGCAAAAGTTTCCGGCTCAGGTACAACACGGCGTGCTCTTGGTCCCCCGAGTCGACCTGGCTAAGCACAGCACCGAGGCCAAACTCGCTGGCGTCGGTCTGTACCAGAAACGGGCGACTGCTGTCGACTGCTCTCAACACTGGAGAGTTGCACAGGGCTGCTTTCAAAGCTTGGAAAGCCGCCTCACAGTCATCTGTCCAGTTGACTGTTTGGGGTAGCCTCTGCTTGGTGAGGTCAGTCAAGGGTTTGGCAAGGGCGCTATAGTCCTGTACGAACCGCCTATAGTACCCTGCAGTGCCCAAGAAGGACTTCACCTGTTTCTTGGTCCTGGGGGTGGGCCAGGACACGATTGCGTCCACTTTTTCTGGCTCCGGACTCATGGAACCCCCGCCTACCCGGTGCCCCAGGTAGTGGACCTTGCGCATGCCTATCTGGCACTTCCCCGGCTTGATGGTCAGGCCTGCCTTGTGAAGACGCTTGAGCACCTCCTGGAGGTGCTGAAGGTGTTCCTCCCAGGTGGAACTGAAGACGGCAATATCGTCTAAGTACGCCACTGCGTACTCCTCCAGTCCCGGAAGCAGGTGGTTGACCATCCGCTGGAAAGTGGCAGGGGCATTCTTCATGCCGAAGGGCATGACCGTGGACTCGTACAGTCCAAAGGGGGTGATAAAGGCGGATTTCTCCTGCGCCTCAGGGCTCAGGGGAATCTGCCAGTATCCCCGACTCAAATCCATGATGGATATGTAGTTGGCGTTTGTCAACCGCTCGAGCAGATCCTCGATGCGCGGCATTGGGTGGGCATCAGAGGTTGTGATGGCGTTGAGCCCCCTGTAGTCCACGCAGAACCGGGTGGTTCGATCCTTTTTAGGCACGAGGACTACAGGTGAAGCCCACGCGCTTTTTGACCGTCGAATCACCCCCAGCCTTAACATCTCATCGATCTCTTGGCGCATGACTTGTTGCATGAACCGCTAACTCCGTCCTCCCAGGACGGTTGGTGAACACGGGGCGGAAGAGTTCCAGGGTGGCCATCAACTGCAACCGCTGGGACACGGTGAGCGAACCACTTATCTCCATGTCCTCAATGGACCCATTGGCCTTGGCCTGGGCCAGCATGTCCAGGAGGGAATCTTCCTCCCCATCCTCTGGCAGATTGCAGACCGGTAGGACGCAAGCTTCACGTTCGTAGTGCGCCTTCAGCATGTTGACGTGAAAGGCCTTGCACCTACCCCGAGCATGGTCAGGCGTGACCACCTAGGTGACCGGGTTGAGCTGTTGGTGGACGACGTATGGGCCTTCCCAGGCTGCCTGAAGCTTATCCGTTGGTACAGGGACCAGCACCCAGACCTTTTGACCCACCTGGTAGGTCCGCTCCCGGGCGTTCTGGTCGTACCAGCGCTTCTGGTCAGCCTGAGCCTGCGTCATGTTGTCATGCACCAACTGCGTCAAGGTCTGCATCTTGTCACGGAAGCGCATGACATAATCCACGATGGACACTTCTGTGGGGTTTGGCTCATCTTCCCAGGATTCTCTTATCAACCCAAGGGGTCCCCGGACTCGCCTGCCATACAGGAGCTCGAAGGGGGAGAACCCGGTCGAGGCCTGCGGAACTTCTCTGTAAGCGAACAGCAGGTGTGGGAGGTACCGCTCCCAGTCGCGCCCTTGGGTCTCAACCAGTATGCGGAGCATCTGTTTGAGGGTACCGTTGAAACGTTCACACAAACCATTAGTCTGTGGGTGATACGGACTCGATACCAGCTGCGTCACCTGCATTTTCTCACAGAGAGCCTCCATTAGGCGAGACATGAATTGGGGCCCTTGATCGGTAAGCATCTCCCTGGGAAATCCTACTCTAGAAAAGATGGTCACCAGTGCGTCAGCCACCTTATCTGCCCTGGTTGAAGACAGAGCTACTGCTTCTGGGTACCGGGTAGCGTAGTCTACCACGGTGAGAATGTATCGCTTTCCGGAGCTGCTGGGGACGGACAGCGGTCCTACAATGTCCACCGCGATTCTCTGGAAAGGCTCCTCTATCACCGGCAAAGGAATAAGGGGAGCCTTAAGAGCAGGCCCCGCCTTACCCACTTTTTGACAGGTGGCGCAGGAGCGGCAGTAGTGTGTTACATCTGTCCCCATCTTGGGCCAGTAGAAGTGTTGAGACAGCCGTGCCTTTGTTTTGCTGATCCCCAAGTGTCCAGCGAGTGGAATCTCAGACTTGGAGGTGGGCGTCTCGGCAAGACCTCTCAATTTCTCCAGGCTGGCATCTGTGTGCAGAGCAGCCTGGAACTCCATGCTGGAGGCTGCCAGAAGTGACGTCAGGGTCCCCTCTTTACTGGGACCCTCTGGAACCGGCTCTGGGTTCACCTCTGGTTCAGTCTCTCCTGTAGCAGCAGAGGGTCCAGAAGACAGTGCGTTACCTGCGATCTGGGCACTCTGACTGCGTGTGACAGCTGCTATGTATGCTGTCTCCCTGGGGATTTCTACAGACCCACCAGCCGGTGCTTGCTTGGGCTCTACCTCCCCATCCACCCCCAACACTTCAGGAGCAGTGCTACTTATGGGCCAGTTACCTTCCTCGGTGGCACTGGTCAGCTGCATGGCATTACCTTCCTCATGGTCCCCATGCACCTCCCCATTTCCTTGAGCACCGTTGCTTACTCCTGCCAGGGGTTCCTCAGCCGTCTCACTCCGCAGAGTGACGGGGCTGAGCACTTCGGTACCTGTGGACACATCTACCGCTTCAAAGAAAGGGTTAACGGGTTCAGTCGGCACAGATACATCAACATCATCATCATCCTTCCTAGGAGAAGAATGGTTATCAGTTTGCATTGGTACATTCACATCAGCATCAGCATCGTACCTGGGGAAAGAATGGTTGTTAGTTGCATCATTACTCATCAAGGCATTAGCAGGTAACACATTCAGTTTCCCGTCATCATCATCATCATCAGGGTTAACGTTACCCTTATTATCAGTTTGGGGAAGGGTGTCAGGGACGTAGTATGCAACCATCCGCCCCAAGTTAGTCCCCAATAAAACATCAGTGGGCAGGTTTTCAGACACTCCCACCTCCCTCAACCCGCTCCCAGCACCCCAATCGAGATAAACTCGTGCCACTGGCAAGGGACAACGGGTGCCTCCAATCCCGGTGACAGTCAGGGTTTTCCCCTCAACAAACTCTTCAGGGGCCGCCAGTCCAGGACGGATGAGGGTTCGTTCAGCCCCGGTGTCCTTGAGGCCTGTAGCAAGATGGGCCCCCACCTGAACAGGTTGAACGTTGTCGTCAGCCCTCCCAACCACACCTCCCACCAAAAGAACAGAGGCGTTGGGCCCGGGGGCCTTGGCTGGGGGGTTCTTCGGCCTGTTCGGACAGGCGTAAAAGAAGTGACCAGGCCGCTGGCAGTGGTGACACAGGCGACTGTCAGTAGCCGGCCTGTTGTTGGCAACAGGGACAGGGCCTCCGGAGGGACGGCTAGCTGGGGCATTGGGGTTGGTTGCTGGCTTACCCCCTTTCCAGCTGGTGGCGACTGGCCTCCGCGTCTCGGGCTTCCGGTTGGCCTCGTGGTTGTCGGCGATCTGCACCGCTTTGTCCGCGTTCATTGGTTCGCGGTCCAGGATGAACTGTCGGACCTCAGCTGGGCAGAGATGCAGGAACTGGTCTTTGATCATCAGGTCCCGTAGCTGCTCAAAGGTTTCAACGGACAGTCCATGGATCCACTGGTCAAAGTGGGTCCTGACTCCTTGCACCACATCACTGTAGCTATCATGTGGGCCACGTTGGAGGTGCCAGAACTTCTTTCGGTATACCTCAGGTGTCAGCCGGTATTTGGCGATCAGCGCCTGCTTTATGGCGACATAGTCGTCATCGGCTTCTGGCGGAAGAGAAGCAAATGCCTCCAGGGCTTTGCCTTTTAGCCCTGGGGTCAAGTACCTTGCCCATTGGTCTCTAGGCAGCTGGTACTGTCTGCAGGCTTTCTCAAAGGCTCGCAGGAACGTGTCCAAGTCCCCGTCCTTTTCCATCACGGGAAAATGCTCTGGCCGGGGTTTAGGAGTCTGGAGGCTGCTGGGCTCACCACTTCGGGCTGTGGGGGCATTCCCACCCCGCTGGAGTACCTCCAGTTCATGGGCCCTCTGCGCCTGGCGCTCGGCTCTCTCAGCCTCTGCTCGGCGCTCAGCTCTCTCAGCCTGGGCTTGACGCTCGGCTTGGGCCTCCTGCCGATATTGCTGGATCAGCCTCACCCGCCCATCACTGTCTTCGGCGGGGAGTGCGTCCAAGGCCATTTGCAGATAGGGGTCCACCCCGTTCTGGTTGAATGTGGGGCCAGCGCTCAGGAGTGGAGCCTCTGCTGCAGCCCCATTGCCACTTGGGCCAACTTCTGCGCTCGCTGGATTCTGGTCGTTGTCCAGCTGCACTAGAGCCGCGATCATTTGAGCTCTGTTTTTGTTCGTGGCGTCAAGGCCTTGGTACGTGCATAACCCAGCAAGAACTTCCTTTGTCTGCCGGTTGTACCAAGGTTCTCCTTTTGCCGCCATGGTTGCCAAATAAAAGATCGAAAAAGAAAAACGAAGAAACGGGAGGGGGATACTTGCAAGTACACACTAATGTCTCAGGACTAGTAACCACTGAGTCTGTTCTCCAAAACCTATGATGCAGGATTCCCGCAGGAACCGTGCAGGTTTTTAGTGAGAGAAATGATTGCTCAAACCAAATCACTAATGCTCTAGGATTATCCCACCGCTCTGCCACCAATATGTGACGAACAGCTCACCGCCGTTCGTCCACTTACGGGCGACACTAACGGGGGTCCCGCTGCCACCAAAACGCGACGGACAGCGGACCCTGTGTCACCACTATGTCACAATCCCACCACTGACACCGGTGTATCAGCGGACGGAGGGGCGGGACACAATGCCGGCACACGGCTATCACAGGCGCAGTGGGGCTTATCTTAGTTATCCCAACACTGGCACCATGTGACCAAAAATATCCAGCAAGCTAATCTCGCTCTACAATTTGCCGCAGGGGGAGTTTAATTTGGATGCCCCACCACTGCTATCAATCTTCCAAGTACTGTGGGGATTTATGTATATCCCACTTTCTCAGTTCCACTTTGGAACTTGCAGCTCTCCGGCGCCCCCCTTACCCTCAGGTCAGTCAGGGAACTGCACCTAGGATACTTTGTCGCCGGACGGGCTGCCTGTTGTGAACCGGCAATTAGGCTTCTGCAGTAAGGGAATTATGAATGCTGGTGCCGCAGACCCTTCTAGACTGCCAGCAAGCCGCAATAGCCGTACACAACGCGCTGCCACCAGTCACGGTTACTTAATTCACAGTGTCAAATTAAGAGGGTCCGTGGCAAACACCTTGAATTAGTAGCGATTATCTATCAAAGGCGTATAGTTCGAGTCTTAGAGCATAGAGACAGATCTATATAATTATTTCATTTATTTTCCGAAAGAGGACAGTGATTACAGATAAAAGTTGCTATAAAATTGAGACATAAAATATGTACAGTACAGGTATAAAATAAAAGTGGAGAAAACAAAGAGATTACACTCACAGTTCCATATTGTTCCTTAGGCAGACCATGCGGCTAAGGTGGGTGGAGGCGGAGCTGCACTTCTCCGCTCATCTGGGTCTTTCTAGCACGACGACTTGAGCTGTTCTGCTCTGGTTTTGTCCAGGAAATGCTTTATAGACTTGCTATGTGACATCACGGAGAGATGCATGCTGGGTTAATCCCACCTCTCTCTTTTGGATGTAGAATTACACTAGAAAACTTATACTAATCATAGCTCCGTGGGGGCAGCCCGCACAGACACATATAGGGCATCATTGGTTGTGATTTGTTGAGTACAATAATTCAAGACCAAATATGCAGTAGTTCTGATACACCGTTTATCTGGAACACATATCTCAGGTTCTGAAAGGATTACGCTTCGCCAGAACCACGGCAGTGACGCTGTGACCGCCCGGATTACAAAAATGTGATTTTCATATCTCTAGGGTATTTGGTTCTTATGGTATAGTCTCTCATACTTTTATTCGTTTCAAACAAAGAAGTTTTTCCCGCTCTGAAGAGGAGAGAAGGAAACAAATAGTTGTAACAGCAGGGGGGTCTCCTATTACTAGTGCGAACACAGGCTGTAGAGGAGGGGGGGTGGCACTGCTCTGTGTGTGTGTGAAGGGAGGAGGGATGAAGCTGCAGAGCTAGCAGCCTGGATTGTCATATCTGCCGGATCTTTCTGGAAAGATACAACAGAAAACATCATATTTTGTGGACAAAACCCCATACCTCACAGACATTGTACATCACACACTGCACAGTACCACTTCTCCTGTCCTGTATACTGGGTGTAATTCTCAGTATCTGTATTATTCTGTATATATACACTGCACAGTACCACTTCTCCTGTCCTGTATGCTGGGTGTAATTCTCAGTATCTGTATTATTCTGTATATATACACTGCACAGTACCACTTTTCCTGTTCTGTATACTGGGTGTAATTCTAAGTATCTGTATTATTCTGTATATACACTGCACAGTACTACTTCTCCTGTCCTGTATACTGGGTGCAATTCTCTGTATCTGTATTATTCTGTATATATACACTGCACAGTACCACTTCTCCTGTCCTGTATACTGGGTGTAACTCTCAGTACCTGTATTATTCTGTATATATACACTGCACAGTACCACTTCTCCTGTCCTGTATACTGGGTGTAATTCTCAGTATTTGTATTATTCTGTATATATACACTACACAGTACCACTTCTCCTGTCCTGTATACTGGGTGTAATTCTCAGCATCTGTATTATTCTGTATATATACACTGCACAGTACCACTTCTCCTGTCCTGTATACTGGGTGTAATCCTCAGTATCTGTATTATTCTGTATATATACACTGCACAGCACCACTTCTCCTGTCCTGTATACTGGGTGTAATTCTCAATATCTGTATTATTCTGTATATATACACTGCACAGTACCACTTCTCCTGTCCTGTATACTTTGTGTAATTCTCAGTATCTGTATTATTCTGTATATACACTGCACAGTACCATTTCTCCTGTCCTGTATACTGGGTGTAATTCTCAGTATCTGTGTTATTCTGTATATATACACTGCACAGTACCACTTTTCATGTCCTGTATACTGGGTGTAATTCTCAGTATCTGTATTTTTCTGTATATCTACACTGCACAGTACCACTTCTCCTGTCCTGTATACTGGATGTAATTCTCAGAATCTGTATTATTCTGTATATATGCACTGCACAGTACCACTTCTCCTGTCCTGTATACTGGGTGTAATTCTCAGTATCTCTATTATTCTGTATATACACTGCACAGTACCACTTCTCCTGTCCTGTATACTGGGTGTAATTCTCAGTATCTGTATTAGGCTAGTTTCACATTAGCGTTTTTTGTGCAACGCATCGTGCGCATAAAAAACGCAAAGAAAAACGCAAAACAAATGCGCGTTTTTTAACGTCATGCGCACGCTGATGCGTCAAAAAAACGCAGCGTTGCTTGCGTTTTACATGCGTTTTTGCATGCGTTTTTGTTTTTTTATGCACATGCGTTTTTAGGTGTGACATTTTTTCCATTGTCTAGAGAACATTCTAGACTTGTTTCACTCAAAAACGCATGCGCAAAAAAACGCAAAAATGCGCAAGACCATGCGCACGCATGCGTTCCCATAGACTTCAATGAGTTGTTTTTGCGCATTCCGTGCGCAAGCGTGTGCATGCGTTTTTTTGCCGAGACAGGGCGCACCAAAAAATGCAACATGTTGCGTCTGGCGCGCCTGGCGCAAAAGACAAAAAAACGCATGCGCACGAAAACGCAAGTGTGCGCAAGACCATGCGCACGTCATGTTAAACATAGGTGCGCATGCGCACGGGTGCGCACGATGCGCTGCGCAGAACAGCGCAAATGTGAAACCAGCCTTATTATGTATATACACTGCACAGTACCAGTTTTCCTGTCCTGTATACTGGGTGTAATTCTCAGTATCTGTATTATTCTGTATATACACTGCACAGTACCACTTCTCCTGTCCTGTGTACTGTGTGTAATTCTCAGTATCTGTATTATTCTGTATATATACACTGCACAGTACCACTTCTCCTGTCCTGTATACTGGGTGTAATTCTCAGTATTTGTATTATTCTGTATATATACTGCACAATACCACTTCTCCTGTCCTGTATACTGGGTGTAATTCTCAGTATCTGTATTATTCTGTATATATACACTGCACAGTACCGCTTCTCCTGTCCTGTATACTGGGTGTAATTCTCAGCATCTGTATTATTCTGTATATATACACTGCAAAGTACCACTTCTCCTGTCCTGTATACTGGGTGTAATTCTCAGTATCTGTATTATTCTGTATATACACTGCACAGTATCACTACTCCTGTCCTGTATACTGGGTGTAATTCTCAGTATCAGCATTTTTCTGTATATATGCACTGCACAGTACCACTTCTCCTGTCCTGTATACTGGGTGTAATTCTCAGTATCTGTATTATTCTGTATATACACTGCACAGTACCATTTCTCCTGTCCTGTATACTGGGTGTAATTCTCAGTATCTGTATTATTCTGTATATCTACACTGCACAGTACCACTTCTCCTGTCCTGTGTACTGGGTGTAATTCTCAGTATCTGTATTATTCTGTATATACACTGCACAGTACCACATCTCCTGTCCTGTATACTGGGTGTAATTCTCAGTATCTGTATTTTTCTGTATATCTACACTGCACAGTACCACTTCTCCTGTCCTGCATACTGGGTGTAATTCTCAGTATCTGTTTTATTCTGTATATATACACTGCACAGTACCACTTCTCCTGTCCTGTATACTGGGTGTAATTCTCAGTATCTGTATTATTCTGTATATATACACTGCACAGTACCATTTCTCCTGTCCTGTATACTGGGTGTAATTCTCAGTATCTGTATTTTTCTGTATATCTACACTGCACAGTACCACTTCTCCTGTCCTGCATACTGGGTGTAATTCTCAGTATCTGTTTTATTCTGTATATATACACTGCACAGTACCACTTCTCCTGTCCTGTATACTGGGTGTAATTCTCAGTAACTGTATTATTCTGTATATATACACTGCACAGTACCACTTTTCCTGTTCTGTATACTGGGTGTAATTCTCAGTATCTGTATTATTCTGTATATACACTGCACAGTACCACTTCTCCTGTCCTGTATACTGGGTGCAATTCTCTGTATTATTCTGTATATATACACTGCACAGTACCACTTCTCCTGTCCTGTATACTGGGTGTAACTCTCAGTATCTGTATTATTCTGTATATATACACTGCACAGTACCACTTCTCCTGTCCTGTATACTGGGTGTAATTCTCAGTATCTGTATTATTCTGTATATATACACTGCACAGTACCACTTCTCCTGTCCTGTATACTGGGTGTAATTCTCAGTATCTGTATTATTCTGTATATCTACACTGTACAGTACCACTTCTCCTGTCCTGCGTACTGGGTGTAATTCTCAGTATCTGTATTTTTCTGTATATCTACACTGCACAGTACCACTTCTCTCTGTCCTGCATACTGGGTGTAATTCTCAGTATCTGTTTTATTCTGTATATATACACTGCACAGTACCACTTCTCCTGTCCTGTATACTGGGTGTAATTCTCAGTAACTGTATTATTCTGTATATATACACTGCACAGTACCACTTTTCCTGTTCTGTATACTGGGTGTAATTCTCAGTATCTGTATTATTCTGTATATACACTGCACAGTACTGTGACGAACAGCCCACCGCCGTTCGTCCACTTACGGGCGACACTAACGGGAGTCCCGCTGCCACCAAAACGCGACGGACAGCGGACCCTGTGTCACCACTATGTCACAGTCCCCCCACTGACACGGGTGTATCAGCGGACGGAGGGGCGTGACACAATGCCGGCACACGGCTATCACAGGCGCAGTGGGGCTTATCTTAGTTATCCCAACACTGGCACCATGTGACCAAAAATATCCAGCAAGCTAATCTCGCTCTACAATTTGCCGCAGGGGGAGTTTAATTTGGATGCCCCACCACTGCTATCAATCTTCCAAGTACTGCGGGGATTTATGTATATCCCACTTTCTCAGTTCCACTTTGGAACTCGCAGCTCTCCGGCGCCCCCCTTACCCTCAGGTCAGTCAGGGAACTGCACCTAGGATAATTAGTCGCCGGACGGGCTGCCTGTTGTGAACCGGCAATTAGGCTTCTGCAGTAAGGGAATTATCAATGCTGTGGCTGAAGCCCCTTACTCAGCAATATAAGACCCTTCTAGACTGCCAGCAAGCCGTAATAGCCGTACACAACGCGCTGCCACCAGTCACGGTTACTTAATTCACAGTGTTAAATTAAGAGGGTCCGTGGCAAACCCCTTGAATTTGTAGCGATTATCTATCAAAGGCGTATAGTTCGATTCTTAGAGCATGGAGACAGATCTAAATAATTTCATTTATTTTCCGAAAGAGGACAGTGATTACAGATAAAAGTTGCTATAAAATTGAGACATAAAATATGTACAGTACAGGTATAAAATAAAAGTGGAGAAAACAAAGAGATTACACTCACAGTTCCATATTGTTCCTTAGGCAGACCATGCGGCTATGGTGGGTGGAGGCGGAGCTGCACTTCTCCGCTCATCTGGATCTTTCTAGCACGACGACTTGAGCTGTTCTGAGCTGGTTTGCCCAGGAAATGCCTTATAGACTTTCCTATGTGACATCACAGAGAGGTGCATTCTGGGTTGATCCCACCTCTCTTATCCAAGTTATGTTTTGGCTACAAAACTTAGATTAGCTATAACTTTATGGGAGAAGCTGGTATGGACTCATCAGTGGTATCATGTTTCCCAGCGTAATGAGCCCATCAAGAAAACATCAAACATCTATGCGATATGACCGTCCATTTGGGCGCAAATCCTATCTCATGTTCTGGACAGGGTAGAACTTCGAAACATACGCGGTCTCGAAGCTGGGACCGCTCAGGTTACAAAAATATGATTTTCATATCTCTAGGGTATTTGGTTCTTATGGTATAGTCTCTCATAGTTTTATTCGTTTCAAACAAAGAAGTTTTTCCCGCTCTGAAGAGGAGAGAAGGCAAATGGTGTGAGGAAGATGGTCTAGCTAATTAACATTCCTGCTCTTCCAGAGGAAGTGGCAGGGTTGATAAAACCTGGGGGGAAGGAATTCCTACTACTGAGAGTTTACAATGTCCTAGGATGGAGGATTTGTTAGCACATTGCAACAGAAAACATATCTTGCAGACATGGTACATCACACCTCCCCCCTTAAGAGGGCGCTAAGGAGGCATTACCTCTCGGTAATCGGCCATGCGCACCTCAGCGGGTTCGCCCCGGCGGGACAACCCATCGGCATTGCCGTTTTCACTGCCCTTCCTGTGTTTTACAGTAAAATCGTACTGTTGAAGGGCAAGGCTCCAGCGGAGCAATCTTCCATTGGTTCCCGACACGGTGTGCAACCAGCTCAGTGGGTTGTGGTCGGTTACCACCGTGAAGGCGCGCCCATACAGGTAGGGCTGCAAACGCTGCAGTGCCCACACCATGGCCAGACACTCCTTCTCGATGGTCGAGTATGCCACTTCCCTCGGCAAAAGTTTCCGGCTCAGGTACAACACGGGGTGCTCTTGGTCCCCCGAGTCGACCTGGCTAAGCACAGCACCGAGGCCAAACTCGCTGGCGTCGGTCTGTACCAGAAACGGGCGACTGCTGTCGACTGCTCTCAACACTGGAGAGTTGCACAGGGCTGCTTTCAAAGCTTGGAAAGCCGCCTCACAGTCATCTGTCCAGTTGACTGTTTGGGGTAGCCTCTGCTTGGTGAGGTCAGTCAAGGGTTTGGCAAGGGCGCTATAGTCCTGTACGAACCGCCTATAGTACCCTGCAGTGCCCAAGAAGGACTTCACCTGTTTCTTGGTCCTGGGGGTGGGCCAGGACACGATTGCGTCCACTTTTTCTGGCTCCGGACTCATGGAACCCCCGCCTACCCGGTGCCCCAGGTAGTGGACCTCGCGCATGCCTATCTGGCACTTCCCCGGCTTGATGGTCAGGCCTGCCTGGTGAAGACGCTTGAGCACCTCCTGGAGGTGCTGAAGGTGTTCCTCCCAGGTGGAACTGAAGACGGCAATATCGTCTAAGTACGCCACTGCGTACTCCTCCAGTCCCCGAAGCAGGTGGTTGACCATCCGCTGGAAAGTGGCAGGGGCATTCTTCATGCCGAAGGGCATGACCGTGCACTCGTACAGTCCAAAGGGGGTGATAAAGGCGGATTTCTCCTGCGCCTCAGGGCTCAGGGGAATCTGCCAGTATCCCCGACTCAAATCCATGATGGATATGTAGTTGGCGTTTGTCAACCGCTCGAGCAGATCCTCGATGCGCGGCATTGGGTGGGCATCAGAGGTTGTGATGGCGTTGAGCCCCCTGTAGTCCACGCAGAACCGGGTGGTTCGATCCTTTTTAGGCACGAGGACTACAGGTGAAGCCCACGCACCTTTTGACCGTCGAATCACTCCCAGCCTTAACATCTCATCGACCTCTTGGCGCATGACTTGTTGCACCGTTTCAGAGATCCGATAAGGTGTTCGCCGTAATGGGGCATGATTCCCGGTGTCCACCTCATGAACCGCTAACTCCGTCCTCCCAGGACGGTTGGTGAACACGGGCCGGAAGAGTTCCAGGGTGGCCATCAACTGCAACCGCTGGGACACGGTGAGCGAACCACTTATCTCCATGTCCTCAGTGGACCCATTGGCCTTGGCCTGGGCCAGCATGTCCAGGAGGGAATCTTCCTCCCTATCCTCTGGCAGATTGCAGACCGGTAGGATGCAAGCTTCACGTTCGTAGTGCGCCTTCAGCATGTTGACGTGAAAGGCCTTGCGCCTACCCCGAGCATGGTCAAGCGTGACCACGTAGGTGACCGGGTTGAGCTGTTGGTGGACGACGTACGGGCCTTCCCAGGCTGCCTGAAGCTTATCCGTTGGTACCGGGACCAACACCCACACCTTTTGACCCACCTGGTAGGTCCGCTCCCGGGCGTTCTGGTCGTACCAGCGCTTCTGGTCAGCCTGAGCCTGCGTCATGTTGTCATGCACCAACTGCGTCAAGGTCTGCATCTTGTCACGGAAGCGCATGACATAATCCACGATGGACACTTCTGTGGGGTTTGGCTCATCTTCCCAGGATTCTCTTATCAACCCAAGGGGTCCCCGGACTCGCCTGCCATACAGGAGCTCGAAGGGGGAGAACCCGGTCGAAGCCTGCGGAACTTCTCTGTAAGCGAACAGCAGGTGTGGGAGGTACCGCTCCCAGTCGCGCCCTTGGGTCTCAACCAGTATGCGGAGCATCTGTTTGAGGGTACCGTTGAAACGTTCACACAAACCGTTAGTCTGTGGGTGATACGGACTCGATACCAGCTGCGTCACCTGCATTTTCTCACAGAGAGCCTCCATTAGGCGAGACATGAATTGGGGCCCTTGATCGGTAAGCATCTCCCTGGGAAATCCTACTCTCGAAAAGATGGTCACCAGTGCGTCAGCCACCTTATCTGCCCTGGTTGAAGACAGAGCTACTGCCTCTGGGTACCGGGTAGCGTAGTCTACCACGGTGAGAATGTATCGCTTTCCGGAGCTGCTGGGGACGGACAGCGGTCCTACAATGTCCACCGCGATTCTCTGGAAAGGCTCCTCTATCACCGGCAAAGGAATAAGGGGAGCCTTAAGAGCAGGCCCCGCCTTACCCACTTTTTTACAGGTGGCACAGGAGCGGCAGTAGTGTGTTACATCTGTCCCCATCTTGGGCCAATAGAAGTGTTGAGACAGCCGTGCCTTTGTTTTGCTGATCCCCAAGTGTCCAGCGAGTGGAATCTCATGGGCAATCCGCAACAACTCAGTTCTGAACTGATAGGGGACGACCAGCTGTCTTTCCCTCAACCACTCCTTTTTAGGATCTCCGGGTACTGTCTCCCGGTACAACCTTCCTCGTTCCCAGAACACCCTCTCCTTATCAGACTTGGAGGTGGGCGTCTCGGCGAGACCTCTCAATTTCTCCAGGCTGGCATCTGAGTGCAGAGCAGCCTGGAACTCCATGCTGGAGGCTGCCAGAAGTGACGTCAGGGTCCCCTCTTTACTGGGACCCTCTGGAACCGGCTCTGGGTTCACCTCTGGTTCAGTCTCTCCTGTAGCAGCAGAGGGTCCAGAAGACAGTGCGTTACCTGCGATCTGGGCACTCTGACTGCGTGTGACAGCTGCTATGTATGCTGTCTCCCTGGGGATTTCTTCAGACCCACCAGCTGGTGCTGCCCTGGGCTCTACCTCCCCATCCACCCCCAACACTTTAGGAGCAGTGCTACTTATGGGCCAGTTACCTTCCTCGGTGGCACTGGTCAGCTGCATGGCATTACCTTCCTCATGGTCCCCATGCACCTCCCCATCCTCTTGAGCACCGTTGCTTGCTCCTGCCAGGGGTTCCTCAGCCGTCTCACTCCGCAGAGTGACGGGGCTGAGCACCTCGGTACCTGTGGACACATCTACCGTTTCAAAGAAAGGGTTAACGGGTTCAGTCGGCACAGATACATCAACATCATCATTCCTAGGAAAAGAATGGTTATCAGTTTGCTTTGGTACATTCACATCAGCATCAGCATCGTACCTGGGGAAAGAATGGTTGTTAGTTGCATCATTACTCATCAAGGCATTAGCAGGTAACACATTCAGTTTCCCATCATCAACATCATCAGGGTTAACGTTACCCTTATTATCAGTTTGGGGAAGGGTGTCAGGGACATAGTATGCAACCATCCTCCCCAAGTCAATCCCCAATAAAACATCAGTGGGCAAATTTTCAGACACTCCCACCTCCCTCAACCCGCTCCCGGCACCCCAGTCAAGAAAAACTCGTGCCACTGGCAAGGGACAACGGGTGCCTCCAATCCCGGTGACAGTCAGGGTTTTCCCCTCAACAAACTCTTCAGGGGCCGCCAGTCCAGGACGGATGAGGGTTCGTTCAGCCCCGGTGTCCTTGAGGCCTGTAGCAAGACGGGCCCCCACCTGAACAGGTTGAACGTTGTCGTCAGCCCTCCCAACCACACCTCCCACCAAAAGAACAGAGGCATTGGGCCCGGGGGCCTTGGCTGGGGGGTTCTTCGGCCTGTTCGGACAGGTGTAAAAGAAGTGACCAGGCCGCTGGCAGTGGTGACACAGGCGACTGTCAGTAGCCGGCCTGTTGTTGGCAACAGGGACAGGGCCTCCGGAGGGACGGCTAGCTGGGGCATTGGGGTTGGTTGCTGGCTTACCCCCTTTCCAGCTGGTGGCGACTGGCCTCCGCGTCTCGGGCTTCCGGTTGGCCTCGTGGTTGTCGGCGATCTGCGCCGCTTTGTCCGCGTTCGTTGGTTCGCGGTCCAGGATGAACTGTCGGACCTCAGCTGGGCAGAGATGCAGGAACTGGTCTTTGATCATCAGGTCCCGTAGCTGCTCAAAGGTTTCAACGGACAGTCCATGGATCCACTGGTCAAAGTGGGTCCTGAGTCCTTGCACCACATCACTGTAGCTATCGTGTGGGCCACGTTGGAGGTGTCGGAACTTCTTTCGGTATACCTCAGGTGTCAGCCGGTATTTGGCGATCAGCGCCTGCTTTATGGCGTCATAGTCATCATCGGCTTCTGGCGGAAGAGAAGCAAATGCCTCCAGGGCTTTGCCTTTTAGCCCTGGGGTCAAGTACCTTGCCCATTGGTCTCTAGGCAGCTGGTACTGTCTGCAGGCTTTCTCAAAGGCTCGCAGAAATGTGTCCAAGTCCCCGTCCTTTTCCATCACGGGAAAATGCTCTGGCCGGGGTTTAGGAGTCTGGACGCTGCTGGGCTCACGGCTTCGGGCTGTGAGGGCATTCCCACCCCGCTGGAGTACCTCCAGTTCATGGGCCCTCTGCGCCTGGCGCTCGGCTCTCTCAGCCTCAGCTTGGCGCTCAGCTCTCTCCGCCTGGCGCTCGGCTCGCTGCTCTGCTCTCTCTCGAGCTTGCTGGATCAGCCTCACCCGCCCATCACTGTCTTCGGCGGGGAGTTCGTCCAAGGCCATTTGCAGATAGGGGTCCACCCCGTTCTGGTTGAATGTGGGGCCAGCGCTCAGGAGTGGAGCCTCTGCTGCAGCCCCATTGCAACTTGGGCCAACTTCTGCGCTCGCTGGATTCTGGTCGTTGTCCAGCTGCACTAGAGCCGCGATCATTTGAGCTCTGTTTTTGTTCGTGGCGTCAAGGCCTTGGTACGTGCATAACGCAGCAAGAACTTCCTTTGTCTGCCGGGTGTACCAAGGTTCTCCTTTTGCCGCCATGGTTGCCAAATAAAAGATCGAAAAAGAAAAACGAAGAAACGGGAGGGGGATACTTGCAAGTACACACTAATGTCTCAGGACTAGTAACCACTGAGTCTGTTCTCCAAAACCTATGATGCAGGATTCCCGCAGGAACCGTGCAGGTTTTTAGTGAGAGGAATGATTGCTCAAACCAAATCACTAATGCTCTAGGATTATCCCACCGCGCTGCCACCAATATGTGACGAACAGCCCACCGCCGTTCGTCCACTTACGGGCGACACTAACGGGAGTCCCGCTGCCACCAAAACGCGACGGACAGCGGACCCTGTGTCACCACTATGTCACAATCCCACCGCTGCCACCAATATGTGACGAACAGCCCACCGCCGTTCGTCCACTTACGGGCGACACTAACGGGAGTCCCGCTGCCACCAAAACGCGACGGACAGCGGACCCTGTGTCACCACTATGTCACAGTCCCCCCACTGACACGGGTGTATCAGCGGACGGAGGGGCGTGACACAATGCCGGCACACGGCTATCACAGGCGCAGTGGGGCTTATCTTAGTTATCCCAACACTGGCACCATGTGACCAAAAATATCCAGCAAGCTAATCTCGCTCTACAATTTGCCGCAGGGGGAGTTTAATTTGGATGCCCCACCACTGCTATCAATCTTCCAAGTACTGCGGGGATTTATGTATATCCCACTTTCTCAGTTCCACTTTGGAACTCGCAGCTCTCCGGCGCCCCCCTTACCCTCAGGTCAGTCAGGGAACTGCACCTAGGATAATTAGTCGCCGGACGGGCTGCCTGTTGTGAACCGGCAATTAGGCTTCTGCAGTAAGGGAATTATCAATGCTGTGGCTGAAGCCCCTTACTCAGCAATATAAGACCCTTCTAGACTGCCAGCAAGCCGTAATAGCCGTACACAACGCGCTGCCACCAGTCACGGTTACTTAATTCACAGTGTTAAATTAAGAGGGTCCGTGGCAAACCCCTTGAATTAGTAGCGATTATCTATCAAAGGCGTATAGTTCGATTCTTAGAGCATGGAGACAGATCTAAATAATTTCATTTATTTTCCGAAAGAGGACAGTGATTACAGATAAAAGTTGCTATAAAATTGAGACATAAAATATGTACAGTACAGGTATAAAATAAAAGTGGAGAAAACAAAGAGATTACACTCACAGTTCCATATTGTTCCTTAGGCAGACCATGCGGCTATGGTGGGTGGAGGCGGAGCTGCACTTCTCCGCTCATCTGGATCTTTCTAGCACGACGACTTGAGCTGTTCTGAGCTGGTTTGCCCAGGAAATGCCTTATAGACTTTCCTATGTGACATCACAGAGAGGTGCATTCTGGGTTGATCCCACCTCTCTTATCCAAGTTATGTTTTGGCTACAAAACTTAGATTAGCTATAACTTTATGGGAGAAGCTGGTATGGACTCATCAGTGGTATCATGTTTCCCAGCGTAATGAGCCCATCAAGAAAACATCAAACATCTATGCGATATGACCGTCCATTTGGGCGCAAATCCTATCTCATGTTCTGGACAGGGTAGAACTTCGAAACATACGCGGTCTCGAAGCTGGGACCGCTCAGGTTACAAAAATATGATTTTCATATCTCTAGGGTATTTGGTTCTTATGGTATAGTCTCTCATAGTTTTATTCGTTTCAAACAAAGAAGTTTTTCCTGCTCTGAAGAGGAGAGAAGGCAAATGGTGTGAGGAAGATGGTCTAGCTAATTAACATTCCTGCTCTTCCAGAGGAAGTGGCAGGGTTGATAAAACCTGGGGGGAAGGAATTCCTACTACTGAGAGTTTACAATGTCCTAGGATGGAGGATTTGTTAGCACATTGCAACAGAAAACATATCTTGCAGACATGGTACATCACAAGTACCACTTCTCCTGTCCTGTATACTGGGTGCAATTCTCTGTATCTGTATTATTCTGTATATATACACTGCACAGTACCACTTCTCCTGTCCTGTATACTGGGTGTAACTCTCAGTACCTGTATTATTCTGTATATATACACTGCACAGTACCACTTCTCCTGTCCTGTATACTGGGTGTAATTCTCAGTATTTGTATTATTCTGTATATATACACTACACAGTACCACTTCTCCTGTCCTGTATACTGGGTGTAATTCTCAGTATCTGTATTATGCTGTATATACACTGCACAGTACCACTTTTCCTGCCCTGTATACTGGGTGTAATTCTCAGTATCTGTATTATTCTGTATATATACACTGCACAGTACCATTTCTCCTGTCCTGTGTACTGGGTGTAATTCTCAGCATCTGCATTATTCTGTATATCTACACTGCACAGTACCACTTCTCCTATCCTGTATACTGGGTGTATTTCTCAGTATCTGTACTATTCTGTATATATACACTGCACAGTACCACTTCTCCTGTCCTGTATACTGGGTGTAATTCTCAGTATCTGTATTATTCTGTATATATACACTGCACAGTACCACTTCTCCTGTCCTGTATACTGGGTGTAATTCTCAGTATCTGTATTATTCTGTATATATACACTGCACAGTACCACTTCTCCTGTCCTGTATACTGGGTGTAATTCTCACTATCTGTATTATTCTGTATATATACACTGCACAGTACCACTGCTCCTGTCCTGTATACTGGGTGCAATTCTCTGTATCTGTATTATTCTGTATATATACACTGCACAGTACCACTTCTCCTGTCCTGTATACTGGGTGTAACTCTCAGTATCTGTATTATTCTGTATATATACACTGCACAGTACCACTTCTCCTGTCCTGTATACTGGGTGTAATTCTCAGTATTTGTATTATTCTGTATATATACACTACACAGTACCACTTCTCCTGTCCTGTATACTGGGTGTAATTCTCAGTATCTGTATTATTCTGTATATACACTGCACAGTACCACTTCTCCTGTCCTGTATACTGGTTGCAATTCTCTGTATCTGTATTATTCTGTATATACACTGCACAGTACCACTTTTCCTGCCCTGTATACTGGGTGTAATTCTCAGTATCTGTATTATTCTGTATATATACACTGCACAGTACCATTTCTCCTGTCCTGTGTACTGGGTGTAATTCTCAGCATCTATATTATTCTGTATATATACACTGCACAGTACCACTTCTCCTATCCTGTATACTGGGTGTAATTCTCAGTATCTGTACTATTCTGTATATATACACTGCACAGTACCACTTCTCCTGTCCTGTAGACTGGGTGTAATTCTCAGTATCTGTATTATTCTGTATATATACACTGCACAGTACCACTTCTCCTGTCCTGTATACTGGGTGTAATTCTCAGTATCTGTATTATTCTGTATATATACACTGCACAGTACCACTTCTCCTGTCCTGTATACTGGGTGTAATTCTCAGTATCTGTATTATTCTGTATATATACACTGCACAGTACCACTTCTCCTGTCCTGTATACTGGGTGTAATTCTCAGTATCTGTATTATTCTGTATATATACACTGCACAGTACCACTTCTCCTGTCCTGTATACTGGGTGTAATTATCAGTATCTGTATTATTCTGTATATATACACTGCAGAGTACCACTGCTCCTGTCCTGTATACTGGGTGTAATTATCAGTATCTGTATTATTCTGTATATATACACTGCACAGTACCACTTCTCCTGTCCTGTATACTGGGTGTAATTCTCAGTATCTGTATTATTCTGTGTATATACACTGCACAGTACCACTTCTCCTGTCCTGTATACTGGGTGTAATTCCCAGTATCTGTATTATTCTGTGTATATACACTGCACAGTACCACTTCTCCTGTCCTGTATACTGGGTGTAATTCTCAGTATCTGTATTATCCTGTATATATACACTGCACAGAACCACTTCTCCTGTCCTGTATACTGGGTGTAATTATCAGTATCTGTATTATTCTGTATATATACACTGCACAGTACCACTTCTCCTGTCCTGTATACTGGGTGTAATCCTCAGTATCTGTGTTATTCTGTATATATACACTGCACAGTACCACTTCTCCTGTCCTGTATACTGGGTGTAATTATCAGTATCTGTATTTTTCTGTATATCTACACTGCACAGTACCACTTCTCCTGTCCTGTATACTGGGTTTAATTCTCAGTATCTCTATTATTCTGTATATACACTGCACAGTACCACTTCTCCTGTCCTGTATACTGGGTGTAATTCTCAGTATCTGTATTAGGCTAGTTTCACATTAGCGTTTTTTTGCGCAGCGCATCGTGCGCACAAAAAACGCAAAGAAAAACGCAAAACAAACGCGCGTTTTTTAACTTCATGCGCACGCTGATGCGTCAAAAAAACGCAGCGTTGCTTGCGTTTTACATGCGTTTTTGCATGCGTTTGCGTTTTTTTATGCACATGCGTTTTTAGGTGTGACATTTTTTCCATTGTCTAGAGAACATTCTAGACTTGTTTCACTCAAAAACGCATGCGCAAAAAAACGCAACCGTGCGCAAGACCATGCGCACGCATGCGTTCCCATAGACTTCAATGTGTTGTTTTTGCGCATTCCGTGCGCAAGCGTGCGCATGCGTTTTTTTGCCGAGACAGGGCGCACCAAAAAATGCAACATGTTGCGTCTGGCGCGCCTGGCGCAAAAGACAAAAAAACGCATGCGCACGAAAACGCAAGTGTGCGCAAGACCATGCGCACGTCATGTTAAACATAGGTGCGCAGTGCGCATGCGCACGTGTGCGCACGATGCGCTGCGCACAAAAGCGCAAATGTGAAACCAGCCTTATTCTGTATATACACTGCACAGTACCACTTTTCCTGTCCTGTATACTGGGTGTAATTCTCAGTATCTGTATTATTCTGTATATACACTGCACAGTACCACTTCTTCTGTCCTGTATACTTGGTGTAATTCTCAGTATTTGTATTATTCTGTATATATACTGCACAGTACCACTTCTCCTGTCCTGTATACTGGGTGTAATTCTCAGTATCTGTATTATTCTGTATATATACACTGCACAGTACCACTTCTCCTGTCCTGTATACTGAGTGTATTTCTCAGTATCTGCATTATTCTGTATATACACACTGCACAGTACCACTTCTCCTGTCCTGTATACTGGGTGTAATTCTCAGTATCTGTATTATTCTGTATATACACTGCACAGTATCACTACTCCTGTCCTGTATACTGGGTGTAATTCTCAGTATCTGCATTTTTCTGTATATATGCACTGCACAGTACCACTTCTCCTGTCCTGTATACTGGGTGTAATTCTCAGTATCTGTATTATTCTGTATATACACTGCACAGTACCATTTCTCCTGTCCTGTATACTGGGTGTAACTCTCAGTATCTGTATTATTCTGTATATATACACTGCACAGTACCACTTCTCCTGTCCTGCATACTGGGTGTAATTCTCAGTATTTGTATTATTCTGTATATATACACTACACAGTACCACTTCTCCTGTCCTGTATACTGGGTGTAATTCTCAGTATCTGTATTATTCTGTATATACACTGCACAGTACCACTTCTCCTGTCCTGTATACTGGTTGCAATTCTCTGTATCTGTATTATTCTGTATATACACTGCACAGTACCACTTTTCCTGCCCTGTATACTGGGTGTAATTCTCAGTATCTGTATTATTCTGTATATATACACTGCACAGTACCATTTCTCCTGTCCTGTGTACTGGGTGTAATTCTCAGCATCTGTATTATTCTGTATATATACACTGCACAGTACCACTTCTCCTATCCTGTATACTGGGTGTAATTCTCAGTATCTGTACTATTCTGTATATATACACTGCACAGTACCACTTCTCCTGTCCTGTATACTGGGTGTAATTCTCAGTATCTGTATTATTCTGTATATATACACTGCACAGTACCACTTCTCCTGTCCTGTATACTGGGTGTAATTCTCAGTATCTGTATTATTCTGTATATATACACTGCACAGTACCACTTCTCCTGTCCTGTATACTGGGTGTAATTCTCAGTATCTGTATTATTCTGTATATATACACTGCACAGTACCACTTCTCCTGTCCTGTATACTGGGTGTAATTCTCAGTATCTGTATTATTCTGTATATATACACTGCACAGTACCACTTCTCCTGTCCTGTATACTGGGTGTAATTATCAGTATCTGTATTATTCTGTATATATACACTGCAGAGTACCACTGCTCCTGTCATGTATACTGGGTGTAATTCTCAGTATCTGTATTATTCTGTATATATACACTGCACAGTACCACTTCTCCTGTCCTGTATACTGGGTGTAATTCTCAGTATCTGTATTATTCTGTGTATATACACTGCACAGTACCACTTCTCCTGTCCTGTATACTGGGTGTAATTCCCAGTATCTGTATTATTCTGTGTATATACACTGCACAGTACCACTTCTCCTGTCCTGTATACTGGGTGTAATTCTCAGTATCTGTATTATCCTGTATATATACACTGCACAGAACCACTTCTCCTGTCCTGTATACTGGGTGTAATTATCAGTATCTGTATTATTCTGTATATATACACTGCACAGTACCACTTCTCCTGTCCTGTATACTGGGTGTAATCCTCAGTATCTGTGTTATTCTGTATATATACACTGCACAGTACCACTTCTCCTGTCCTGTATACTGGGTGTAATTATCAGTATCTGTATTTTTCTGTATATCTACACTGCACAGTACCACTTCTCCTGTCCTGTATACTGGGTTTAATTCTCAGTATCTCTATTATTCTGTATATACACTGCACAGTACCACTTCTCCTGTCCTGTATACTGGGTGTAATTCTCAGTATCTGTATTAGGCTAGTTTCACATTAGCGTTTTTTTGCACAGCGCATCGTGCGCACAAAAAACGCAAAGAAAAACGCAAAACAAACGCGCGTTTTTTAACTTCATGCGCACGCTGATGCGTCAAAAAAACGCAGCGTTGCTTGCGTTTTACATGCGTTTTTGCATGCGTTTGCGTTTTTTTATGCACATGCGTTTTTAGGTGTGACATTTTTTCCATTGTCTAGAGAACATTCTAGACTTGTTTCACTCAAAAACGCATGCGCAAAAAAACGCAACCGTGCGCAAGACCATGCGCACGCATGCGTTCCCATAGACTTCAATGTGTTGTTTTTGCGCATTCCGTGCGCAAGCGTGCGCATGCGTTTTTTTGCCGAGACAGGGCGCACCAAAAAATGCAACATGTTGCGTCTGGCGCGCCTGGCGCAAAAGACAAAAAAACGCATGCGCACGAAAACGCAAGTGTGCGCAAGACCATGCGCACGTCATGTTAAACATAGGTGCGCAGTGCGCATGCGCACGTGTGCGCACGATGCGCTGCGCACAAAAGCGCAAATGTGAAACCAGCCTTATTCTGTATATACACTGCACAGTACCACTTTTCCTGTCCTGTATACTGGGTGTAATTCTCAGTATCTGTATTATTCTGTATATACACTGCACAGTACCACTTCTTCTGTCCTGTATACTTGGTGTAATTCTCAGTATTTGTATTATTCTGTATATATACTGCACAGTACCACTTCTCCTGTCCTGTATACTGGGTGTAATTCTCAGTATCTGTATTATTCTGTATATATACACTGCACAGTACCACTTCTCCTGTCCTGTATACTGAGTGTAATTCTCAGTATCTGCATTATTCTGTATATACACACTGCACAGTACCACTTCTCCTGTCCTGTATACTGGGTGTAATTCTCAGTATCTGTATTATTCTGTATATACACTGCACAGTATCACTACTCCTGTCCTGTATACTGGGTGTAATTCTCAGTATCTGCATTTTTCTGTATATATGCACTGCACAGTACCACTTCTCCTGTCCTGTATACTGGGTGTAATTCTCAGTATCTGTATTATTCTGTATATACACTGCACAGTACTGTGATGTACAATGTCTGCAAGATATGTTTTCTGTTGCAATGTGCTAACAAATCCTCCATTTTCTTTGAGAAGCTGCCTGCCAGTGTCTCAGTTACATTGCACACTGCAGCAGCTTCCCTTCCCCCGAGTGCCATAAACCAATTTCCTGGTTTAAAGGTTAGAAGTAACCCTTTAAGAGCCTGCCCTGCGAACACCGTACCAAGTAGAGATATGGAAATCATATTTTTGTAACCTGAGCGGTCCCAGCTTCGATACCGCATATCTTTCGAAGTTCTACCCTGTCCAGAACATGAGATAGGATTTCCGCCCAAATGGACGGTCATATCGCATAGATGTTTGATGTTTTCTTGATAGGCTCATTACGCTGGGAAACATGATACCACTGATGAGTCCATACCAGCTTCTCCCATAAAGTTATAGCTAATCTAAATTTTGTAGCCAAAACATAACTTGGATAAGAGAGGTGGGATCAACCCAGAATGCACCTCTCTGTGATGTCACATAGGAAAGTCTATAAGGCATTCCCTGGCAGAACCAGCTCAGAACAGCTCAAGTCGTCGTGCTAGAAAGATCCAGATGAGCGGAGAAGTGCAGCTCCGCCTCCACCCACCTTAGCTGCATGGTCTGCCTAAGGAACAATATGGAACTGTGAGTGTAATCTCTTTGTTTTCTCCACTTTTATTTTATACCTGTACTGTACATATTTTATGTCTCAATTTTATAGCAACTTTTATCTGTAATCACTGTCCTCTTTCGGAAAATAAATGAAATTATTTAGATCTGTCTCCATGCTCTAAGAATCGAACTATACGCCTTTGATAGATAATCGCTACTAATTCAAGGGGTTTGCCACGGACCCTCTTAATTTAACACTGTGAATTAAGTAACCGTGACTGGTGGCAGCGCGTTGTGTACGGCTATTACGGCTTGCTGGCAGTCTAGAAGGGTCTTATATTGCTGAGTAAGGGGCTTCAGCCACAGCATTGATAATTCCCTTACTGCAGAAGCCTAATTGCCGGTTCACAACAGGCAGCCCGTCCGGCGACTAATTATCCTAGGTGCAGTTCCCTGACTGACCTGAGGGTAAGGGGGGCGCCGGAGAGCTGCGAGTTCCAAAGTGGAACTGAGAAAGTGGGATATACATAAATCCCCGCAGTACTTGGAAGATTGATAGCAGTGGTGGGGCATCCAAATTAAACTCCCCCTGCGGCAAATTGTAGAGCGAGATTAGCTTGCTGGATATTTTTGGTCACATGGTGCCAGTGTTGGGATAACTAAGATAAGCCCCACTGCGCCTGTGATAGCCGTGTGCCGGCATTGTGTCACGCCCCTCCGTCCGCTGATACACCCGTGTCAGTGGTGGGACTGTGACATAGTGGTGACACAGGGTCCGCTGTCCGTCGCGTTTTGGTGGCAGCGGGACTCCCGTTAGTGTCGCCCGTAAGTGGACGAACGGCGGTGGGCTGTTCGTCACATATTGGTGGCAGCGCGGTGGGATAATCCTAGAGCATTAGTGATTTGGTTTGAGCAATCATTCCTCTCACTAAAAACCTGCACGGTTCCTGCGGGAATCCTGCATCATAGGTTTTGGAGAACAGACTCAGTGGTTACTAGTCCTGAGACATTAGTGTGTACTTGCAAGTATCCCCCTCCCGTTTCTTCGTTTTTCTTTTTCTATCTTTTATTTGGCAACCATGGCGGCAAAAGGAGAACCTTGGTACACCCGGCAGACAAAGGAAGTTCTTGCTGCGTTATGCACGTACCAAGGCCTTGACGCCACGAACAAAAACAGAGCTCAAATGATCGCGGCTCTAGTGCAGCTGGACAACGACCAGAATCCAGCGAGCGCAGAAGTTGGCCCAAGTTGCAATGGGGCTGCAGCAGAGGCTCCACTCCTGAGCGCTGGCCCCACATTCAACCAGAACGGGGTGGACCCCTATCTGCAAATGGCCTTGGACGAACTCCCCGCCGAAGACAGTGATGGGCGGGTGAGGCTGATCCAGCAAGCTCGAGAGAGAGCAGAGCAGCGAGCCGAGCGCCAGGCAGAGAGAGCTGAGCGCCAAGCTGAGGCTGAGAGAGCCGAGCGCCAGGCGCAGAGGGCCCATGAACTGGAGGTACTCCAGCGGGGTGGGAATGCCCTCACAGCCCGAAGCCGTGAGCCCAGCAGCGTCCAGACTCCTAAACCCCGGCCAGAGCATTTTCCCGTGATGGAAAAGGACGGGGACTTGGACACATTTCTGCGAGCCTTTGAGAAAGCCTGCAGACAGTACCAGCTGCCTAGAGACCAATGGGCAAGGTACTTGACCCCAGGGCTAAAAGGCAAAGCCCTGGAGGCATTTGCTTCTCTTCCGCCAGAAGCCGATGATGACTATGACGCCATAAAGCAGGCGCTGATCGCCAAATACCGGCTGACACCTGAGGTATACCGAAAGAAGTTCCGACACCTCCAACGTGGCCCACACGATAGCTACAGTGATGTGGTGCAAGGACTCAGGACCCACTTTGACCAGTGGATCCATGGACTGTCCGTTGAAACCTTTGAGCAGCTACGGGACCTGATGATCAAAGACCAGTTCCTGCATCTCTGCCCAGCTGAGGTCCGACAGTTCATCCTGGACCGCGAACCAACGAACGCGGACAAAGCGGCGCAGATCGCCGACAACCACGAGGCCAACCGGAAGCCCGAGACGCGGAGGCCAGTCGCCACCAGCTGGAAAGGGGGTAAGCCAGCAACCAACCCCAATGCCCCAGCTAGCCGTCCCTCCGGAGGCCCAGTCCCTGTTGCCAACAGCAGGCCGGCTACTGACAGTCGCCTGTGTCACCACTGCCAGCGGCCTGGTCACTTCTTTTACACCTGTCCGAATAGGCCGAAGAACCCCCCAGCCAAGGCCCCCGGGCCCAACGCCTCTGTTCTTTTGGTGGGAGGTGTGGTTGGGAGGGCTGACGACAACGTTCAACCTGTTCAGGTGGGGGCCCGTCTTGCTACAGGCCTCAAGGACACCGGGGCTGAACGAACCCTCATCCGTCCTGGACTGGCGGCCCCTGAAGAGTTTGTTGAGGGGAAAACCCTGACTGTCACCGGGATTGGAGGAACCCGTTGTCCCTTGCCAGTGGCACGAGTTTTTCTTGATTGGGGTGCCGGGAGCGGGTTGAGGGAGGTGGGAGTGTCTGAAAATTTGCCCACTGATGTTTTATTGGGGACTGACTTGGGGAGGATGGTTGCATACTATGTCCCTGACACCCTTCCCCAAACTGATAATAAGGGTAACGTTAACCCTGATGATGTTGATGATGGGAAACTGAATGTGTTACCTGCTAATGCCTTGATGAGTAATGATGCAACTAACAACCATTCTTTCCCCAGGTACGATGCTGATGCTGATGTGAATGTACCAAAGCAAACTGATAACCATTCTTCTCCTAGGAAGGATGATGATGATGTTGATGTATCTGTGCCGACTGAACCCGTTAACCCTTTCTTTGAAGCGGTAGATGTGTCCACAGGTACCGAAGTGCTCAGCCCCGTCACTCTGCGGAGTGAGACGGCTGAGGAACCCCTGGCAGGAGTAAGCAACGGTGCTCAAGGAAATGGGGAGGTGCATGGGGACCATGAGGAAGGTAATGCCATGCAGCTGACCAGTGCCACCGAGGAAGGTAACTGGCCCATAAGTAGCACTGCTCCTGAAGTGTTGGGGGTGGATGGGGAGGTAGAGCCCAGGGCAGCACCAGCTGGTGGGTCTGCAGAAATCCCCAGGGAGACAGCATACATAGCAGCTGTCACACGCAGTCAGAGTGCCCAGATCGCAGGTAACGCACTGTCTTCTGGACCCTCTGCTGCTACAGGAGAGACTGAACCAGAGGTGAACCCAGAGCCGGTTCCAGAGGGTCCCAGTAAAGAGGGGACCCTGACGTCACTTCTGGCAGCCTCCAGCATGGAGTTCCAGGCTGCTCTGCACTCAGATGCCAGCCTGGAGAAATTGAGAGGTCTCGCCGAGACGCCCACCTCCAAGTCTGATAAGGAGAGGGTGTTCTGGGAACGAGGAAGGTTGTACCGGGAGACAGTACCCGGAGATCCTAAAAAGGAGTGGATGAGGGAAAGACAGCTGGTCGTCCCCTATCAGTTCAGAACTGAGTTGTTGCGGATTGCCCATGAGATTCCACTCGCTGGACACTTGGGGATCAGCAAAACAAAGGCACGGCTGTCTCAACACTTCTATTGGCCCAAGATGGGGACAGATGTAACACACTTCTGCCGCTCCTGCATCACCTGTCAAAAAGTGGGTAAGGCGGGACCTGCTCTTAAGGCTCCCCTTATTCCTTTGCCGGTGATAGAGGAGCCTTTCCAGAGAATCGCGGTGGACATTGTAGGACCGCTGTCCGTCCCCAGCAGCTCCGGAAAGCGCTACATTCTCACCGTGGTAGACTACGCTACCCGGTACCCAGAGGCAGTAGCTCTGTCTTCAACCAGGGCAGATAAGGTGGCTGACGCACTGGTGACCATCTTTTCAAGAGTAGGATTTCCCAGGGAGATGCTTACCGATCAAGGGCCCCAATTCATGTCTCGCCTAATGGAGGCTCTCTGTGAGAAAATGCAGGTGACGCAGCTGGTATCGAGTCCGTATCACCCACAGACTAATGGTTTGTGTGAACGTTTCAACGGTACCCTCAAACAGATGCTCCGCATACTGGTTGAGACCCAAGGGCGCGACTGGGAGCGGTACCTCCCACACCTGCTGTTCGCTTACAGAGAAGTTCCGCAGGCCTCGACCGGGTTGTCCCCCTTCGAGCTCCTGTATGGCAGGTGAGTCCGGGGACCCCTTGGGTTGATAAGAAAATCCTGGGAAGATGAGCCAAACCCCACAGAAGTGTCCATCGTGGATTATGTCATGTGCTTCCGTGACAAGATGCAGACCTTGACGCAGTTGGTGCATGACAACATGACGCAGGCTCAGGCTGACCAGAAGCGCTGGTACGACCAGAACGCCCGGGAGCGGACCTACCAGGTGGGTCAAAAGGTGTGGGTGCTGGTCCCTGTACCAATGGATAAGCTTCAGGCAGCCTGGGAAGGCCCGTACGTCGTCCACCAACAGCTCAACCCGGTCACCTACGTGGTCACGCTTGACCATGCTCGGGGTAGGCGCAAGGCCTTTCACGTCAACATGCTGAAGGCGCACTACGAACGTGAAGCTTGCGTCCTACCGGTCTGCAATCTGCCAGAGGATATTGAGGAAGATCCCCTCCTGGACATGCTGGCCCAGGCCAAGGCCGATGGGTCCATTGAGGACATGGAGATAAGTGGTTCGCTAACCGTATCCTAGCGGTTGCAGTTGATGGCCACCCTGGAACCCTTCCGGGTCGTGTTCACCAACCAACCGGGGAGGACGGAGTTAGCGGTTCATGAGGTGGACACCGGGAATCACGCCCCATTACGGCGAACACCTTATCGGATCTCTGAAGCGGTGCAACAAGTCATGCGCCAAGAGATCGATGAGATGTTAAGGCTGGGGGTGATTCGACGGTCAAAAAGCGCGTGGGATTCACCTGTAGTCCTCGTGCCTAAAAAGGATCGAACCACGCGGTTCTGTGTGGACTACAGGGGGCTCAACGCCATCACAACATCTGATGCCCACCCAATGCCGCGCATCGAGGATTTGCTTGAGCGGTTGTCGAAAGCCAAGTACATATCCATCATGGATTTGAGTCGGGGATACTGGCAGATTCCCCTGAGGCGCAGGAGAAATCCGCCTTTATCACCCCCTTTGGACTGTACGAGTCCACGGTCATGCCTTTCGGCATGAATAATGCCCCTGCCACTTTCCAGCGGATGGTCAACCACCTGCTTCGGGGACTGGAGGAGTACGCGGTGGCGTACTTAGACGATATTGCCGTCTTCAGTTCCACCTGGGAGGAACACCTTCAGCACCTCCAGGAGGTGCTCAAGCGTCTTCACCAGGCAGGCCTGACCATCAAGCCGGGGAAGTGCCAGATAGGCATGCGCAAGGTCCACTACCTGGGGCACCGGGTAGGCGAGGGTTCCATGAGTCCGGAGCCAGGAAAAGTGGACGCAATCGTGTCCTGGCCCACCCCCAGGACCAAGAAGCAGGTGAAGTCCTTCTTGGGCACTGCAGGGTACTATAGGCGGTTCGTGCAGGACTATAGCGCCGTTGCCAAACCCTTGACTGACCTCACCAAGCAGAGGCTACCCAAAACAGTCAACTGGACAGATGACTGTGAGGCGGCTTTCCAAGCTTTGAAAGCAGCCCTGTGCAACTCTCCAGTGCTGAGAGCAGTCGACAGCAGTCGCCCGTTTCTGGTACAGACCGACGCCAGCGAGTTTGGCCTCGGTGCTGTGCTTAGCCAGGTCGACTCGGGGGACCAAGAGCACCCCGTGTTGTACCTGAGCAGGAAACTTTTGCCAAGGGAAGTGGCATACTCGACCATCGAGAAGGAGTGTCTGGCCATGGTGTGGGCACTGCAGCGTTTGCAGCCCTACCTGTACGGGCGTGCCTTCACGGTGGTAACTGACCACAACCCTCTGAGCTGGTTGCACACAGTGTCCGTAACCAATGGAAGATTGCTCCGCTGGAGCCTTGCCCTTCAACAGTACGATTTTACTGTAAAACACAGGAAGGGCAGTGAAAACGGCAATGCCGATGGGTTGTCCCGCCGGGGCGAACCCGCTGAGGTGCGCATGGCCGATTACCGAGAGGTAATGCCTCCTTAGCGCCCTCTTAAGGGGGGAGGTGTGATGTACAATGTCTGCAAGATATGTTTTCTGTTGCAATGTGCTAACAAATCCTCCATTTTCTTTGAGAAGCTGCCTGCCAGTGTCTCAGTTACATTGCACACTGCAGCAGCTTCCCTTCCCCCGAGTGCCATAAACCAATTTCCTGGTTTAAAGGTTAGAAGTAACCCTTTAAGAGCCTGCCCTGCGAACACCGTACCAAGTAGAGATATGGAAATCATATTTTTGTAACCTGAGCGGTCCCAGCTTCGATACCGCATATCTTTCGAAGTTCTACCCTGTCCAGAACATGAGATAGGATTTCCGCCCAAATGGACGGTCATATCGCATAGATGTTTGATGTTTTCTTGATAGGCTCATTACGCTGGGAAACATGATACCACTGATGAGTCCATACCAGCTTCTCCCATAAAGTTATAGCTAATCTAAATTTTGTAGCCAAAACATAACTTGGATAAGAGAGGTGGGATCAACCCAGAATGCACCTCTCTGTGATGTCACATAGGAAAGTCTATAAGGCATTCCCTGGCAGAACCAGCTCAGAACAGCTCAAGTCGTCGTGCTAGAAAGATCCAGATGAGCGGAGAAGTGCAGCTCCGCCTCCACCCACCTTAGCTGCATGGTCTGCCTAAGGAACAATATGGAACTGTGAGTGTAATCTCTTTGTTTTCTCCACTTTTATTTTATACCTGTACTGTACATATTTTATGTCTCAATTTTATAGCAACTTTTATCTGTAATCACTGTCCTCTTTCGGAAAATAAATGAAATTATTTAGATCTGTCTCCATGCTCTAAGAATCGAACTATACGCCTTTGATAGATAATCGCTACTAATTCAAGGGGTTTGCCACGGACCCTCTTAATTTAACACTGTGAATTAAGTAACCGTGACTGGTGGCAGCGCGTTGTGTACGGCTATTACGGCTTGCTGGCAGTCTAGAAGGGTCTTATATTGCTGAGTAAGGGGCTTCAGCCACAGCATTGATAATTCCCTTACTGCAGAAGCCTAATTGCCGGTTCACAACAGGCAGCCCGTCCGGCGACTAATTATCCTAGGTGCAGTTCCCTGACTGACCTGAGGGTAAGGGGGGCGCCGGAGAGCTGCGAGTTCCAAAGTGGAACTGAGAAAGTGGGATATACATAAATCCCCGCAGTACTTGGAAGATTGATAGCAGTGGTGGGGCATCCAAATTAAACTCCCCCTGCGGCAAATTGTAGAGCGAGATTAGCTTGCTGGATATTTTTGGTCACATGGTGCCAGTGTTGGGATAACTAAGATAAGCCCCACTGCGCCTGTGATAGCCGTGTGCCGGCATTGTGTCACGCCCCTCCGTCCGCTGATACACCCGTGTCAGTGGTGGGACTGTGACATAGTGGTGACACAGGGTCCGCTGTCCGTCGCGTTTTGGTGGCAGCGGGACTCCCGTTAGTGTCGCCCGTAAGTGGACGAACGGCGGTGGGCTGTTCGTCACATATTGGTGGCAGCGCGGTGGGATAATCCTAGAGCATTAGTGATTTGGTTTGAGCAATCATTCCTCTCACTAAAAACCTGCACGGTTCCTGCGGGAATCCTGCATCATAGGTTTTGGAGAACAGACTCAGTGGTTACTAGTCCTGAGACATTAGTGTGTACTTGCAAGTATCCCCCTCCCGTTTCTTCGTTTTTCTTTTTCTATCTTTTATTTGGCAACCATGGCGGCAAAAGGAGAACCTTGGTACACCCGGCAGACAAAGGAAGTTCTTGCTGCGTTATGCACGTACCAAGGCCTTGACGCCACGAACAAAAACAGAGCTCAAATGATCGCGGCTCTAGTGCAGCTGGACAACGACCAGAATCCAGCGAGCGCAGAAGTTGGCCCAAGTTGCAATGGGGCTGCAGCAGAGGCTCCACTCCTGAGCGCTGGCCCCACATTCAACCAGAACGGGGTGGACCCCTATCTGCAAATGGCCTTGGACGAACTCCCCGCCGAAGACAGTGATGGGCGGGTGAGGCTGATCCAGCAAGCTCGAGAGAGAGCAGAGCAGCGAGCCGAGCGCCAGGCAGAGAGAGCTGAGCGCCAAGCTGAGGCTGAGAGAGCCGAGCGCCAGGCGCAGAGGGCCCATGAACTGGAGGTACTCCAGCGGGGTGGGAATGCCCTCACAGCCCGAAGCCGTGAGCCCAGCAGCGTCCAGACTCCTAAACCCCGGCCAGAGCATTTTCCCGTGATGGAAAAGGACGGGGACTTGGACACATTTCTGCGAGCCTTTGAGAAAGCCTGCAGACAGTACCAGCTGCCTAGAGACCAATGGGCAAGGTACTTGACCCCAGGGCTAAAAGGCAAAGCCCTGGAGGCATTTGCTTCTCTTCCGCCAGAAGCCGATGATGACTATGACGCCATAAAGCAGGCGCTGATCGCCAAATACCGGCTGACACCTGAGGTATACCGAAAGAAGTTCCGACACCTCCAACGTGGCCCACACGATAGCTACAGTGATGTGGTGCAAGGACTCAGGACCCACTTTGACCAGTGGATCCATGGACTGTCCGTTGAAACCTTTGAGCAGCTACGGGACCTGATGATCAAAGACCAGTTCCTGCATCTCTGCCCAGCTGAGGTCTGACAGTTCATCCTGGACCGCGAACCAACGAACGCGGACAAAGCGGCGCAGATCGCCGACAACCACGAGGCCAACCGGAAGCCCGAGACGCGGAGGCCAGTCGCCACCAGCTGGAAAGGGGGTAAGCCAGCAACCAACCCCAATGCCCCAGCTAGCCGTCCCTCCGGAGGCCCAGTCCCTGTTGCCAACAGCAGGCCGGCTACTGACAGTCGCCTGTGTCACCACTGCCAGCGGCCTGGTCACTTCTTTTACACCTGTCCGAATAGGCCGAAGAACCCCCCAGCCAAGGCCCCCGGGCCCAACGCCTCTGTTCTTTTGGTGGGAGGTGTGGTTGGGAGGGCTGACGACAACGTTCAACCTGTTCAGGTGGGGGCCCGTCTTGCTACAGGCCTCAAGGACACCGGGGCTGAACGAACCCTCATCCGTCCTGGACTGGCGGCCCCTGAAGAGTTTGTTGAGGGGAAAACCCTGACTGTCACCGGGATTGGAGGAACCCGTTGTCCCTTGCCAGTGGCACGAGTTTTTCTTGATTGGGGTGCCGGGAGCGGGTTGAGGGAGGTGGGAGTGTCTGAAAATTTGCCCACTGATGTTTTATTGGGGACTGACTTGGGGAGGATGGTTGCATACTATGTCCCTGACACCCTTCCCCAAACTGATAATAAGGGTAACGTTAACCCTGATGATGTTGATGATGGGAAACTGAATGTGTTACCTGCTAATGCCTTGATGAGTAATGATGCAACTAACAACCATTCTTTCCCCAGGTACGATGCTGATGCTGATGTGAATGTACCAAAGCAAACTGATAACCATTCTTCTCCTAGGAAGGATGATGATGATGTTGATGTATCTGTGCCGACTGAACCCGTTAACCCTTTCTTTGAAGCGGTAGATGTGTCCACAGGTACCGAAGTGCTCAGCCCCGTCACTCTGCGGAGTGAGACGGCTGAGGAACCCCTGGCAGGAGTAAGCAACGGTGCTCAAGGAAATGGGGAGGTGCATGGGGACCATGAGGAAGGTAATGCCATGCAGCTGACCAGTGCCACCGAGGAAGGTAACTGGCCCATAAGTAGCACTGCTCCTGAAGTGTTGGGGGTGGATGGGGAGGTAGAGCCCAGGGCAGCACCAGCTGGTGGGTCTGCAGAAATCCCCAGGGAGACAGCATACATAGCAGCTGTCACACGCAGTCAGAGTGCCCAGATCGCAGGTAACGCACTGTCTTCTGGACCCTCTGCTGCTACAGGAGAGACTGAACCAGAGGTGAACCCAGAGCCGGTTCCAGAGGGTCCCAGTAAAGAGGGGACCCTGACGTCACTTCTGGCAGCCTCCAGCATGGAGTTCCAGGCTGCTCTGCACTCAGATGCCAGCCTGGAGAAATTGAGAGGTCTCGCCGAGACGTCCACCTCCAAGTCTGATAAGGAGAGGGTGTTCTGGGAACGAGGAAGGTTGTACCGGGAGACAGTACCCGGAGATCCTAAAAAGGAGTGGATGAGGGAAAGACAGCTGGTCGTCCCCTATCAGTTCAGAACTGAGTTGTTGCGGATTGCCCATGAGATTCCACTCGCTGGACACTTGGGGATCAGCAAAACAAAGGCACGGCTGTCTCAACACTTCTATTGGCCCAAGATGGGGACAGATGTAACACACTTCTGCCGCTCCTGCATCACCTGTCAAAAAGTGGGTAAGGCGGGACCTGCTCTTAAGGCTCCCCTTATTCCTTTGCCGGTGATAGAGGAGCCTTTCCAGAGAATCGCGGTGGACATTGTAGGACCGCTGTCCGTCCCCAGCAGCTCCGGAAAGCGCTACATTCTCACCGTGGTAGACTACGCTACCCGGTACCCAGAGGCAGTAGCTCTGTCTTCAACCAGGGCAGATAAGGTGGCTGACGCACTGGTGACCATCTTTTCAAGAGTAGGATTTCCCAGGGAGATGCTTACCGATCAAGGGCCCCAATTCATGTCTCGCCTAATGGAGGCTCTCTGTGAGAAAATGCAGGTGACGCAGCTGGTATCGAGTCCGTATCACCCACAGACTAATGGTTTGTGTGAACGTTTCAACGGTACCCTCAAACAGATGCTCCGCATACTGGTTGAGACCCAAGGGCGCGACTGGGAGCGGTACCTCCCACACCTGCTGTTCGCTTACAGAGAAGTTCCGCAGGCCTCGACCGGGTTGTCCCCCTTCGAGCTCCTGTATGGCAGGTGAGTCCGGGGACCCCTTGGGTTGATAAGAAAATCCTGGGAAGATGAGCCAAACCCCACAGAAGTGTCCATCGTGGATTATGTCATGTGCTTCCGTGACAAGATGCAGACCTTGACGCAGTTGGTGCATGACAACATGACGCAGGCTCAGGCTGACCAGAAGCGCTGGTACGACCAGAACGCCCGGGAGCGGACCTACCAGGTGGGTCAAAAGGTGTGGGTGCTGGTCCCTGTACCAATGGATAAGCTTCAGGCAGCCTGGGAAGGCCCGTACGTCGTCCACCAACAGCTCAACCCGGTCACCTACGTGGTCACGCTTGACCATGCTCGGGGTAGGCGCAAGGCCTTTCACGTCAACATGCTGAAGGCGCACTACGAACGTGAAGCTTGCGTCCTACCGGTCTGCAATCTGCCAGAGGATATTGAGGAAGATCCCCTCCTGGACATGCTGGCCCAGGCCAAGGCCGATGGGTCCATTGAGGACATGGAGATAAGTGGTTCGCTAACCGTATCCTAGCGGTTGCAGTTGATGGCCACCCTGGAACCCTTCCGGGTCGTGTTCACCAACCAACCGGGGAGGACGGAGTTAGCGGTTCATGAGGTGGACACCGGGAATCACGCCCCATTACGGCGAACACCTTATCGGATCTCTGAAGCGGTGCAACAAGTCATGCGCCAAGAGATCGATGAGATGTTAAGGCTGGGGGTGATTCGACGGTCAAAAAGCGCGTGGGATTCACCTGTAGTCCTCGTGCCTAAAAAGGATCGAACCACGCGGTTCTGTGTGGACTACAGGGGGCTCAACGCCATCACAACATCTGATGCCCACCCAATGCCGCGCATCGAGGATTTGCTTGAGCGGTTGTCGAAAGCCAAGTACATATCCATCATGGATTTGAGTCGGGGATACTGGCAGATTCCCCTGAGGCGCAGGAGAAATCCGCCTTTATCACCCCCTTTGGACTGTACGAGTCCACGGTCATGCCTTTCGGCATGAATAATGCCCCTGCCACTTTCCAGCGGATGGTCAACCACCTGCTTCGGGGACTGGAGGAGTACGCGGTGGCGTACTTAGACGATATTGCCGTCTTCAGTTCCACCTGGGAGGAACACCTTCAGCACCTCCAGGAGGTGCTCAAGCGTCTTCACCAGGCAGGCCTGACCATCAAGCCGGGGAAGTGCCAGATAGGCATGCGCAAGGTCCACTACCTGGGGCACCGGGTAGGCGAGGGTTCCATGAGTCCGGAGCCAGGAAAAGTGGACGCAATCGTGTCCTGGCCCACCCCCAGGACCAAGAAGCAGGTGAAGTCCTTCTTGGGCACTGCAGGGTACTATAGGCGGTTCGTGCAGGACTATAGCGCCGTTGCCAAACCCTTGACTGACCTCACCAAGCAGAGGCTACCCAAAACAGTCAACTGGACAGATGACTGTGAGGCGGCTTTCCAAGCTTTGAAAGCAGCCCTGTGCAACTCTCCAGTGCTGAGAGCAGTCGACAGCAGTCGCCCGTTTCTGGTACAGACCGACGCCAGCGAGTTTGGCCTCGGTGCTGTGCTTAGCCAGGTCGACTCGGGGGACCAAGAGCACCCCGTGTTGTACCTGAGCAGGAAACTTTTGCCAAGGGAAGTGGCATACTCGACCATCGAGAAGGAGTGTCTGGCCATGGTGTGGGCACTGCAGCGTTTGCAGCCCTACCTGTACGGGCGTGCCTTCACGGTGGTAACTGACCACAACCCTCTGAGCTGGTTGCACACAGTGTCCGTAACCAATGGAAGATTGCTCCGCTGGAGCCTTGCCCTTCAACAGTACGATTTTACTGTAAAACACAGGAAGGGCAGTGAAAACGGCAATGCCGATGGGTTGTCCCGCCGGGGCGAACCCGCTGAGGTGCGCATGGCCGATTACCGAGAGGTAATGCCTCCTTAGCGCCCTCTTAAGGGGGGAGGTGTGATGTACAATGTCTGCAAGATATGTTTTCTGTTGCAATGTGCTAACAAATCCTCCATTTTCTTTGAGAAGCTGCCTGCCAGTGTCTCAGTTACATTGCACACTGCAGCAGCTTCCCTTCCCCCGAGTGCCATAAACCAATTTCCTGGTTTAAAGGTTAGAAGTAACCCTTTAAGAGCCTGCCCTGCGAACACCGTACCAAGTAGAGATATGGAAATCATATTTTTGTAACCTGAGCGGTCCCAGCTTCGATACCGCATATCTTTCGAAGTTCTACCCTGTCCAGAACATGAGATAGGATTTCCGCCCAAATGGACGGTCATATCGCATAGATGTTTGATGTTTTCTTGATAGGCTCATTACGCTGGGAAACATGATACCACTGATGAGTCCATACCAGCTTCTCCCATAAAGTTATAGCTAATCTAAATTTTGTAGCCAAAACATAACTTGGATAAGAGAGGTGGGATCAACCCAGAATGCACCTCTCTGTGATGTCACATAGGAAAGTCTATAAGGCATTCCCTGGCAGAACCAGCTCAGAACAGCTCAAGTCGTCGTGCTAGAAAGATCCAGATGAGCGGAGAAGTGCAGCTCCGCCTCCACCCACCTTAGCTGCATGGTCTGCCTAAGGAACAATATGGAACTGTGAGTGTAATCTCTTTGTTTTCTCCACTTTTATTTTATACCTGTACTGTACATATTTTATGTCTCAATTTTATAGCAACTTTTATCTGTAATCACTGTCCTCTTTCGGAAAATAAATGAAATTATTTAGATCTGTCTCCATGCTCTAAGAATCGAACTATACGCCTTTGATAGATAATCGCTACTAATTCAAGGGGTTTGCCACGGACCCTCTTAATTTAACACTGTGAATTAAGTAACCGTGACTGGTGGCAGCGCGTTGTGTACGGCTATTACGGCTTGCTGGCAGTCTAGAAGGGTCTTATATTGCTGAGTAAGGGGCTTCAGCCACAGCATTGATAATTCCCTTACTGCAGAAGCCTAATTGCCGGTTCACAACAGGCAGCCCGTCCGGCGACTAATTATCCTAGGTGCAGTTCCCTGACTGACCTGAGGGTAAGGGGGGCGCCGGAGAGCTGCGAGTTCCAAAGTGGAACTGAGAAAGTGGGATATACATAAATCCCCGCAGTACTTGGAAGATTGATAGCAGTGGTGGGGCATCCAAATTAAACTCCCCCTGCGGCAAATTGTAGAGCGAGATTAGCTTGCTGGATATTTTTGGTCACATGGTGCCAGTGTTGGGATAACTAAGATAAGCCCCACTGCGCCTGTGATAGCCGTGTGCCGGCATTGTGTCACGCCCCTCCGTCCGCTGATACACCCGTGTCAGTGGTGGGACTGTGACATAGTGGTGACACAGGGTCCGCTGTCTGTCGCGTTTTGGTGGCAGCGGGACTCCCGTTAGTGTCGCCCGTAAGTGGACGAACGGCGGTGGGCTGTTCGTCACAAGTACCATTTCTCCTGTCCTGTATACTGGGTGTAATTCTCAGTATCTGTATTATTCTGTATATCTACACTGCACAGTACCACTTCTCCTGTCCTGTGTACTGGGTGTAATTCTCAGTATCTGTATTATTCTGTATATATACACTGCACAGTACCACTTCTCCTGTCCTGTATCCTGGGTGTAATTCTCAGTATCTGTATTATTCTGTATATATACATTGCATAGTACCACTTCTCCTGTCCTGTATACTGGGTGTAATTCTCATTATCTGTATTATTTTGTATATATACACTGCACAGTACCACTTCTCCTGTCCTGTATACTAGTTGTAATCCTCAGTATCTTTATTATTCTGTATATATACACCGCACAGTACCACTTCTCCTGTCCTGTATACTGGGTGTAATTCTCAGTATCTGTATTATTCTGTATATACACTGCACAGTACTATTTCTCCTGTCCTGTATACTGGGTGTAATTCTCAGTATCTGTATTATCCTGTATATATACACTGCACAGTACTACTTCTCCTGTCCTGTATACTGGGTGTAATTCTCAGTATCTGTATTATTCTGTATATACACTGCACAGTACCACTTCTCCTGTGCTGTATACTGGGTGTAATTCTCAGTATATGTATTATCCTGTATATATACACTGAACAGTACCACTTCTCCTGTCCTGTGTACTGGGTGTAATTCTCAGTATCTGTATTATTCTTTATATACACTGCACAGTACCACTTCTCCTGTCCTGTATACTGGGTGTAATTCTCAGTATCTGTATTATTCTGTATATATACAATGCACAGTACCACTTCTCCTGTCCTGTATACTGGGTGTAATTCTCAGTATCTGTATTATTCTGTATACATACACTGCACAGTACCACTTCTCCTGTCCTGTATACTGGGTGTAATTCTCAGTATCTGTATTATTCTGTATACATACACTGCACAGTACCACTTCTCCTGTCCTGTATACTGGGTGTAATTCTCAGTATCTGTATTATTCTGTATATACACTGCACAGTACTATTTCTCCTGTCCTGTATACTGGGTGTAATTCTCAGTATCTGTATTATCCTGTATATATACACTGAACAGTACCACTTCTCCTGTCCTGTGTACTGGGTGTAATTCTCAGTATCTGTATTATCCTGTATATATACACTGCACAGTACCACTTCTCCTGTCCTGTATACTGGGTGTAATTCTCAGTATCTGTATTATTCTGTATATACACTGCACAGTACCACTTCTCCTGTGCTGTATACTGGGTGTAATTCTCAGTATCTGTATTATCCTGTATATATACACTGAACAGTACCACTTCTCCTGTCCTGTGTACTGGGTGTAATTCTCAGTATCTGTATTATTCTTTATATACACTGCACAGTACCACTTCTCCTGTCCTGTATACTGGGTGTAATTCTCAGTATCTGTATTATTCTGTATATATACAATGCACAGTACCACTTCTTCTGTCCTGTATACTGGGTGTAATTCTCAGTATCTGTATTATTCTGTATATATACACTGCACAGTACCACTTCTCCTGTCCTGTATACTGGGTGTAATTCTCAGTATCTGTATTATTCTGTATATATACACTGCACAGTACCACTTCTCCTGTCCTGTATACTGGGTGTAATTCTCAGTATCTGTATTATTCTGTATACATACACTGCACAGTACCACTTCTCCTGTCCTGTATACTGGGTGTAATTCTCAGTATCTGTATTATTCTGTATACATACACTGCACAGTACCACTTCTCCTGTCCTGTGTACTGGGTGTAATTCTCAGTATCTGTATTTTTCTGTATATATACACTGCACAGTACCACTTCTGGGTGTGATGTGGTTCCTTTTTATCTTGTAGCAGCATTCTAACTGTGGTATAATATTTTGCTTGGAAAATTCGATTTAATTCCAGCAGCGATTTCTGTTTTCAAATATTACGAGGTCCATATGGTGATGGTCCTGGTTATACAATGCTTGAGTCATAGATGAGAAGGTGGCACGTGCCACCGCATTACTAATCTGTAATGACAGGATGACTTCTTGACCCTGGAGACGTCTTAGCGTATGGGAAACATTGCATTCATGTTGCAGAATTATGTGGTCCCTTTTGCTGCTGCCTGGCCCGGAGTGTGCCCTTTTGTGTTCAGTGGCTAGGAATATCATGATGTCCTATAGTTAGAGGTTTTCCTCAGCTCAGACTCTTCTTGGGGTATGTTTGGGTTCTTGTTTATGAAGTGTTATAGTAAGGCATTACACAGGTCTTAAAAGCTGTTTGATAATTTTCATATAATATCCATGTATTTTGGTGTTTCGATATTAAAAAAATTATTGAAAAAAAAAAATCCTAGTAGTTAAGACTTTCCACAGATCTATAGGTTCTTCTACAAACTCTGGTGTGAATTATCGGCAGACAGCTTATTTTCTTTCCCTATTAATATCAATAGGAACTGTGTGATTGGCTGGTGGAAGTCAGATTGCTAGTTACATAATGTAAGGTCCTTATGCTTTCAAGAAACGTGCATTGGAATTTTATTCATCAACCGTGTAACGGGGTCTTCTGTGCTGTAATATCTCTTTACATTACCACCCCGTTTCTCAGGAGGTCCACTCTGCTTTTCCTCACTTCTGAATGAAGGACGCTGGCTTGAAAGGCTTTGTAACATGGGAACTTATAAAAGATCACTGCTTCTCCACGTATTTCCAGTGTGACAACATTTTACTCATCGGTCTCAGAATATATATACATACAGAGGGCAGGACAATAAATGTGTGTCGGGCCAGTAGATAACAGGCTCCAATTAAGACGCCAGATGTACATTTCAATAGCCATGGGATTTACAAAGGTGGGGGGAGGTCAGAAGTGGGATATCTCGCTTACCTCTGCCCAGGGGACGGAGCCAGTGGGTTGCTGCATTAAGGGCATGCATCTCACATTGCACCTATCATACATGCATCTCCTATTCGGGGTGCTGGGAGGTTCTGTAACACGGCTCCCCCTTTTCAGCGACGCGATCGGCATACACAGTCTGATCCTTATCGGATCGGCTTGGGGATGACCGAAGTCTATGGGGTTGGTACAAGTTCCGTTTGTCGACTTAGTCCATCGGCATTACCATTTTGTTTGCCGGGTGTCATGATACCAGTGCTGGGTGACCGGCGCTGCTGGGGTTAATGTTCTGACCTCAGTGCAGACTCTCACCTGCACACCTGGGATCTATTATGGTGGCCTCTCATTGGTTCTGGGGAGGCTTCTTATAGCCTCAGGAAGCTCCCATCCCCCGTCAGTTATACTTTCGCCCTTGGCATTGTGTGGTGACCCCTGAGTGTGTTAGTGCTGTGTTCTGGTTGCATGATTCTCTGTGTATGACTCGGTCTGTTCTCTGGATTCTGCTTTGGATTGTGCCTGGTACCTTCTACGTCTGTTTGGTTTTGATCTCTGCTTGGCTCTGACTATCCGTTCTGTCTCATCCCTGGTACTTTACTGATATCTTGTGTATGACCTTTATCCCTCCTGTACCTCGCTTGCCTGTATTGTGCATGACCCCCGCTTTGCCCGACTTTGAGTTTTCTACCTTCTTTGAAAGCAGGGCGCTAAGCCCCACCCCCTTGTAGTCACATGACCGTTCACATGACCATAGGTCCTGTGCCTACTTTCTAAACTTCTACATTCAGGTCCCATGCATCTTTATTGTCCGGCTGTTCTTGTCCCCAGGGGTCCCTACGGTGCAGGTGAGTCCCTGCCTAGCAGAGGCTGTACGCCGGCGCTGTCAGGACCCTGCCATTATAACTGACCATTAAGTTTTTGGGGGTTTTTTTGTGCAGAGAGTTATGGATCCCATACAGTCTCTGGCAGATGAAAAGTCTGAGTCAGATGTTTCAGGGTCTATCTCTGGAGCAGCAAGCTCTGGCTCCTTCTCTGCAGCAGGTTTCTGAGACAGTGCGGGGGGCTTTAGCTGCTTTAGCTGCTGGGTCTCTGGGGGCTGGGGTGAGTGATGTTGTTTTGGTGTCCCCAGAACCACCTGTTAAACTTCCTGACTTTTTTTCTGGAAACAAAAAAGAGTTCAGGATCTTCATGGATCTTCATGGAGGGGTGCAAACTTTTTTTTAGTTTGAGACCACGTTCCTCTGGGGACGAAAGTCAGAAGGTTGGGGTCATTATGTCTCTGTTAAGAGGGTCCCACAAGCTTGGGCTTTCTCCCTTCCTCCCACTGCCCCTGAGAGAGTGTCGGTGAATGCATTTTTTGAGGCCCTCGGGCACATTTATGATGAGCCTGACCGAGTGCGATTGGCAGAGGACATGGTGATGAGCGTCTGTCAGGGGAAACACTCAGCTGAGTGGTTTTGCACTGAATTCCGCCGCTGGGCTGCAGAGGTCACTTGGAACGACGCCACGCTCCGAGGACTCTTTCACAGAGGCTTGTCCGAGCGGTTACAGGATGCCTTGGCGTTACATCCCCCACCTAACTCTCTCGAGGACGCCATGACCCAGGCCGTCCGGATGGACCGCAGGCTGCGGGCCAGAGGGATGATGCAGGTGGAAACTCCATTGTTCCCCAGTGGAAAAGAGACTGCCCCTGAGCTCATGGATGTAGGCGCCCTCTCCCTGAAGGATACGGAGAGGAAACGCCGGAAGGACAAGCAGCTATGCTTTTACTGCGGTAAAACGGGACATTGGAAAAGGGAGTGTCCTGATTGCCCGTCTTCAACCCGGTCGGCGGGAAATGACTAGGTCTGGGTAGTCAACGGGGAGACTACTCAGACCCTCAGGTACCCTTTTCCTCGTTTTCTAAAGTATTACTGCATGTGGAACTGTTTGTGGACGGTAGTTCTTTTTCCTCTACAGCCTTCGTGGACTGCGGATCATCGATTAACCTCATTGACTCCCAATTGGTCACACACTGTAAGACAGGGACAGTTAGGCTCAAGGTGATGGCCATTGACTCCTCTCCCCTCACTAAGGAGGGAATTCTCTTTATGTCTGACTTGTTTTCACTCAGAGTGGGCGCTACTCATGTGGAAAACCTAAGTTGTATTGTTCTGGACAATCTACCTGCAGGGTTGGTGCTGGGCATTCCCTGGTTACAACGTCATAACCCAGTTATTAACTGGAAAACGGGGGAGATTGTTCAATGGGGGTTTAATGATTTTAAGTTTTGTGATAAATCCGCACTGCTGTTTGAACCTGTTAAATCTGTGTCTGTATCATCTGTCGAGCTGGAAGGTATTCCGGAATGCCTGAAGGACTTCCAAGATGTATTCTCCGAAAGCGAGGCCGAGACGTTACCGCCACATAGACCCTTTGACTGCGCTATTGAGCTGGTCCCGGGGGCTAAATTACCTAAAGCCCGTCTGTTTAATTTGTCTGGTCCTGAGCACTTGGCTATGAAGGAGTGCATTGCTGAAAGTCTGCGCAAAGGACATATACGTCCTTCAGTCTCACCTGTGGCGGCAGGTTTCTTTTTTGTAAAGAAAAAAGAAGGCGGGTTACGTCCCTGTCTCGATTTTCGGGAGCTTAATCAGATTACGGTACAGAATACGTACCCCCTTCCGTTGATTTCCGATTTGTGTAACCAACTATCAGGGACAAAGTGGTTTTCAAAACTGGATCTTCGGGGGCATATAATTTGATAAGGGTCCGAGAGGGGGATGAATGGAAAACCGCGTTCCTCACGACCGAGCGACTGTTTGAAAATTTAGTCATGCCATTTGGTCTTACCAACGCCCCCGCCCTATTTCAGAATTTCATCAACATGGTATTCTCAGATCTCATTGGTCGTTTTGTCGTTATCTACTTAGATGATATTTTGATATAATCCTCCGACAAGCATTCTCATTTGGAACATGTACGAACTGTTCTCCAAAGACTGAGAGAAAATCATCTGTAAGCCAAATTGGAGAAATGTGTATTGTGTGCAAGAATTGTCATTTTTTGGATTAATTGTATCCAGTGAGGGTTTTCGCATGGACCCCAAGAAGGTGCAGGCCCTTGCAGATTGGGTGCAACCCCGAGATCTTAAGGGTCTTCAGCGCTTCTTGGGGTTCGCCAATTATTACCGCAAATTTAGCTGGGGGTTTTCACAAGTGGTCAAACCTCTCACGAATCTAACATGCAAAGGTGCGATTGTGAAAAATTGGTCCTCGCTCACAAAAGAGGCCTTTGCGACGCTGAAAAAATGTTTTATGTCTGCTCCTGTCTTGGTACAGCCAGATCCTTCCAAACCATTTGTAGTGGAGGTGGATGCCTCAGAGGTGGGGGTGGGGGCAGTGTTATCTCAAGGGTCTGCCACTCTTACCAACCTCAGGCCATGTGCTTTCTTTTCCAGGAAGTTCTCTGCTGCTGAAAGAAATTATGATGTAGGCAATAGAGAGCTTCTTGCGGTCAAGTTGGTGTTTGAGGAATGGAGGCACTTTTTGGAGGGGGCCAGTCACCAGGTTACTGTGATCACTGATCACAAAAATTTGTCATACATTGAGTCTGCTAAAAGATTAACGCCCAGACAGGCCCGTTGGTCACTTTTTTTTTCTCTTTTCCAGTTTACTATTACTTTCCGTCCAGGGTCAAAGAATGTCAAGGCTGACGCCTTATCTCGTAGTTTTCACCCTGTGTCTGCCCCTGAGCCACCGTCCTCCATCCTGCACCCTGGGGTGGTGTTAGCAGGGATCTCGTCTGAATTGGAACGGGAAATTGAGGGGGCCCAGTCGCTGGCTCCTGCGGCCAAGCCAGGGGGCAAGTTGTTTGTCCCAGAGCAACTTCGCCTTAAACTCTTGCAAGAGTTCCACGAATCCAAGTTGTGTGCTCACCCTGGTATATCAGCCACGCGACTGGCGGTGGCTAGGATCTTCTGGTGGCCTACTCTTGGTTCTGATATAAACAAATTCATTTCTGGTTGTGGGGTCTGCGCTCATTCTAAAAGCTGTTGTGAGTTCATTTTTCCCTTCACCAGTGAGGTCTGATGAACTCCCACTTCTGGCAAAGAAAGGTAGTGAGGCTGATTACCAAACAGCTGAGCAGGTAGATGATGACTGGGTCACAGGAACTGATGACTGGATATAAGGCAGCCGACGCCCTGCTGCCTTGCTGGTGATCTTCCTGCTGGATTCTTGGAGACCAGTCTGATTTCTGATTCTCAAAGCTAAGTTTTGCTCTGCCTTTTGTACACTTTAGTTCTGGTTTTGTTTGCCTTGTTTTTTGGAGTTCAGCCATCCCCGGCCGGGGGTGAGCTGAATTCCATTTTTGTCTCTGATCTGTTGATCTCTGGCTCTGTCTTCAGAATATACCTGAGTGCTGATATAGTCTTTTTGAAGCCTAGCGACTTCAGGGCCTGTTTTTCCTATCAGTCTGTTGGTTCATTTTTGGATAGGGTTTTTGCAGATTGCAGACAGCAGCTTTTCTATCCTGTCCTATTTAGTTAGCTTGGGCCCCATCATTTGCTCAACCTATCTTTCTATCTGTGTTAGTGTTTTTCATCTTGCTTCACAGTAATTATATGTTGGGGGCTGCCTATTGCTTTGGGGTCTGCTCTGGGGCAGTTTAGATTTCCCCTTTCTGTCTTTAGGCTAATTTAGTTCTCCGGCTGTGATCGAGGGGTCTAGAGCACCGTAGGAACCCCCCCACGGCTACTGCTAGTTGTTGTGGATAGGTTCAGGGGTTTGCAATCCGATAGCTTCCAACTTCTCTGGTTTTCTGGACTTAGCTATTTTTTTTGTTTTTTCCTCCTTTGGTGACTCATCCATAACAGAATCACCAGCCATACCGCAGATCCTAGGGTACTCAATAGCAGGAAAGAATTGTAAGAAAAAAAAAAGGTATCAGAATTTCTTTGTGTATATTTTTCCTCTATATCTCTGAGGCCGTAGGGGGAATTTTTTTTTTCTCTCAATAGAGATGAAGCAATTGTCTGATCGTGTGGAGCAGCTCGCTGCCGAAGTGCGGGGAATTTCCGCCTATCTTACTCATTCACATGCTGCTGAACCAAAGATCCCCACTCCTGATGTGTTTTTTGGGGATCGGTCTAAATTTTTGAATTTCAAGAATAATTGTAAATTATTTTTTGCCTTGAAGCCTAACTCGTCGGGGAGCTCCACGCAGCGGGTTAAAATTGTCATCTCTTTGCTGCGCGGCGATCCCCAGGATTGGGCGTTTTCTTTGAAACCTGATGATCCTATTCTAAATAATGGGGATGCATTTTTTCAAGCCTTGGGGTTGTTGTATGATGAACCTAATGCTATTGATCAGGCTGAAAAGGCCCTGTTGGCATTGAGCCAGGGTGGGGATTCTGCAGAGTTGTACTGTCAAAAATTCTGAAAGTGGGCGGCCCTTACTACCTGGAATGATGATGCCTTGGCAGCTCTCTTTCGGAAAGGTTTGTCAGAAACCGTAAAAGATACTATGGTGGGATTTCCTGTTCCCTCTGGTCTTGATGATTCTATGTCATTAGCCATTCAGGTTGATCGGCGTTAGCGTGAACGCAAGACTGCACGAGAGGTGTTGCCACCTGTTGAACAAATGTCTGAACCTATGCAATGTGATAGAGTTTTGTCCAGGGCGCAATGTCAGGAGTTCAGAAGGCATAATAAGCTGTGTTTTTTTTGTGGAGATGCCTCGCATATTATTTCTGTCTGCCCTAAACGAGAGAAACGTTGTGCTCACACGTTTTCTGTGGGTGGTGTTCAACCTAAGTTTCTTCTGGCAATTACTCTGATCTGCTCCCTGTCCACATTTTCCGCCAAGGCTTTTGTGGATTCGGGAGCAGCTCTGAACCTGATGGACTTGAATTTTGCTAAACGTTGTGGATTTCCTATGACGCCTTTGCGGACGCCTATCCCTCTGAGGGGTATTGATGCGACTCCTTTGGCGAAAAATAAACCTCAGTTTTGGACCCAGGTGGTAATGCGTGTCGTCCCAGACCATCAAGAAAATTGCAGATTTTTGGTGTTGCATAATTTGCATGATACCATTGTTCTGGGGTTTCCCTGGTTGCAAATCCATAATCCAGTTTTGGATTGGAAATCTGTGTCTGTGGTGAGTTGGGGTTGTCAGTGTGCCCTTAGTGATGCTCCTGTTTTCTCCACCTCTCCCCAGTCACATGATGTTCCTGACTATTTTGCTGACTTTTATGATGTATTTAGTGAGAATGAGTCTGCGTCTTTGCCTCCTCATAGGAGTTATGACTGTGCAATTGAGCTTAGCCCGGGGTTTGCGATCCTATATTAAGGAGTCGTTGGAGAAGGGTCATATTAGACCATCCTCTTCACCCTTAGGTGCTGGGTTTTTTTTTCGTGGCTAAAAAAGATGGTTCATTAAGGCCTTGTATTGACTATCGTGCCCTCAACAAAATTACTGTTAAATATCAGTATCCGTTACCCCTGATTTCTGATCTATTCTCCAGAGTTAAAGGTGCTTGCTGGTTTACCAAGCTTGACCTCAGGGGGGCGTATATTCTTATTCGCATTAAGCATGGGGATGAAAGGAAGACGGCGTTTAATACTCCGGAGGGACATTTTGAGTACCTGGTGATGCCTTTTGGGCTCACTAATGCCCCTTCTGTCTTCCAGTCCTTCATGAACGATATTTTCCGAGACTTTGTGGATAAATTTTTGATTATCTATCTGGATGATATTTTGATCTTTTCCAAGGATTGGGACTCTCATGTGGAACATGTTCGGACTGTGTTCCGGATTTTGAGGGAGAATTCCCTGTATGTCAAGGGATCGAAATGCCTTTTTGGGGTACAGAGGATTTCATTTTTGGGATTCATTTTGTCTCCGTCAACTATTGAAATGGACCCGGCCAAGGTACAGGCCATTTATAATTGGGTTCAGCCCACTTCTTTGAAGGCCCTCCAGAAGTTTTTGGGTTTTGCTAATTTTTATCGGAAATTTATAGCTAATTTTTCTAGTATTGCCAAGCCATTGACTGATTTGACTAAGAAGGGTGCTGATGTGCTGAATTGGTCTCCGGAGGCTGTTTCTTCCTTTCAGGAGCTGAAGCGAAGATTCACTTCTGCTCCGGTTCTGCGGCAACCTGATGTCTCACTCCCGTTTCAGGTAGAGGTGGACGCCTCTGAGATTGGTGCAGGAGCTGTTTTGTCCCAAAAAGATCCTGTGACATCTAAAATGAATCCCTGTGCTTTCTTTTCCCGAAAGTTCTCCCCATCCGAACGTAACTATGATGTGGGGAATCGGGAACTGTTGGCCATGAAATGGGCATTTGAGGAGTGGAGACATTGGTTGGAGGGAGCTAAACACCAGGTCATGGTCCTTACTGACCACAAGAATTTGATTTACCTGGAGTCGGCCAAACGCTTGAATCCTAGACAGGCTAGGTGGGCCTTGTTTTTCACACGTTTTGATTTTGTGGTCTCTTTTCTTCCTGGCACTAAGAATGTCAAGGCAGACGCCCTCTCTAGGAGTTTCTTTGCTGATTCTCCTGTTGTGACCAAGCCTGCTACCATCTTAGGCGAGGGGGTAGTTCTTTCTGCCATCTCGCCTGATTTGAGACGTGCTCTGGAAGAGTTTCAGGACAAACCTGAGCGTTGTCCCAGTGGAAAGTTGTATGTTCCTGACCAGTGGAGGAAGAGAGTGATGTCTAAAGTTCATTGCTCTGCAATGGCTGGTCATCCAGGTATTTTTGGTACTAGAGATCTGGTGAGTCGGTCTTTTTGGTGGCCCGCCTTGTCTCGTGATGTCAGGAATTTTGTGCAGTCCTGTGGGACTTGCTCCCGGTCTAAACCTTGTTCTCGCTCTAGTGGGTTGTTGATGCCTTTGCCGGTGCCCAAGAGGCCATGGACCCATATTTCAATGGATGTTATCTCTGATATGCCTGTCTCTCAGAGAATGACCGTTATTTGGGTGATTTGTGATAGATTCTCTAAGATGGTCCATCTTGTACCACTCCCTAAGTTGCCATCTTCCTCTGAGTTGGTGCCCTTGTTTTTGCAACAGGTAGTTCGCTTGCACGGGATTCCTGAGAACATTGTGTCTGATAGAGGAGTTCAGTTTGTGTCTAGATTTTGGAGGACTTTCTGTTCCAAGCTGGGAATTCAGTTGTCCTTCTCCTCTGCGTTTCAACCTCAGACCAACGGGCAGACGGAGAGAACAAACCAGACTTTGGAGTCCTATTTGAGATGTTTTATTTCGGCTGATCAGGATGATTGGGTTTCATTTTTGCCCTTGGCCGAATTTGCTTTAAATAATAGAGCTAGTTCTGCCACTTTGATGTCACCTTTTTTTTGTAACTTTGGGTTTCATCCTCGATTTTCTTCAGGGCAGGTGAAGCCTTCTGCCTGCCCAGGTGTTGACACTGTGGTGGAGAGAATGCACCAGATCTGGGATCAAGTGGTGGATAAGTTGTCTCTCTCCCAGGAAAAGGCCCAGTGGTTTTCCAACCGGCATAGGACCATTGGTCCCCAGTTTAAGGTGGGTGATATGGTTTGGTTGTCATCAAAAAATATCGCTATGAAGGTGGCTTCTCCTAAGTTTAAGCCTAGATTTATTGGACCTTACAAGATTTTGGAGATTATTAATCCGGTCTCTTTTCGGTTGGCTCTTCCTGTCACGTTTAAGATTCATAATGTGTTCCATAAGTCCTTGTTGAAGAGGTTTGTTGAACCAGTAGTTCCTGGGGTGATACCTCCTGACCCTGTATTGGTTGAAGGTAACATGGAGTATGAGGTAGAGAAGATACTGGATTCCCGTCTGGCTAGACGGAGACTCCAGTATTTGGTTAAGTGGAAGGGTTATGGTCAGGAGGATTCCTGGGTCTCTGCCTCTGATATTCATGCCGAAAGATTGGTGCGTGCCTTTCATCGGGCTCACCCTGATCTCCCTGGTGGCATGGATGAGGGTTCGGTGACCCCTCCTCAAGGGGGAGGTACTGCTGTGAGTTCATTTTTCCCTTCACCAGTGAGGTCTGATGAACTCCCTCTCTTCTGGCGAAGGAAGGTAGTGAGGCTGATTACCAAACAGTTGAGCAGGTAGATGATGACTGGGTCACAGGAACTGATGACTGGATATAAGGCAGCCGACGCCCTGCTGCCTTGCTGGTGATCTTCCTGCTGGATTCTTGGAGACCAGTCTGATTTCTGCTTCTCAAAGCTAAGTTTTGTTCTGCCTTTTGTACACTTTAGTTCTGGTTTTGTTTGCCTTGTTTTTTGGAGTTCAGCCATCCCCGGCCAAGGGTGAGCTGAATTCCATTTTTGTCTCTAATCTGTTGATCTCTGGCTCTGTCTTCAGAATATACCTGAGTGCTGATATAGTTTTTTGAAGCCTAGCGACTTCAGGGCCTGTTTTTCCTATCAGTCTGTTGTTTCATTTTTGGATAGGGTTTTTGCGGATTGCAGACAGCAGCTTTTCTATCCTGTCCTATTTAGTTAGCTTGGGCCCCATCATTTGCTCAACCTATCTTTCTATCTGTGTTAGTGTTTTTCATCTTGCTTCACAGTCATTATATGTTGGGGGCTGCCTATTGCTTTGGGGTCTGCTCTGGGGCAGTTTAGATTTCCCCTTTCTGTCTTTAGGCTAATTTAGTTTTCCGGCTGTGATCGAGGGGTCTAGGGCACCGTAGAAACCCCCCACGGCTACTGCTAGTTGTTGTGGATAGGTTCAGGGGTCTGCAATCCGATAGCTTCCAACTTCTCTGGTTTTCTGGACTTAGCTATTATTTTTGTTTTTTCCTCCTTCAGTGACTCCTCCATAACAAAAAGCTCCCATAGCCGGCCGGCGGGGGAGCTGATGCCCTTGGAAGTTCCCGAAAGACCGTGGACCCATCTGTCCATGGATTTTATTACCAATCTTCTCTCTTCCAGGGGTAATACGGTGGTATGGGTAGTGGTGGACAGATTTTCAAAGCCGGCTCATTTTGTACCCGTCCGCATTACCTTCTGCTGAGACCTTATCCAGATTGTTTGTGCAGCATGTGGTCCGCTTGCATGGGGTACCCCTGAATGTGGTGTCTGATCGTGGTGTGCAGTTTGTGGCTAAGTTTTGGCAAGCTTTCTGCAAAAAATTAGGGATATCTCTGTCCTTTTCGTCTGCATACCATCCTGAGAGTAATGGTCAGACGGAACGCACTAATCAGTCTCTGGAACAGATCCTCAGATGTCTGACTTCTGCTAGACAGAATGACTGGTGTGATATACTGCCATTGGCTGAATTTGCTTTCAATAGTCGGGTGAGTCAATCCACAGGTCTGTCCCCTTTCTTGATCAACTATGGGTTCAGTCCTCATTTTGGTGAGTTTTCTCGTCTGGATTCGGGGTGCCCCGGGGCTGAGGACTCTGTTCAGCGGTTAAAAAATACATGGGCAGAAGTCCAGCGGCGTATATCTAGGTCTCAAGGCAGGTATAAGTTTTTCATGGACAGGAAACGAACACCTGGTCCCATGTTTCAGGTGGGAGAGAAAGTTTGGCTCTCCACGCGAAACATTAAGTTAAAGATTCCGTCAGCCAAGTTGGGCCCCAAATTCATTAGCCCGTACAAGATTGTGGAAAAAAATCAACCCAGTAGCGTAAAGGCTATGCCTTCCACCCTCTTTCAAGATCCCTAACGTCTTCCATAGATCTCTACTGAAACCGTTTGGGAGAATCCGAGACCGCTGCTTCTCCGGTTTCGGTTGAGGGACATGTGGAATATGAGATTGGTCACATCGTAGATTCTAGGTTGGTACTGCGGGCAGTACAGTACCTAGTTCATTGGAAGGGGTATGGGCCAGAGGACAGGTCCTGGGTGCCGGCCCGGTTGATGCATGCGGAACGCCTGGTTCGGGCTTTCCATGCTAGGTACCCGGGCAAGCCTGGGGGTCCAGAGGCCCCTGTTGAGAGGGGGGTACTGTCATGATACCAGTGCTGGGTGACTGGCACTGCTGGGGTTAATTTTCTGACCTCAGTGCAGACTCTCACCTGCACACCTGGGACCTATTATGTTGGCCTCTCATTGGTTCTGGGGAGGCTTCTTATAGCCTCAGGAAGCTCCCATCCCCCGTCAGTTATACTTTCACCCTTGGCATTGTGTGGTGACCCCTGAGTGTGTTAGTGCTCTGTTCTGGTTGCATGATTCTCTGTGTATGACTCGGTCTGTTCTCTGGATTCTGCTTTGGATTGTGCCTGGTACCTTCTACGTCTGTTTGGTTTTGATCTCTGCTTGGCTCTGACTATCCATTCTGTCTCATCCCTGGTACTTTACTGAGATCTTGTGTATGACCTTTGGCTTTGTCTGACCTCCCGTCTTTTTATCCCTCCTGTACCTCGCATGCCTGTATTGTGCATGACCCCCGCTTTGCCCGACTTTGAGTTTTCTACCTTCTTTGAAAGCAGGATGCTAAGCCCCGCCCCCTTGCAGTCACATGACCGTTCACATGACCATAGGTCCTGTGCCTACTTTCTAAACTTCTACATTCAGGTCCCGTGCATCTTTATTGTCCGGCTGTTCTTGTCCCCAGGGGTCCCTACGGTGCAGGTGAGTCCCTGCCTAGCAGAGGCTGTACGCCGGCGCTGTCAGGACCCTGCCATTATAACTGACCATTAAGTTTTTTGGGGTTTTTTTGTGCAGAGAGTTATGGATCCCATACAGTCTCTGGCAGATGAAAAGTCTGAGTCAGATGTTTCAGGGTCTATCTCTGGAGCAAGCTCTGGCTCGTTCTCAGCAGCTGTTCTTGTCCCCAGGAGTCCCTACGGTGCGGGTGAGTCCCTGCCTAGCGGAGGCTGTACGCCGGCGCTGTCAGGACACTGACACCGGGTCTGTAGTGGATAGTGAAGTCTAGAGGTTGTAGGGCTAAACTCCACCGCAGTAATCTGGCGAGGTCTCGAGAGACCCGTTTACGCCACACTAGGGGATTATGGTCTGTTAGGAGAGAAAACTGTCATCCATACAAAAATGGTTGTAACTTCTTGAGTGCCCATACTACTGCCAGGCACTCCTGGCCGCATAGCTTACTTTGCGGGGCAATAGTTTCCGACTCAGGTAAGCTACGGGGTGGTCTTGACCGTCTGGCCCGACTTGGCTCAGCACTGCCCCCAATCCAAACATAGAAGCGTCTGTGTAAACAAGGAAACATTTAGTTGGATCGGGTGCGCCAATACCGGGGTATTTGTGAGGGCGTCCTTTAGCTAGCGGAAGGCTTCCTCACACTCGGGGGTCCAGGTTACCTGGCGGGGGGAGGTTCTTACAGGTCAGATCAGTGAGGGGCTTGGCTACGCTGCTGTAATTGGGGACAAATTTCCTATAATACCCTGCTGTCCCTAGAAACGCCATGACCTGGTTTTAGTGCGTGGGGTGGGCCATTTGGCTATGGCCTCAATCTTGGCTAGTTCTGGTCGCTGTTTCCCACCCAATGTCCTAAATACTGATCCTCTGCTTTGCCCACGTGACACTTGTTGGGGTTCAAGGTGATTCCGGCCTTGTGGATCCTGTCCAATACTGTCTCTAGGTGATTTAGATGCTCATCCCATGTCGCACTGTAGATGGCGATGTCATCCAGGTAGGCACAAGAATAGTCCTGGAGACCATCCAGAAGCCGGTCAGCTAGCCTCTGGAAAGTCGCAGGGGCATTCTTCATCCCGAATGGCATAACTCGAAACTGGAATAAGAACTGGGTGACAAATGCAGACTTGGAAATAGCGTCAGGACTTAGGGAGATCTGCCAATAGCCTTTGCATAGATCGCTGGTGGTCAAATACTTTGCCACCGCCAGCCGGTCTAACAACTCATCCACACGCGGCATGGGATACGCATCCGTCACCGTTTTCTCATTTAGCTTGCGATAGTCTACACAAAACCGGGTAGTCCCATCCTTCTGGGGCACTAACTGAATATTACAGACTTTATGAAAAAAAGCATAGTTCACATATTTCGGCCTAAAACTTGGAGATCAAGATAAAATGTGCAAACGGTGTGTTGAGGACCTCTGACACTGGTTCAATGATAAGAAAACTTTCCGTTATGGGATTCCTATCATATGGTGAGAGCAAAAGAACCATAGTGACGACTGTTACTTTTGTTCATACAATGTGAAAGTGTTTAATTTCAAATGGAAGTATTGCATTTCATACCCCAATCTTCACTCAGCAATTCGTCCTATCCCCCAAGGCACAGTTATACTAATACCCAAGGCCACTGCTACCTTGGAAGAGATACCTAGCTCCGACGTAGGTGGAATCATACCTGAAACAGATGATTAAGTTTTGACTTTGATGAGGATACAAGACCAACATTTTTTCCCAGGACTAGATGAAGAATTTATTAAGAGACTTGACTCTTCCCAAAGGTTCCACTGAGTTACTCAAGTCAAGGCTCAAAAGTAGGAATTTCATGTTATCAGGAGTGTCTTTTTCATGGTTCAGACATTGTGAAAAGCAGTTTGTTCCTTACCTTGCCCTGGAAGACAAGTTGGTTTATTGCATCAATGTTGAAGGTTTAATAGGTCAATTCAAAATCCAATAGCATTCATCGCTATGGCGTCTTTTTATAGATTCTTTAAAAAGAAGTCTCAAAGCAGTTTTACTCCACAACAGCAGTTTTTACACTTCCATCCCTGTAGGGCATTCCATACACTTGAAGGAAAACTACGGGAACTTGAAATTGGTTCTTCGTAAACTTAAATATGACCACGGTTGAAAAGTGTGCGGCGATTTGATGGTCTTGTGCATGCTGCTCGGGCAACAAGCTGGGTATACCAAATATCCTTGTTTTCCGTGTCTCTGGGACAGTCAAGACTGACAAAATCACTGGACCAAGAAGAGTTGGCAGCCGAGGGTGCTCACTGTCAAGTGAAAAAAAATGTCCTCCAAGAAACTTTTCGTACCTGCTTATAAAGTTCTTCTATCACCTCTCCATATAAAATTGGGCTTGATGAAGCAATTCGTAAAATCACTTCCAAGAGCTTGGGAATTCTTCAAATACTTGGTCACCAAGTCTCTCAGAGGCAAAATTGAAGGAAGGTATGTTTGTCGGACCAGACATTAGAAGACTTACAACTGATTAAGAGTTTGCCAGTACCATGACGGATCCTTAAAAAGAAGGGTGGATTGCATTTAAAGATGTTGTAGAGAAATTTTGAAACAATGAAAAAAAAAAAAAGATCCCAAATACAAAAAGATCGTCGGATGAATGCTGAAAGTATTTCAAGCTTTAGGTTGCCTGATGAGTTGCCCAAATTTGGGAGCTGTGAGTGAAGGGCAAGGTGAATGATTCCACCAGGACATTAAAGAGATGGAAAGAAGATACCAGGGAAGATGGAGCATTGCAATGATGGCAGACTACTGTTGGATGCTTCAGAGACATTCCAGATGCTACTCACGTGCATAAATGTACCAAGAGGAGCCTCACAGGGAGAAAAAAAATAATTAAGTTTAGTGAGTATTAGGCAGAGACAGACTGCCGTATTTCTCGTGCAAGAATCCCATCATAAACCTTGTACTGGCTGTCGACTCTCCTGACCTGAGCTTGACAGCTGCATAATAATCCATCATGATTTCTTGCTCAGGTCAGGAATGGTGCCGGCCAGTCCATGCGGGACACTCCGTGCAATGCGATGCTCCGAGTTATACAGCCGTCTGACTCAGCCCTAAGGCCTGTTTCACACTTGCTTTTTTTTGCAGCGCGTTTTTCCCGCAAAAAAACGCATTGAAAAACGCATACAAAAGCATACAACTGCTGCGTTTTTTTCAAGCATTTTTATGAGCATGCATGAAAAAAACGCAGCGTTTTTATGCGTTTGTATGCGTTTTTAGTGCGTTTTTACCGCGTTTGCGTTTTTTTCCAACATTAGGTGGCCCCTCACACTAACCCAAACCATGACTTTACTAACCCTAACCCTGACCCTTAACCAAACCATACTTAACCCTAACCCTGACCCTAACCCTTAACCAAACCATACTTAACCCTAACCCAAACCCTAACTAACCTTAACCCTAACCCTTAACCAAACCATACTTAACCCTAACCCTGACCCTTAACCAAACCATACTTAACCCTAACCCTGACCCTAACCCTTAACCAAACCATACTTAACCCTAACCCTGACCCTAACCCTAAACCCCCTTAACTAACCCTAACTTTACCCAAACCCCTAAATTCCATTGTCTAAACTAATGGTAAAAAAAAAAACGCATGTGCAAAAAAACGCATACGTAGGCATGCCAATGCGCACATATGCTCACCATAGACTTATAATGGGTGTCTTGCTGTAAAAAAAACGCATTGCGCGCGCATGCGTTTTTTTGAGGCAAATCGGACGCACAAAAAATGCAACAAGTTGCATTTTGTGCGCCCGAGCGCATACCGCAAACGCATGAGCGGTAAAACGCGTACAAACGCATGTGTATGCGCACATAAGCGCATCCCATGCAAAGTATAGGGAAAAAAACGCATGCGCTATTTAGCGCTAAATTACCGCGAAAAAAAACGCAAATGTGAAACCAGCCTTAGTGAGCTCATTTGAGTTCAAAAATGATTTTCATGAAACGTAATAAAAAATTCATTTTATAAGTCTGTTTTCATTTGTTTCACATTATTGCCTTATTTAAGTTACCTAAATTATCAGGAAACGTGATGTCCTATGACAAAATGGAGGTCATTTTCGGATTCAGCTCACCAAAAAAATAAAAAAAAAAACAATGATTATGTGGAATAACCAAAACAGCTCTTGAAATTTTATTTTTTTGCAGAACTGTGTTATCTGATTTGTTGGAATTCCACAAGATAGTACTGAATCTGTACAGTTAGCATCATAGTAAACACTTAGGACTGGCAAAAAAATACAGGAGGACGTGCAGGGATATAAAGAGTTTATTGTATAGTTCTCCTATGGGTTCATCGATTCTACACAGTGCAAAAGCTGCTCACAGTGTCGGCCCTCAGGACAGCCGGGAGGGGGATGGGTAAAAAGTACGAGGAGGAGAATGTTCTGGTCATGCAGTTCTTGGATTGAAAGTGTAAAGTTGAGATGAGATCAGAAAGTTTCTGAAAATTGAAGGTGGTAGAGACAGCCCCTTAAAATAATTTCTAAACTAGTGAAATGGGGGCAGGTTCCCTAGTCTGCACACCTAGTGCAGTCATAATTAAAACCGCATTACTTTTTTTTCCAAAAAAACCTGGCATTTAGTTTTCATCCTGGACCGGGACCAAGTGCAGCGCCAGCATGAAATATCACCACAAGAGTTAAATGTACACTGAGTAAAATTACAAACTCCTTGCCTCTCTTGTCTAGCACTGCTATTCAGTTACATTATGTTTTTACCTCAAGAGCTGCATTCAATAATTAAGCTGTCCTAATGGGAACAATAACCACACTCTGAGCAGTTTATTGACAATGCTATGATGAACGAACTACAAGAGCTGGCCTGGTATAACCATGATGAACTAATACCATTTTCTTCAGACTGTAATGCAGCAGGGAATGTTGGTGGCTGTGACCTTAAAATACGGTTCTGGCAGGACAGCAACAGTAGCATCCTATAAGTAAATGTAGTTCATCAGCAATCTCAGTGCATGGCCTGTCTTATCCAGACACTAAACAAGCAGGGGGTGCTGGTAGATGAAAGCTGGGTGCCATGAAGAGACCAATAGCATTCTACTAAAAAGGCAGGTTGCTACAGTGTATTTCTTCTTTTATCCAGACTGAACCAGTAGGTGTTGTGTATACATAAAAAGTCAGCTCCAAGGAGAGGCCAAGAATTATGAATGCAGTTTCAGGAACTAAATCAAGAACAACACAAAAAAAAAAAAAAAGAAGTAAAGCAAGTTAGCTGCAATTTTACTATGCAGACACTAAATCAGCAGTGGGTACTCTATTATGTAAGCTCAGAAGAAACCTGCAGTTATAAATGCAGCTTTGGGAGGTAACCTGAGAGCAGCACCAGATAAGGAAGGCAGAACATCTGCAATCTCACTATGCCGACACTGAACAAGCAGGAGTGGTGCCATGAATAAATATTTGATTGTGGAGCTGCACTTTCGGTTTGTGACCTTTTCTACAGCATTACAGTCTGTTCACAAGGACACTTGGGGTAAGAGGTTTATATAGCAAATTGAGAGTACAAAACATTGGTCCATAGTAGCAGCAGCAGGATAAGGATGGACAGAAAGAGTCAAAAACTGGTGACAACGATGAACAGCAAAAGATGAATTCCTTAATATTTACACGAGTGTTAAAATACAGACTGGAGGAGTAATGATCGTACATGATAAGCAAGGCATGGGGGGAGTCCGATAGCAAGAGTAGATGCAGCCATCTTGTCAGGGCTTAGTGCTCCCCTTTAAGACAAGCTGTCTGATACTCCTTTGTAACATACGGTACTTATACAGTTCCCACATCTCTTCCGTGACTATACTTATGGATCTAATGAAGATAAAGGGAGAAGAAAGCTACGGACCATAACAGGGATCACCAAAGATACAAAAATAGTTTATTAGACACAAAAGAACACCTCCATATAAAAACATTTAAAAAGTCATGCCATGACATAGAAGCTACATATGGTTGCCCATAATAGAGCTACAGTCCCCCAAGGTGTAAACGTAGAACAATTTAGGCTAGTTTCACACTAGCGTTTATGAGCGCAGCGACGGCCTGCGCACGGCCGCCGCTAAGCCCCGCCCCCGCCGGTAGCTCCGCCCACCGGCGCATGACGCTGCATGCGCCCTGCGTCCCCTATCTTTATCACAGGGGGCGCAGGCCGTGCGCAGTATGCGTTTGGCGGCGCATGCGCCTTTTTGACGGTGCGCCGACGCAACCAAACTGCAGCAGGTTGCGTTTGGCGCAGGTCGGCGCACCGTCAAAAGGACGCAGGCGCCGCCAAACGCATACTGCGCACGGCCTGCGCCCCCTGTGATAAAGATAGGGGCCAGCGGCGGCCGTGCGCAGGCAGTCGCTGCGCTCATAAACGCTAGTGTGAAACTAGCCTAAGATGGGCACTATCTTATATATACACACACACACACACACTCTAGCATCATGCTGTGCAAGATGGAAATGGTTGACACCTGTATAAATAACACATAAAGACATAAGGTAAATTCCTAGTAAGAAGTGGCAAATAAACCTGTTATAAACAGCAATAATAGAAGGCAGATGGCACCAATACTACAAAGATATACAGTGTACAACCTTCCAAAAGATGAGTCAGGTGTGAAAAAAAAAAATAAGCAAGCATGCCACTAATCTGGGTCAAAAAGGGAGCTAATGATCCAAAATGCTGGTAGTAATGTGCTATAGTGTCCAACTAAGTGGATGTTAAATGAGCATGAAAGTGCAAATCGCAAGACATGTCCAGAACCAAAGTTCTATGGCAAGAAAGTAATCACCCAGTAAAGGTGTATGAGTCCGGGTTGCATAATACCAGGTCCATTGACCGTATGTGGAAAATTCTCATGCATCCTATAAGTATCTAAATACAATGAGAGATCTAAAGTGGCTGCAGCGCTTCCCAGGAGGGAGGTGGCCAGAGCAAAGCGGAAATACGTCACAGGAAGAGACAAGTTGGTTTATTGCATCAATGTTGCTCTGGCCACCTCCCAGCTGGTAAGCACCACAGCTGCTTTAGATCTCTCATTTGTATTTAGATATTTATAGGATGCATAAGGACGGCATCTTCAGCCCCTGACGAAGCCATTCAGTGCGGCGACACGCGTCGGGCATTCCATTCAGTTCCCCTTGGTGGCATTTCGCTGGCAAGAATTTTCCACATACGGTCAATGGACCTGGTATTATGCAACCCGGACTCATACACCTTTACTGGGTGATTACTTTCTTGCCATAGAACTTTGGTTCTGGACATGTCTTGCGATTTGCACTTTCATGCTCATTTAACATCCACTTAGTTGGACACTATAGCACTTTACTACCAGCATTTTGGATCATTAGATCCCTTTTTGACCCAGATTAATGATAGTGGTATGCTTGCCTAATTTTTTTTTTCACACCTGACTCCTCTTTGGGATGGTTGTACACTGTATATCTTTGTAGTATCGGTGCCATCTGCCTTCTATTATTGCTGTTTATAACAGGTTTATTTGCCACTTCTTACTAGGAATTTACCTTATGTCTTTTTTATGTGTTATTTATACAGGTGTCAACCATTTCAATCTTGCACAGCATGATGCTATTGTGTGTGTATAAGATAGTGTCCATCTTATTAGTTGTTCTACGTTTACACCTTGGGGGACTGTAGCCCTATTATGGGCGACCATATGTAGCTTCTATGTCATGGCGTGACTTTTTAAATTTTATATGGTGTTCTTTTGTGTCCAATAAAATATTTTTGGCGATCCCTGTTATGGTCTGTAGCTTTTTTTCTCCCTTTATGTTCATTGTGTGTTCATACAGAATACAGCTGGAGCCCTTAACACTGAGTGGTGCCCTCCTTCTATTTATACTTATATATCTGAGAAGGAAAAATGGTGGATAGGCTCCCCTTCCTGTCTGCTCTGTAGTGACCGGTGAATGTTGATATTCACAGACTGTCGCCCTCCATCTTTAGAGGATGTAACATGTTGAGTGACTGATAAATGACTCGTAACAAGCGCTGATTGACACCATGGGAAATCAGTCGGCACTCATAAAAGTTTTGTAGAACTGCCCATAACACAAGCCTTGGTTATGCAGGTTGATGCACTGCTGACTTGCAGTTTTTGTAAAAATAAAAAAAGCAATAGTAAACAGACAAATGATTAAGAATAATTAAATAAATTGAGGCCGTACAGAACCATACTGAATTGACGTTGAGCTACACATACGTGACGTACGTTCCATTTATTGCCAGACCGAGAGAAATGGCAGACAATAAATGGCGCAGCGGGCCGGCATGCATACCTACGCTCCCATTCATAACAGCTCTGCAGAGCATCAATCTTGGGATCATTGAGGGGGTGGTGGTGGGGGGGACATGGTTAACGTTCAGCAACTTTTCCCTTATCCGTGACGGTTTTAACGACAAAAAACAACCTAAACCTTTTAAGCTAAATGAGTTACATCATCATCATCATCATCATCTTCTTCTCTGGTCCCATCCAGTGCTGCATTTATAACTCAGCTGGTGGCTGGAGAGTGCTTGGCCTGGATACTATATCTTCCATAATGAGGTGTATTTCACAGATAATGAACCAGCAGGAGATGCAGAGACTTCTGGGGTAAGAAACTGCAAAGTTATGAATGCAGCTTTGGAGTAGAGGTCCTAATTTAAGTTGGCCATTTTATATAACAATTTGCATCCAAAAGGTGGAGTCAGTGCCTTTTTTTTTTAACCCCTTTTCAGACTCTCCCCTCACTAAAATTTGTGAGACTGTTTGTTTTTTTTTAGTAAATAGCAAACAAAAAAAACAGACTGAGAAAGGCAGAAGGGTCAGCGAGAAAGGGGGGGGGGGGGGGGGGGGGGGGGGATCTGTCCTCACTAGTTGTGTCAAACACCAAGAGTGGTCAGATAAGAAAAGACCCAGAGAGCAGCCTCAAGCTCCATGTGCTTGCCCTTCAGAAAGGGAGATCTGTGCTGCGTCTTCCCCAGTGGCTGAACCCTGGATCCATTCACACATGGCAGGACACGATGGTGGGGCTATAGCAGGACACAGTCAGATTCCTTCTGTCTCTGTCGGCGCTCGGAGGACGGACGTCCAGAGGTTTGAGACCTCACCTGGAATAAAAATTATAGATTTATCTGTGACGCGCCATTAAGAGTCAGCGATCTGCGGTGCTTGGGGTGCAGTACTTACGGGGGGAGCCAATTACACGCAGGGCACTGACTCACTGATTGTTCCTATGATTGCAGAAGATTTTTTTTCCTTTAGCCATTTCCAGACACCTATATAACTGCTGACATAATGTAGCAGATTACTGTGCACTGAAGGGCAAAGACAAAACCTCGCCTGGCTCTCCGCATGTACACCAGAAACCGATCTATGAGTCAGAGAGAGGACGATCATAGCTGCAAGTCGCCATCAAGTGGCTGGGATAAAGAACAACATCAATAAATGATGTGCACTACACTTAGAAACATGGATTTTTGTGATCACTTACCGTAAAATCCTTTTCTCCGAGACGCTCATTGGGGAACTCAGGTACTGTGGGGTGTATGCTACAGCCATCTGGAGGCTGATACTAAGTAAACAACACAAGGTTAGCTCCTCCCCCACGGTATACACCCTCTTCCCGATTGCGGGCTGAAACCAGTTTAGTGCAAAAGCAGTAGGAGAATAACAAAAAAAAAAAAAAAAATCAGCCTTAATGCAGATAACAATATGTCTGCAAAAGGACCACCCTGACATCAACAACAAATGCACATAAACAAAAAGCCAACTGGCTATCAGGGTGGGTGCTGTGTCCCCTAATGAGCGACTCGGAGAAAAGTATTTTACAGTGAGTTATCACAAAAATCCATGTTTCTCCTTCGTCTCATTGGGGGGACACAGGTACTGTGGGACGTCCTAGAGCAGTCCCTGGGTGGGAGATTGACTCACCGATCCAAGCTACATGCACCTCTTGTTAAAGGTGCGCCACCGCTGCTTGGAGAATCCTTCTACCTAGGCTTGCATCTGACGACGCCTGAGTATGGACACTGTAATGTTTAGTGAACGTATGCAGGCTGGCCCAGGTTGCTGCCTTGCACACCTGTTCCGTCAAAGCCTGGTGCCGAAGCGCCCAAGAGGCGCCCACTGCCCGAGTAGAGTGCGCTTTGATCCCTGATGGAACCGGCGCACCCCTGTTGCGATAGGGTTCCTGAATAGTTAGACGGATCCATCTGGCTATGGTCGATTTTGAGGCTGAGAGTCCCTTCCTGCGCCCCTCAGGAAGCACGAACAGCGTGTCCGTCCGACGAAAGGGTGCCGTCTGCGACACGTACCTCCTGAGTGCTCTCACCAGGTCTAATGTGTGAAGAGCTTTTTCCACGCGATGTACTGGTGCTGGACAAAATGAAGGCAAGACAATATCCTCATTAATGTGGAATGAGGACAAGACCTTCGGCAGAAAGGGGGGAGCTGGTCTAAGCACCACCTTATCCTTATAGAAGGTGAGAAACCGTGCTTGGCAAGACAGGGCCGCCAACTCCGAGACTCGCCTAATGGAAGTAATGGCTACCAAGAATACCACCTTCCAGGAAAGGTATGACAGAGAAATATCTTGTAGCAGCTTAAAAGGGGCTTCCTGCAGAACACTCAGGACCAGGTTAAGGTCCCAGGTGTCCATCGGCGCCTTATAGGGTGGTACCAAGTGGGAGACTCCCTGAATGAAAGTCTTCACCTGTAAGTTGGTAGCAATTTTTCGCTGAAAGAGGACAGACAACGCCAATATCTGTCTCCTAAGGGAGCTTGGGGCTAAACCAGAGTCTAGGCCTGACTGTAGAAAAGCCAAGACGTTAGGAATAGAGAATGTCAGAGGAGAAAGACCACGGTCCCGACACCAAGCAAAGGAGACCTTCCAGGTGTGATAGTAGATTCTCGCCGAGGTAGGCTTCCGGGAGTCAACCATTGTGGCGACCACTTTGCGCTCAAACCCCGCCTGGGTCAAAATCCGAGATTCAATGGCCACGCTGTCAAACACAGGGCCCCTGAGTTCGAGTGGAAGATCGGTCCCTGGGACAGTAGATCTGAGCGCTCTGGTAGTCGCCATGGGACGTCGGTGAACAGCTGCACTAGATCTGCGTACCAAGCCCGACGGGGCCAGTCTGGGGCCAGCAGAATTGCTGGAACCCCTTCTGTCTTGATCTTTTTGACAACCCTCGGAAGTAGTGGCAGCGTGGGAAACAAGTATGGAAGGCGAAACTGGCTCCATGGCATAACCAAAGCATCCACGGCGAACGCTCGCGGGTCCCGAGACCGGGCGACGAACACGGGCACATTGGCGTTCACCCTGGATGCCATCAGATCCACATCCGGTGTTCCCCACGGTTGGCAAATCTGCTGGAAGACCTCGGGATGCAGAGACCATTCCCCCGACGCGACCCCCTGCCGGCTGAGGAAGTCCACCGCCCAATTTTCCACGCCCGGGATGTGGACCGCCGATATTACCGAATGGTTCCTCTCTGCCCAGTGAAGCCGTGCCCCACCTCGCACATGGTTGCCCTGCTGCGCGTGCCCCCTTGATTTACGCAAGCCACCGCCGTGGCGTTGTCTGATTGTATCCGAACAGGGCATCCTGCTAGAAGGTGCTGAAAATGCTGCAGCGCCAGCCACACCGCAAGTATTTACAACAAATTGACCGGGAGACGTGCCTCCTGTTGCGACCATTGCCCCTGAATCGTGTGGTGGCGAAACACTGCTCCCCAGCCGAGGATGCTGGCGTCGGTTGTGACCACTAGCCACCAATCCGGGAGAAATGGTTTCCCTTGAAGAAGGGAGGACCTGATCGTCCACCACTCTAGTGACTGCCTGACCTGTGAGGATAGGCGGCACTGATGATCGAGCGTGAACGGGTTCTTGTCCCAAGAAGACAAGAGGGCATGCTGTAGGGGGCGAAGATGAAATTGGGCAAACGGAATTGCTTCTATTGCTGCCACCATCTTCCCTAGTACCCTCATCCTGAACCAAATGGTGTGAGGGACCGGCTGTAGAAGCTTCTGGACACCTTGCCGGAGCGCTAGGGCTTTGTCTTGAGGGAGAATTACCAACCCTCGGGAGGTGTCGAAGATCATCCCTAAAAAGCAAATCCTCTGGGCTAGGACAAGGGATGATTTTTTCCTGTTGATCAACCACCCCAAGCGGGAGAGTGTATCCAGCGTGATGCTGACATTCTCTTCGCATGACCGAAATGAGGGGTCCCTTCACCAAGAGGTCGTCTAAGTATGGCAAGACGACTATGCCCCGAGAGTGCAAGACAGCCATCACGACTGCCATTACCTTCGTGAATACTCTTGGGGCGGTGGCTAGCCCGAAGGGCAGTGCTGCAAACTGGAAATGTTGGCCATTGCTGGCGAACCGTAGAAACCTTTGATGCGGAGGAAAAATGGGAACGTGCAGGTAGGCATCCTGGATGTCGATAGAGGCCAAGTATTCTCCCTGCCCCATGGCCGATGTTACGTGCTACAGCAGCACTCAGCGCACAGAATGTGTATGTATGGTGGGTTCTGTGTGAGATGCATGTCCCTGATGCATCAGCCCACAGGCTGCGCCCCTGGGCAGAGGGGACACGATATTCTCCTTTTGTCCGCCCTCCCCCCACCTATGTAATTCCCACAGTAAACATCGGCAGGCTCCGGCCACCTGCGGCTTTTGTAATGCATGTCTGGCCTGCCGCTTTTCTATTGGCCTGCCCTCTGTATCTGTGTGATATATTCTGTGTCCTGTGAATGAAGTGTTGTCAGACTGGAAATACGTGGAGATGCAGTGATCTTTTATATGCGCCCATGTAACCAAGGAATTCCAGCCAGCGTCATTCATTCAGACTCCAGCCAACGCAGAGCGGACCTCCGAAAACACAGGGTGGTACTGAAAGAGGTACCCCAGCTTGGGTAGACCCAGTTACAGCCAGGGCTGTGGAGTCGGAGTCGTGGAGTCGGAGTTAGTTTTGGTTGGAGTCGGAGTCGGTAGAAATGTACCGACTCCAGCTTTAAAAAAAATGTATTAATATTTCATAATTGAACTTTCATATGAATTTTATAAATGTTACTCAAATATATATGTTCTATCAAACTATGAACAACAGTGATAAGCAGTTCTGCTGGAGATAGAGACATTTCTTACTTCTTGTGTGTCACTGTTCTCCACTGCCCTTATCTAATCTTATGCTTGGTTAATCTCATGCTTCCCCAACCCCCCTACTTACAATGTATGAAACTGAAAGTGAAAATGTGTTGCAAATTCTTAGTAGTAAAGCTCCTCCTCTAGACTAGATCATACTAGGTGTGCGTCTTCCAAGCATCTCACAGCTGCCTGCTACTCAGAAGAGGAAGACTGTAAGAAGTATTATCCTTTCAACAAACTTTGCATCAGTTAACTGTGAGTACATGAGGAATAACAACAGTATTACTGACCACTATATCAGTTGTACGACCTGGCAATAATTTTGTACAATTGTTTTTAGGAAAAACACTTGTCATATGGATTGTGAATGCAGAATTAAAAACCTGAGAATGTCAAAGAAGCATCACATTAAATCAGCTGTATTTGAACATTTCACCATCACTCAAGATAGAAAACATTATGTCTGTCAGTGTATGACAAATGATCCAGACGAAAACAAATGCTGTGAAGCCAAGATGAGTGCATAATCAGGCAAAGATAAAAATGCTCCTACCAGAGCTTCTAATCTAAAGAGACATTTACAGCACTTTCATCCAGAAGTACTGAAAGCAGTGGATGAGAAAGACTGCATCCAAACCAATGAACCAGTACCCAGCTCTTCCAGCCAAACAAATGAGCAGAGAACTTTGCAGCCATCAGTTGCAAGATATTTTGTCAGTGACAATGACAGTAGATACATTTAAAAAACAGATCATAGAGCTTGTTGTAAAGGATAGTGTGCCTATTTCATTATTTTCACGACCAGTTTTTATGTGTCTGAATGGGGAAATGGCCCACAAGCTTGGAGTTTCTCTGGAGAGAGAGAGTATTAGAAAATTAGTAATCGAAGAAGCTTTTAAACAAAAGGGAGAAGTTAAAAAAACTCTCAAGGGACGCTTTCTGTTTCTTAAAATGGATGCCTGCACACGTCACAGAGTGAACTATTTTGCCATCAATGTCCGATTTGTTTGTGACAAAAATGAAATAGTTACCAAGACATTGGCAGTAAAAGACACCAAAGCTCACCACACCAGTGAGTTTCTCCAGGTCTTGGTGGAAAAGGTTCTGCAAGACTATGAACTTAAAAAGAGCAAGTTCTTTCTGTCGTAACTGACAATGCTTCAAATATGATAAGTACTATTAAGCTAATGAATGAGAGTAATGATGGTGACCAGCAGCTAGAAGAACATTCTGGGTCCACAGACACAGAAATGTTTGAAATAGAGGAACACCGTATTGTAACTGAGGAGCAAACTGAAGTTGCTTCAGATGAACAGCAACATGATAGTTTAGATGATCTTGTTGAAACTGTGTCAATATGTTCTTTCATTCATCACATGCGCTGTGTTGTGCATACGCTACAGCTGGCTATAAGAGACAGTCTGCAAGACGGACATGCTGCTGCACTGATTGGCAAGGTGAGAAAATTGGCTACTGTTGCCAGAACCCCTAAAGTTGACTCAATTTTGAAGAGACGTGCTGGAAAAGGGGCAATTATTGATCAAGCCACACGATGGGGCAGTACTTACTTAATGATTCAGCGCTTGGTTGAACTGAAAACCTTTCTTGTAGACATGGCTAACCCTCAACTGACGCTAAATGAAAGTCAGTGGAATCAGGTGACTGAGCTGGAAAAATTGCTAGAGCACCCATTTACAGTGACTAAAAAATTACAAGCAGAGGACTTAACTCCAGGTATTTTCTTAAAGAAGTGGAAGAACCTGATGTTTCGCCTGTCCCAAAGAGAAGGGTTAATTGCAAGTGGCATTGCTACATCAATGAAACGGAGAGAGGAGCTACTATTACAAAATAACATTCTTTTGGCAGCTGTTTATGTAGACCCAATGCATCGGATTCTTCTAGATGATCAACAGCTAAGTAAAGGAAAAGAAGGTCTGTTTGAAATAGCAGTAAGGATGAAAGGGTTGCAGAACAGTCAGGAGGAACAAGAAGAATTTGGTGGTCCTGCCACATCTTCACCCTCATCATCAACTGATGAAGAATTTAATTTCGAAAAATATTTGGATCACAAGGACCGTGCAAAGCGTTCCCGCATAGAAGAGTCATCCCCATCAAGGAACACAGCCAGTACATTTCAGCAGAATTTTTCATGTGCACTAAAAGAAATTGAGAAATTTGACCGTTCATCAAAAATAACAGTGCAACAAGCGATTCCTCTGTATCCTGACATTGTCAGAGATGTTGCCCGAGTGGTTACTGCTTTGCCACAAACACAAGTTAGTGTAGAGAGGTTGTTCTCTGCTCTGAAAATAATTAGATCAGATTTGAGGGCATCCATGAAGGAGGATCTGACAGAGGCAATACTTTTTCTGAGGACAAATTTATAGATTTCTTCTTATTAACTGCATAAAAGTGTTTATTGCATATTTACTTACAGTTTAGAAAAGTTTAGAAAAGTTATTTGCTATATTCTAATTGTATTCAAATAAATGTAGTTTTTGCTCTAAGTGGTCTGATTACTTATATGATTGTGAGAAACTGAATAAGCACGATGTTTAATATTTTACAACAGTAAATTTGTTGTTATGAATTGGCCATTTATGAAGGAGTCGGAGCCGGAGTCGGAGCCTGATAAAATCCAGGAGTCGGAGTCGCAACTGTGGCTTACCGACTCCACAGCCCTGGTTACAGCCGATATAACTGGACGGAGAGATTCCATTCTGAAATGTTTGATCCTCATGAATTTGTTCAGGAGTTTTAGATCCAAAACCGGCCTGACTGTCCCGTCCTTTTTGGGGACTGCAAACAGATTGGAATAAAAACCCTGAGCTTTCTCGTGCTCTGGTACGGGAACAATGACTCCATTGTGCTGGAGTGAATTGATGGCCCCTAGCAATGCTTTGGCCCGGGGCTCCACTCTGGGAAGTCGGGACAGAAAAAAATGTTTTGGGGGATACTTGATAAACTATCTTGTACCCCGAGGACACCAGTTCCGCCACCCATGAGTCGTGTGCCACCTTGACCCAGACATGGTGAAACCAGAGCAGGCGGCTGCCTACCCTGCTGATGTCACCTAAACGGCGCTCTGAGTCATTTAGCTGAGGACCTCTGGGCCCTAGTTCCCCTCGGCCTGGGCAGGCGGGCCCGCATTCTCCCCAATGGGTTGGCTCTATATGAGACCTGTCACTCCCTATCCTGATTGGCGCGACTTGGAGCGGCAGAGCTAGCTCCTGCCGACCATCCGGGGTTGCGAAAGGCCCGAAACCGTGACGGAGCCTGACGAAACGGCTGTTTAATCTTTTGCTGCCGGAGGAAGCTGCTTTTTCCCCCCCGTAGCATCGGAGATGAGTTGATCCAACTTTTCCCCGAACAGGCGGTCTCCCTGATAAGGCAGGGAAGTCAAGGACTTCTTGGAAATAGAATCAGCCCGCCATGTTCTTAACCATAGGGCTCTCCTGATGGCTACTGCGTTTGCGGCCGCAAATGCCACACAATTGGCTGCATCCAAGGAAGCACTGATTAAGTAGTCCCCCGCCATAGCGATCTGACTCTTGATCTCTGATACCTCCGCAGGCAGGTCTCTATCCTGCAAGATTTTGTTCAATGACTGACATCATGGCCTTGGCTACCCATGTTGCCGCAAACGAGGGAGAGAGAGCCGACCCCGACACCTCAAAAACGGAGCGAGCTAAACTGTCTGTGAGCCGATCAGTGGGATCCTTAATGGACGAGCCACTAGGTACCGATAACAAGGTTTTCGAGGCCAAGCGTGACATCGGCGGATCCACCACTGGGGATTCCGCCCATTTCTTAAGGAGCTCCGGGGCAAACGGATATCTCGCCTCTATTGTCTTCTGGCCCGAGAAACGCCTATCCGGCCGTGCTCTGTGACGCTGTACTATGTCCCCAAATTCTGGGTGAGTGCCAAACACTCTGTGCGGTCACTTAGACCGCTTAAAGGATACTTTATGGCTTGAGGCCAGGGTGGCGTCATCCTCAACCCCCAGGGTCTGAACAACAGCTTCAATGAGGCTGTCAACTGTTTCTCGACACCCCGGGGTATCTAGGTCCAGTGGCTCGTTTGAGTCACAATCTGAACTCTGCCCGCTCCCAACAACTGGTGAAGGAGAGCGCGATGCCGAACTCACGGATGCCGACGCACCGGATGGGCCGGGAGATACTGTGTGGGTTCGTTTCCTGTGCGCCTGCCTGGAATGAGAGCGGCCCCTGCAGGCCGGAGGCTCTTGTGAGGTGGAGGACCCTTCCCAGATAAGCGAGCCACTATCCTTGCCCCCATCTGGGGCGCGAATAGACTCAATCGCCTTTGTAAGCGATGCCATAGACTGCGATAGTGAAAGGGCCCATTCCGGAGGATTTGGATCACTGGACTCGGTCGCAGGGGAGGGCTCCTGGGTGCGTTCGGAGTCGCAGGCTTCGCACAGTTTGTTGCTCTGCGCCTGCGGAAACGAAGCCCTACAGGAAACGCATGCGTCTTCCCTTTCCCAGCCATATTGTATCCGCCAGGTGACAATACTGCCCTGCCAGGGACTTGAGGGGGGCACCCCTCGAGCTGTAGCGCCTTGCGGACTGGGCCGCACTTACCCGATCCTGTGTCCCCCGCACACGCTGCCTCTCCTTTCCGATCCTGGGGCCTGTGCGCCGATATGCTGTTGGGCTGGCCGACCATCCTTTCTCAGTCGCGGCCTGCCCTGACGTGAAGCCGGGGGCTCAATTTATCTGGCGTCCGCCCAGACTCTGGAGGGCGGGCCGGTGGAAGTGATGTCACGTCGGGAGGGCGGGACTTCCGCTGCAGCCTACCCCCGGCCGAAGCAGCGGGCTGGATTTTTAGAATCGGACAGGCCGCCACTAACAGAGGACGGCGCCGGTCCGTACCCGGCTCTTTGCATGACCTCGGACAAGCGGGGGCTGCTGGAACAGCACCCGGGTGGCAAAACGGGGGGGGGGGGCTTTGTGGATTTAAGTGCTGGAACCCTGCTGACCGCATGAAGCGCTCCACCTGGCAGCCACCTGCCTAGAACTCCTCGGACGCCGGAGAGCCCTCCCAGCTGCATGTACCTCCATCCATGCCCTGGACACTGACGCCTTGATCCGAACAGGTAGAGGGAAGGGGGGGGGTGATATCCAGGATGATGCAGGCACCCTAGCTCCGTCACCTTCCAGGGATGAGGAGAGGGACCGTCTGCCGCCTTGCAGCACCGCAGTCTAGCGTTGGTGGAGCAGTGGGGGCCTCACGGACTAGTCTTGTGCCTCTGTACAAGCCCATGGTTTCAATACCTAGGGGTGGCCAGGGCTAAGTCGGCATTGTGTTCCACGTCGCGGGAGAGGATACGTGGAGGGACACTCGCACGTGCTCGCCCGTTGATGGTTTAGGGAAATCGGACCCTTTCAATAGGGTCCGTTGCCCCTGTCTAATCTTCATTTAAAAAGAGGAAAAAAAAAAAAAAAAAAAAAAAAAAGAAGGCTGGAGAAAACCAGACGTGTGTGCCTCCAAAGGACACTAAGCAAAAAACTGGTTTCCGCCCGCAACCGGGGCGAGGGTGTATACGGCGGGGGAGGAGCTAACCTTGTGTTGTTTACTTAGTGTCAGCCTCCAGATGGCGGTAGCATACACCCTACAGTACCTGTGTACCCCAATGAGACGAAGGAGAAATGCACATGTCCACCTACACACTGCTCCGTCCAATGCTTGGCATTGTGTTTGGTGATGTAAGGCTTTTGTATGGAGTGGGTGGAGGGCACCCCTAGAAAAATATTAGCAAGAGGGCTCACCATGGGTATGCATAAGACAAGAAAAAGATCAAACCCATAAAAGAGGGAACATCTCGATTGCACAAGAAGAGCATGTATATATTAATAAATTTAGCTTTACTGACCAATAACAAAAGGGTATAATAAATATATCTGTCTATCCATCTCTCAGCAGGACAAGACACACACAGAATAGTATTAAGTTACGTACCACTAACGGTATTTTTCGGAAGCCCATGACAGCACCACGAGAGAGGGGATCCGCCCTTCAGGAACAGGAAACCTACAGATACAAAAGGGCGGCACCTCTCCCACGCATCAGTTGAATTACAGAGCTTGAGAACCTACCATGGTTAGTGGCACAGCATATATAAAATATATACAATCCATATCTCCTATTTACAATTTCTATACCATCTCCTATATAAGGTAAATATGTGAAACAATCTTCTAAAGGAGTGCACCCCTATACGTGAACAAGGGAGGGAACTAAGGGTGTTGTCATGGGCTTCCGAAAAATACCGTTACCGGTACGTAACTTAATACTTTATTCGGACTCCCATGACAGCACCACGAGAGAATTACAGAGATGTAAACTAATTTAGGGAGGGACTACAGCAGGGGTGGGGAATCTTTTTTCTGCCAAGGGCCATTTGGATATTTATACCATCCTTCGGGGGCCGTACAAACCCCGCCCATAAAGTACATCCTGACTCTGGCACTGGTTTCATGACTTAATCTTTCACTGCATGCCCTTCAATGTTCAGTAGTGAACACTGTGTGTGCTAACAGAGCAAGAAGAAATTAATAAGCTTGTGGCAATTAAGATACAGCTCCCTGCCCAAGAATGCGGTCCCTGAGAAACTGCTCGGGGGCCTGATAAAAGGTTATCGAGGGCCATAAATGGCCCTGGGGCCTGAGGTTCCCCACCCCTGGACTACAGCACCCTTAGCCTGAAGGTGAGATCTGAGGAGGCACCCATGTCTAACCAATAGTGGTTAAAAAAGGTGGAAGGAGATGACCAGGTGGCCGCCTTACATATCTGGTCAATTGACACTTCCAATCTCTCTGCCCAAGATGATGCCATGGCACGAGTGGAATGCGCCCTCAAATTCTATGGAGCCGGACCGCCACCTGCTGTGTAGGCAAGAGAGATAGCCTCCCTAATCCACCTTGCCAACGTGCGTTTGGATACTCTACACCCTTTCCTGGGACCTTGGAAGGATAGAAATAATGCGTTCTCCTTCCTCCAAGCATCCGTGGCTGATAAATATTTAAGTAGGCATCTTTTAACATCTAACGCCTGAAGTTTTTGTTCCTTAGGAGCTGTCTTGAGTGATATAACCTTTAGTGAAGCCGAATCTAGGGGTTCGAAAGGTTTTTCTGTCATGGCTGTAAGAACTAAATTTAAGTCCCATGGAATACATCTGTCCTTGTGTATGGGTCTCGATCTAGCAGCCGCTTTGATGAATCTCGCCCCCCAATAGTTGCTGGCAATATCACATGCAAATAGGGCCCTTGAGGCTGAAACCTGTACCTTTAATGTACTTGTGGAGAGACCCAATTCGAGACCCCTCTGGAGGAATTCCAGAATCTGTTTTGTGGGTATTCCATCCCTGACATTAAACTCAAAAGGTGGACAGGAATCGCCTCCAGGTTCTAGCATAGATATTTGTGGTAGCTTGTTTTCTGCTTTTTAGGAGGGTATCAATTACATTTCTGGATAACCCTCTATTCTTCAATAGTGTCCTCCCAAACACCACGCCGTCAAATGAAGTCCCGCTACCTGTGGGTGGCTGACTGGCCCCTGGTAGAGGAGATCCGGAAGGTTCGGCAGTACCCAGGGATCGCATACCGACATGGTCCTCAACCATGCGAACCAGGTCCTTCTGGGCCAGAAGGGGGCAATTAATATGACCCTTGCTCGATCTTCCCTGATCTTCCTTACTACCAGAGGTAAGAGGTTTAATGGTGGAAAGGCATATGCTAGGGAGAAGTCCCATTTTATCAGGAGGGCGTCCACTGCCAGTGGATTTTCCCTGAGATTCAGAGAGCAGAATGTTTTTTCCTGTTTTCTTTGATGGCAAAGAGGTCTACCTCTGGCTGACCCCATTTGCGGACAATCAGGTTGTAAATGTCCATGTTTAAAGCCCATTCTCCTTGCCTTAGGGCCCTGCAGCTTAGAAAGTCTGCCTTCATGTTGTCTTTCCCTCTGATGTGGAGCGCAGTTAAAGATTGAAAATTTTCCTCGGCTATCTGAAAAAGACGTTCCGTTATCCACATCAGGGCCTCGGAGCGTGTTCCACCTTGGTGGCTGACATAGGCTACTGCTACCTGGTTGTCCGAGAGGATCCTCACATGATGACCCTGTAAGTACATAACGAGTTCTTTAACTGCTAACTCAATCACCAACAGCTCCCTCTGGTTAGAGGAGGTCTCCACATCGGGGTCCCAATGTCCCTGTACCACTATGTCCCCCATGTGGGCCCCCCAACCCAAGGGGCTAGCATCTGTGGTTATGCGGGTTATCCGCGTCACCCAGGGCACCCCTGAGGATAAGTTTTTGTCATCGAGCCACCACCTAAGAGATGTAAGAGTCAAAGGGCTTAGCGATACTTGACCCTGTAGAGACCCCTCTAAGGCCCTGCTATTAACTAGGACGTCTCTCTGAAGGGATCTAGTGTGATATTGCGCCCACCTGACTGCTGGGATACATGAGGTCAGAGAGCCTAACAGAGACATGGCTTGCCTGAGGGTCATGGAGGGTCTATTAATTGCCCGAAGTACCTGCTGTTGTATATGTTCTAATTTATCCGATGGCAAAAGACACTGCTGAGTTTCTGAATTTAACAGTAAGCCTAGAAACTTTTGGACTCTTAGGGGCTGAAATCGGGATTTCTCGTAATTTATTATCCATCCGAGGCGCTCTAGTCTGGATTTAGCCATATTTATCTGGGATAGACAATGGTCCACCGAATTCCCCACAATCAAAAAATCGTCTAAGTACGGGACAATCAAGATATCGGCCTCCCTCAAATGATCCATGACCTTGGCCACTATTTTCGTAATACCTGAGGCGCCGCTGAGATACCAAAAGGAAGAGCTCTAAACTGAAAATGACGGATCAGACCGTCTATTGAAACCGCTACTCTTAGGAACTGCTGGAAGTCTGCGTGGATAGGCACATGATAGTACGCGTCTTTCAAATCCACGACTGCCATAAAACACCCTTCAAACAACATCTTTATTGTTGAATTGATGGATTCCATCTTAAAGGTGTGATTAACCAAAAATTCATTGAGGGAACGTAAATTAATGATGGTTCTAAATGTCTTATCCGGTTTTTTGGATCAGGAATAAGGGAGAGCAGAAGCCTCTACCTCTCTCCGATTCCAGAACCTCCACCAGGACATTTTTCAGGCACAGGCTTTTTACTTCTGCCTCTAAAGCAGCCTGTTCAAGGGGCGAAGATCTTGATAGTTAATTTAAAGGTATTCCGTGGAACATAACTGAACTCCAACCTGAGACCGGTGGATATTACATTCCGCACCCAGTCACTATTGGTGATCTGCAACCATGCTGGGAGAAAGGCCGACAGCCTACCCCCCACGGGAATTGCTAGTCATTGGCTCGGTTTCTTTCGCTCTCTTGAGGAATGCCTGAACATGAAGCCCGTACCTCCTCTTCTATCTTCCCATCTGGGACGGTCTCTATTAGGTGAAGGATTGCACCTTCTCCCCTGACCGAAACTCCTTCTATTGAATGGACGTCGGTATGATGCGGACCACAAACTCGGGAACTTTTTCTTATCGTCCCCGGCTTTCTCAAGCAGCTCATCCAGAACTGCTCCGAACAAATATTCCCCCTCACATGGGATAGTACAGAGTTTCGCTCTGGATTGAATGTCTTCCTGCCAGCACTTTAGCCCCAGGGCTCTACAAGCCGCATTAGAGTCCTGCTGTCTTGGTGGCCATTCTTACCGCATCAGCAGAGGCGTCCGCTAAGGAAGGCTGCGGCCTCATGGATTACTGGTAGGGCCCCAAGAATAGTCTGTCTAGACGTCCCGTTTAAATTGTGATTCTAACTGGTCCAACCAGATCATCATGGACCTGGCCGTACATGTTGAGGCTACTGCTGGTCTTAAAGAACCAGCTGCCATCTCCCAGGTACTTTTAAGGAAGGTATCTGCCTTCCTAGCTAAATGATCTTTAAGGGACCCCATTTCCTCAAAAGGTAGTGAGGACCTTTCTGATGCCTTCGCGATTGCTGCATCTAATTTGGGGGCTTTGTCCCAAGTGTTCACCGTCGGATCATCGAAGAGGTATCTACGTTTGAGGGCTGGTGGTAGCGAACCCCTTTTATCTGGTTTCTTCCACTCTCTACGGATTAGATCTTGAATCTTTTCGTTCAAGGGGAAGACCCTTCGCTTCCTCTGCTTCAGCCCACCGAACATGACATCCTGCATGGAAAACTGAGGTCTGGGCTCCTCCACTTCCATTGTTCCTCTCACCGCTTTTACCAGCTTGTCCACTTGGTCAAGCGGCAGACAAAACCGACCCGAATCCTCCTCCTCCTCCTCTGAGAAAGAGGGGGATGAAACATGGGAGTCCTTACTTCTCCATTCTACCGAGGAATCAGCCTCCACAGGATCCCGACCCCTTAAGCTTCCCGGTTGGGACAGGGATTTCAGGGTTTCCTGACTATCACAGGGTTTCAGGACTATCCACAATTTGCATAGTTTTAGGCGCTCCCTCAAAACACACCTGTTCAGAGCGGCCTATCACATTCATTAATCAAAGTCATTCTCTGTGTAAGTGTGCGTGTGTAGCCCATTCACGATCTCCATCCATCCTTCACTCCCGCAAGATGGCTGGACCTTCATTGTAAATACACATCTGTACTCTCTATCTCCCTCACCTCATTGTAGATTGTAAGCTCTCACGAGCAGGGTCGTCTTATTTCGTCTTATTTTGCTTTAATTATTGTATTGTTAGCGTTGTTACTTATGACTTGTGTTTTGAAATTGTTAAACTGTAAAGCGCTGCGGAATATGTTGGCGCTATATAAGATTATTATTATTATTATTTCCTTCATCTCTGCCTGACTATGTCCTTTAAGCTTGCAGCTACCACGGGCGATTCTTCTGCCACTGTCTGCTGGATACAGGGGGGGACACAACCTTTTGGGGCACGAGTCTGGCAACGGGCATGCATACAGTGCGCATTCTATGTGTTTTGTTTTACTTGTGGCCTTCTTCCCCTAAAATAAAACATAGAGGGAGGCCCCGTCACTGATTGAACATTCACGTAGATCACTTACCAGTGCCACAATTAAGTACCGGAGAATGAGGGGGATTTTTCTCAGTCGATGCTCCTGTCCGTCTAGAGGAGCTTTTATGACTGGATTGGTCACTTCGTCCCGCATGCACTGTCACGGGACTCTCTCTCTTCTTTTGTTTGATCTTCCGAAGGTCCTCCAGGGGCGGCAGTGATGCTTTTTGCTGCTGCCGCCGTTGCTGCTGCTGATCGCTTTCCATTACTGCGCTGCAATAATGTGGCCAAGGCATGGCACCCATCTAGGGTCCTGCCTATATACCCCTCCTCCGGACAGCAGACATGCCACGCCCTCCCCCCCTAATAGGGCCCCCCTCCCCAGCTGGCGCTAGGCGCCTCTCCCGATGGGCGCCGCCATCTTGGGGCCTGTGCAGTGGCGCCGCCGACCTGGAAGCGCCCCCAGGCTCCGCCTCCCGACGAAACCGGGAGTCACGTGGGACGCCCGGGCATTCCCCCATGCAGCGGCACCGCCCCCCCCGACCCCCGCAATCGCGCCGCGGGAGCCGGGAGACCCCGGGGGGCATACTCACCAGCGGCGGCTGATTCTTCCTATGGAGGCGGACATCCTCCGGACGCCGCTCCCTGCTGCACACGCCACCGCCGTGCTGCCTATCCAGGGCCACCGTGGCGTCCTCCAGGAGCTCCGCACCAGGCAGAGGTAGGAGACCCCTCAGCTACCTGCATCGGCCGGGGATCCATTCTGTCTGTAGGATCCCATCCCCTCAGGAACAGGAAACCAACTGATGCGTGGGAGAGGTGCCACCCTTTTGTATCTGTAGGTTTCCTGTTCCTGAAGGGCGGATCACCTCTCTCGTGGTGCTGTCATAGAAGTCTGAATAAAAATACATCCAATATATGCAAAAAGACCCAACGAAATGCCAAGTGAGGAAGCCACCCTCTGTGTGGCGATACGTGTGGGACTTCATCCCACACTTTGGTTCCCTTCATCTTTTTGGCACTGCTGGCTCTGCTTCAGACCCTCGACATATTGCTGCCCAGGGTTCACTTAACTTCTTGTGTGTTCCACATACCTACCAGATTTACCATTTCATGTGCTTCTACACCTTATGTGTCCTTCACATCTGACTCAGTGAGCAGTCCCCACTTGTTGGGGTCACTTCTCTAACCTTTTAGCATTTATATATCCATGCTACATCACGAATGCTGTTAGACCCATTTGGTATTGTATATCTACCATTATATTATTGTTTTTTTGCACAGATGGGACACATTTATTGATAAGTGGTTGATATTTATGGCTTATCTTAGGATAACTTATTTGTAGCCAGCTATTTTCATTGATGTAGTGCCTTGGCATTTGATTGGGTCTTTTTGCATATATTACATGCATTTTTAAGTGTTTTTATCCTGTATGTGTCTTGTCATGATATATATTATATATACACATACCCTTTTGATATTGGTCAATAAAGCTTAATATATAGATGCTCTTCTTGTGCAATTGAGGTGTTCCCTCGTTTATGGGTTTGATCTTTTTCTTGTCTTATATGGTGATGTGAAGCTGGCATGAAATTGGCAGCAGGGGCACAGTGTTTGTGCTGATGAGGAGGTTTGGACACTGCAGTTATAGAGTCAGCAAGTGGAGGTGACTATGTGGCGGAGGCGATGGTACAATGTTTGGGGGGGGGGGGGGGGGGCGGGTGTAAGAGGTCACATACCTGCTGTGGAGTTTGTGGCGGTGTCTGTGGTGCTGACAACTGTTGCTGATACTCCTCTTTCTGCAGCTGTCGGGCCAGCTCCAGGTCACTCATGGGTAGAGGTCCCTGTTGCTGCTGCTGTAACGACAGTGCTATCATGTAGTCCTGCGAGAGTCGGAATACAGGAATCAGCCCACTACATACCAAACAATACCTGGTGTGCCTGCTGAGGACGCTACAGCATTACCTGATCCACCTGTCGTTGCTGCAGCTGCTGCGGGGAGCTGCATGCCGCGTCCTTCTCCATGTGCTGAGTGAGGTGGAAGTCTGAGTCGCAGAAGCAGCTGTCCCCCTCCACATTGTGCAGACTCTCCCAGATCACCTTCTCCTCCTGCAGGAAGCCCTGGTCCGTGACCAGCAGATACAGATGACCCTAAAGGAGGAGGCGCATTTTAGAACAGTAGAACCACCATCAGTCCAGCAGATTTATAAAATTTCACAACAGCGATTGGTGCTATTTCTAGGACACTGGTGGAGAGGATGATCCCTCACCGCTCAGTCTGAAGGAACTAGATGGAAAGGGTAGGGGGTGCGGGAGGAGCAGAGATCACATAATGCTACCTTGTGCTTTATTAGCGTGCTGAAGTGATTGTTCCGGAAAAAAACACTAAGCTCGCCCTCCTTCACGGCTGTCATCAGCTCACACAGTCCATGGTAGGTGAGCTGCGCTGCCGACGACTCCAAGAACTGCTCTGCAAGGAGACCTGAGGACACAGAAGGGGAGAGCTCCTTAGTATGCAGGCCACTGCTATATCACCACCCACAAACACGGGGCTGCCTGGGCAACCTGTGGCCACCGCTATACTCCCCCCCCACTGAGGCTGCCTGGATAACCCGAGGCCACGGCTATACCCCCCCCCCCCCCCCCCCCCCAACCACACACAAACACACCCTGGGGCTGCCTGGGCAACCCAGGGACACTGTTATACCCCCTCCCTCAGGGCTGCCTGGGCAACCCAAGGCCACTACTACCCCTGAGGGGATAAACCGCAGGGATCAAAGTTGGCTCCGATCTCCACACTCTAAATCAAGTATGTCCTGGAGCACTAAGGGGTTAGTCAACGTATAGCTAAAAGGGTTTGTGCAGGATTAGTTAAACGTGGTTGCTTTTTTTCAGCCTCTAAATATAGGTTATGTCTGATATTACTACTCAGCTCATTTGAAGTGAATGGAGCCGAGCTGCTAAACCATACATAACATACATTCAGGTTGTGGCGCCGTTTTTAAAAAGATAGACATGCCCATTAAAGGAGTTGCTGTTTCAGAATCTCTGCTCACTTCTGTGAATGAAAACCAGAAATTACATCCTGATCTAACACTTGTCACACCTGAAGGTTTCTTACAATTGTATCTGCCAGCACTGATACACTGTAACAATGCTTCAGCTGTGAGAAGGAATTCCATCTGGTCAGGATTTTTTTTTTTTTTTTTTTGTCTCTGGACATAAACGTTTTCCCATTCGCTGGCAAAAAGCAAATGGCAATGAATGGAAACATGGAGACTATTGGAAGACATAGCTGAGCTGTGGCTGTACCTTCCGTCACCAAGTTGGGATCACTCGAATGCTTGCAGGTGATGATCTTCTCCACTAGTTGGTTGTAGCTCAGTTTGCCGACGGCGTGCACGGCCTCAGAGCTCTGTATGGGGTTAAAGGCAAAGTGTAGCGGTATCATGTCTGGAAAAGCCTCGCTACAACCCCCTAGGACCTTCCACCCTTGTGACCCAGCAGAGACGACAAGAAGCAGCTTACATTTATATCACTACTAAATGATGTGCTACCTGAGGGTCCACCAGCCAGCCGTGGTACAGCGGGATACTGAGGAGGTCGAACACTATGCACTCAGGGGTGTACTCGAAATCTGACACGCCTGTGAAGCGAACGTTCACGTCCAGTCCCGTAGACAGTTTCGACAGCACGGTCATGGCGTCGTTCACATTCTGCAACGAGAGACACAACGACTGAACGTTAACTAAGCCAGATGCCTCATGGTGTACAACAGGACAGGGAGTAACGAAAGCCATACAATCTTTAGCCATTGCTGGTTCCTTAACGGGGCTTTCTGCTTTAGAGTTTCCTCCTAAAGAATTCACTGTTCACCCCCCCCCCCTCCCAAATAACAAATGGGTACCTTGTAATACCACATCTCCTGTGGGGGCAGTGTGGTGAAATTGAGCACAGACAACAGCTAATCGCTGGTGGTCCTGGCAGGTGATTCGCACATTGTTAGGGCACATTTAGTTTTTAATTAACTTTTTTTTTTTTTTTTTTTTTTTATGTTCGCCATGGTCAGCGAGGGGCTTTTTGGTTTTCCAAATGTTTCAGGCCATTGATATGTCTGATCTGTGGGGGTGCTGATCAGCTGTCCTCTGTGCGGCAGGAACTGCTCCATCTAATGTCAGTGGCAGCGGCCGAGTACTGCACATACACCTAGTATTTAAAATCAATGAGGCTGACGTGCAGTACCCGACGCAGAGTACAGATGATTAGTGGAGATGCCGGGTATTGCACCCACACCGATTAACATTGATGATCTATCTTTAAGCTACAGGTCATCAATGGTTGAAGTAGTGGACAACCTCTTTAAATGACCTGGCCATTATGGACCTCAGCATGAAAGGGGTTAAGATGCCAACACCAAGGTATAGGCTCCATACTGCGACCCTCAAGTAATATACATATACTCGCTAACATAGGACGGCCAGAAGCCGAATCTCCCAATCTAATCTTTATGGCCCATTCCATCATCGGGTTTCAATGCCAGCGATCTCAAAACTTTGGGATTTAGTCTGCGCAGTCACTGACCTGCTGGAAGTTGAGCTGCAGCGCCTCAGAGTTCTCTTGCGGCTGAATGGACAGGATGCAATCACCTGCACGGGAGATAAGATGCACATTAGACAGGTGGTTGTGAAGGGGTAAATACAATGGTGATGGCCGCCGGGTGCAGAGCAAACATTGGCACTGGCACCTTCCTCTGGGATCAGTAGTTTCTTTTGGTAGCGAGTGGAAATCGCAAGAAATATTGTACCGCGTATTCAGAAACTGGGCATCGCGCCAACCGAAAGAGGCCCCCACACACACACACACACACTTTTACTGTCAAAAAATCCACAATGCAACTCCCACATCCCCAGAAGGGGATCGTCTCTTACCGAGATGCGCCATCAGCTCCTCCGATGTGATCAGCTCCTTCTGAGGAGGCAGTTTTACCTGTATTAACAAAGCAGATCGGTCACCAACTAAAATCAGAAACTACAGGGTTAAATCAACATAATTAGTGCTCATCATGTATCAGGTTGTAAACTCTAGTTACATCCGAAGCTGCTCTCAAGAGTTGTTTGCATCTCCGCACTGCCTGCGGACTGGTTAAATGTCTGTATAATCTGAGCCCCCTGGGTGTGCGAGGGCGTGTGATGCCAGATACAAGGCGAGGTGAGCTCTGTATACACAAAACACAGTGTGACGCAAGTGCTGTATACTGTTAGCGCTTGTATCGGCGTCGCACAGAACACAAGATAATGGAGTGGTGAAGATACTAGCTGGGTCAGGTCTGCTGCAATACAGCGACCTGCTCCTCACCCATTAATGACCAGCCTGACAGCATTCCTGATGTGTAGTGTCCTGCGCTTTACACCATACAGGACAACACTAAAGCAACATCCTGCATTATACTCTAGAGCTGCACTCACTATTCTGCTGGTGCAGTCACTGTGTACATACATTACATTACTGATCCTGTACTGATCCTGAGTTACATCCTGTATTATACCCCAGAGCGGCACTCATTCTGCTGGTGCAGTCACTGTGTACATACTTTACATATTCTGACAGACAAGCTGCATTATACCAGACCTGCACTCACCTTCCAACGCAAAAACAAGATATTCATGATAGCGATTAGGGGGCAGGGTCCATTCTCACTCTGGGTGATCACCGGTGTCCGTTCTCCCTTCCAGTTTATCCACTTCACAAAGTAGTAGTCAGCCCCTGAAGCTTCGTTTCCTGCCGGCTTTGACGCTCCGGGTTCTAAGGCCTCTTCGCAGGGGCTGACGCTAACGCTGGAGCACAGCAAGTTCTGCAGTGATGGGTTCTCCGTCTTCGTGTGATCGTCTGTTGTCTCACAACTCCCAGGCGGCTCGGATTCTGCTGAAGTGGACATCTCAATGGGTTTTCCCAATTCTGGAATGGACTGGCAGTTACCGTCGTCTGCTCCTCCTTCAGACAGGCTGTCACTTGGGCGGGTGATGCTGTAAGTGCTGCCATCACTAGAGCCAGACGTCTCTCGCTCCTCCGATGTCTCTCGACTCCTTTCTGCTGTTTCCTCAGATACCAATTCGAAGCTTCCCCCTCGAGCGTCAGTCTCCATCACGTGTACCTCCACCTCCTGCGGTTTATCACAGCTTTCTGCCTGCAGATCCCTGGTGGGTGCGGATTTTACCTTTACGCCCTGATTCATGTCAATATCGTTTCCCAAAGGCTCCATGACCCAACCAAATAAAAAAAAAAAAAAAAAAACCCTTACAAAAATAAAAATTTCTGCCCCCCCCGCCCAAAAAAAAGTCCCAAAAATGTATAAATATTACCTGGGACTATTTAAAATTGACCCATGGCAGTTTGTTATTTTTATATAATTAATAATAAATCACAAATCGCAACTGAGAAAGTCACAAAAAGATTTTCTTAAAACAAAAAAAAAAAAAAAAAAAAAAAAGACAAAACGATTACAAATAAATTACATCAAAATCATGGTGAAAAAAGGCAGAATATACAATAAAAAAAATACATAAAAAAACTTGTTTCCTGTAGGTGGCGCTGTGGAATCAGGCAGGGCAAGGTGGACTGCTTATTGTAAAGGAGGTGTCTGCAGAGAGAAAAATATATTGGAACCTGATTATTTTTAAAGGAATTGTTCATTAATAAGATACTAGAACAGTGGGGGGGTCTGACCCCTCTGCTCAAGCAGGACAGTGCCATACATGGTATACCATCTTTTCAGTTAGCCATTAAAAGGTATCAACTACTGAGGACTCTCAATCCTGAATATTTTTCATACATGGTATAGTGGTCCCTGATGGGTACAGCATAGCTGCAGTACCCGCAATGCCCACTACCCCATGGATGGCGCTGTGCGGTTCTGGCAACTGATTGGTGGAGGCACTATGCTATTTATCACCTCTCCGGAGTATAAAATAAAAAAATCAGTATCTGAGTGTGGTAACGACAGCAATGAGCGCAATGCTGCAGACGGAGCCGCCATTTCATCATGTCACAGATCTCCGCATCAGCGAATAGAGACTGAGGAAGATGAGCCGAGGACCAGAGCGAAAGGGGACAACGGGCAGAAATATTGTATGTATGTGCACACACACACATCTATAACATAACCGGGGGAGCGTAACTCCTGTCTGAAGCTTTCAAAGACAGCGCAATCACGACGCGCCTGCGCAGTCTGGACCCAGAGGGTTGCATCCCCCAGGAGATCGCAGTATGCGTAAGCACTGAACACATACTGCATCCGATGTTGCTGTTGCCAGCGGGGTCTTGCGTCTTCAGGTGATGTCTGGAGTGGACATGTTGTGGTGCTGGAATCGGCGCCTGCGCAGTCCGCACTAACCACCGCGATTTTCTTGAAGACACTGCAGTGTGTCTTCAAGAACATGGCGGCGGAAAGCGAGGACTGCGCAGGCGCTGAGTCCGGCACCACAACATGTCCACTCCAGACATAAATCGGCGCCTGCGCAGTCCTTGCTTTCCGCCATGCAGAATAAATGTAATTAAAAAAAAAGGGGGTGATGGGACCATGTATACCAGGATTGGTGGTGGTGGTGGGGGGGGGGGGGGGGGGGGGGCGCGCGCGAGAGGACCACACATACCACGATAGGGATGAGGAGGCCATGCATACCAGGGTTGGGGGGTGAGGGGACCATGTATACAAGGATTGGGGGGGGGGGAGCCAGAGGACCACGCATACGATAGGGATGAGGAGGCCATGCATACAAGGGTTAGGGGGGGGGGGGGCGCGCGCGAGAGGACCACGCATACGATAGGGATGAGGAGGCCATGCATACCAGGGTTGGGGGGGGGGGCGAGAGGACCACGCATACCACGATAGGGATGAGGAGGCCATGCATACCAGGGTTGGGGGGGGGGGGGCGAGAGGACCACGCATACCACGATAGGGATGAGGAGGCCATGCATACCAGGGTTGGGGGGGGGGGGGGGGGCGAGAGGACCACGCATACCACGATAGGGATGAGGAGGCCATGCATACCAGGGTTGGGGGGTGAGGGGACCATGTATACCAGGATTGGGGGGAAGGAGCCAGAGGACCACGCATACGATAGGGATGAGGGGGTGCCACGCATACCAGGGTTGGGGGTGAGGGAACCATACATACCTGGAAAGGAGGGTGGCAGCACATACCAGGATGGGAGACCATATACCAATAAAAATGCACGCCACCTGGGCGTAGAACGGGTTCATAACTAGTGTATATATAATGGGCAGCACCAGATACTGCCAAGAAAAACAGGAAAAATCTCCACAAAAAAATTACCAAACAGAAAAAGTAAAGAACAGAAAAAATGTAATTCAAAAAGTAAAAAATAAAACAAATGTAAAAGATAAATAATCCAAATAAATAGAAGCAATGAATTCCCGCAGTTCGGCAGATAACGCGCCCTCGAAGTGAGCTCTGGACACACAGGAGAGGCCGCTCACTCCCTCTACTACGGCTCGGGGTTCCCCGCCCTCACCACGTACCTGCTCAAGGCCCGGGAGGGCGCCTCCTCCGCTCTGAGGCTACCGGACTCCTCCGGCCTCTTGTTTATATTCCGGGACAGTTCTCTGTAGACCGACACCAAGTGGGTACAGAACAGCAGCGGATAACACCAGCGCCACCTGGAGGCCAGGATGAAGGAATGCAGCACAGAGAAGGGCGTAGTCTATCACAGCGATTCCTAGCGGCCAAGAGGAAGGTGTAGTTTATCACGGCGACACCGGGCGGTTTGGAGACGGCAGTGCACTACAGATGAACAACTGTAATTTGTCACAGCGACACCTGGCGACCAGGAGGAGGTAGTGCAGACCAGAGGACCGGTAGTAGAGAGTTACAGCAACACTTGGCCGTCAGCATGCGATATTAAAGTACAGAGGAACAAGAGAGGTTTATCACGCTAACACCTGGAGGCCAGGAGGACGGTGTGCCCGATAAACGGAGTGTGAGGCATCACAGCGACACCTAGCAGCCATAAGGAGGTATTGCAGTACTTCCCACTCCGTATCGCACGCTGTACATTAGAAACACGGATCGTTAGTATCACATAGGTTTAGATACACGGCTCAGCAGGCAGTATCACACAGGAGAGGATTAGATACACAGCTCAGCAGACAGTATCACACAGGAGAGGATTAGATACACAGCTCAGCAGACAGTATCACACAGGAGAGGATTAGATACACAGCTCAGCAGACAGTATCACACAGGAGAGGATTAGATACACGGCTCAGCAGTCAGTATCACACAGGATAGGATTAGATACACAGCTCAGCAGTCAGTATCACACAGGATAGGATTAGATACACTGCTCAGCAGACAGTATCACACAGGGGAGGATTAGATACACGGCTCAGCAGGCAGTATCACACAGGAGAGGATTAGATACACAGCTCAGCAGACAGTATCACACAGGAGAGGATTAGATACACAGCTCAGCAGACAGTATCACACAGGAGAGGATTAGATACACGGCTCAGCAGTCAGTATCACACAGGAGAGGATTAAATACACGGCTCAGCAGTCAGTATCACACAGGAGAGGATTAGATACACAGCTCAGCAGTCAGTATCACACAGGATAGGATTAGATACACTGCTCAGCAGACAGTATCACACAGGAGAGGATTAGATACATGGCTCAGCAGTCAGTATCACACAGGATAGGATTAGATACACGGCTCAGCAGTCAGTATCACACAGGATAGGATTAGATACACAGCTCAGCAGTCAGTATCACACAGGGTAGGATTAGATACACGGCTCAGCAGTCAGTATCACACAGGATAGGATTAGATACACAGCTCAGCAGTCAGTATCACACAGGGTAGGATTAGATACACGGCTCAGCAGTCAGTATCACACAGGATAGGATTAGATACACAGCTCAGCAGTCAGTATCACACAGGAGAGGATTAAATACACGGCTCAGCAGTCAGTATCACACAGGATAGGATTAGATACATGGCTCAGCAGTCAGTATCACACAGGAGAGGATTAAATACACGGCTCAGCAGTCAGTATCACACAGGATAGGATTAGATACATGGCTCAGCAGTCAGTATCACACAGGATAGGATTAGATACACAGCTCAGCAGTCAGTATCACACAGGATAGGATTAGATACACGGCTCAGCAGTCAGTATCACACAGGATAGGATTAGATACACAGCTCAGCAGTCAGTATCACACAGGATAGGATTAGATACACAGCTCAGCAGACAGTATCACACAGGATAGGATTAGATACACAGCTCAGCAGTCAGTATCACACAGGAGAGGATTAAATACACGGCTCAGCAGTCAGTATCACACAGGATAGGATTAGATACATGGCTCAGCAGTCAGTATCACACAGGATAGGATTAGATACACAGCTCAGCAGTCAGTATCACACAGGATAGGATTAGATACACGGCTCAGCAGTCAGTATCACACAGGATAGGATTAGATACACAGCTCAGCAGTCAGTATCACACAGGATAGGATTAGACACACGGCTCAGCAGTCAGTATCACACAGGAGAGGATTAGATACACAGCTCAGCAGTCAGTATCACACAGGAGAGGATTAGATACACAGCTCAGCAGACAGTATCACACAGGAGAGGATTAGATACACAGCTCAGCAGTCAGTATCACACAGGAGAGGATTAAATACACGGCTCAGCAGTCAGTATCACACAGGATAGGATTAGATACATGGCTCAGCAGTCAGTATCACACAGGATAGGATTAGATACACAGCTCAGCAGTCAGTATCACACAGGATAGGATTAGATACACGGCTCAGCAGACAGTATCACACAGGATAGGATTAGATACACAGCTCAGCAGTCAGTATCACACAGGATAGGATTAGATACACGGCTCAGCAGTCAGTATCACACAGGATAGGATTAGATACACAGCTCAGCAGTCAGTATCACACAGGATAGGATTAGACACACGGCTCAGCAGTCAGTATCACACAGGATGGGATTAGATACACAGATCAGCAGACAGTGTCACACAGGATAGGATTAGATACACGGCTCAGCAGACAGTATCACACAGGATAGGATTAGATACACAGCTCAGCAGTCAGTATCACACAGGATAGGATTAGATACACGGCTCAGCAGTCAGTATCACACAGGATAGGATTAGATACATGGCTCAGCAGTCAGTATCACACAGGATAGGATTAGACACACGGCTCAGCAGTCAGTATCACACAGGATAGGATTAGATACACAGCTCAGCAGTCAGTATCACACAGGGTAGGATTAGATACACGGCTCAGCAGTCAGTATCACACAGGATAGGATTAGATACACAGCTCAGCAGTCAGTATCACACAGGAGAGGATTAAATACACGGCTCAGCAGTCAGTATCACACAGGATAGGATTAAATACACGGCTCAGCAGTCAGTATCACACAGGAGAGGATTAGATACACAGCTCAGCAGTCAGTATCACACAGGATAGGATTAGATACACTGCTCAGCAGACAGTATCACACAGGAGAGGATTAGATACATGGCTCAGCAGTCAGTATCACACAGGATAGGATTAGATACACGGCTCAGCAGTCAGTATCACACAGGATAGGATTAGATACACAGCTCAGCAGTCAGTATCACACAGGGTAGGATTAGATACACGGCTCAGCAGTCAGTATCACACAGGATAGGATTAGATACACAGCTCAGCAGTCAGTATCACACAGGAGAGGATTAAATACACGGCTCAGCAGTCAGTATCACACAGGATAGGATTAGATACATGGCTCAGCAGTCAGTATCACACAGGAGAGGATTAAATACACGGCTCAGCAGTCAGTATCACACAGGATAGGATTAGATACATGGCTCAGCAGTCAGTATCACACAGGATAGGATTAGATACACAGCTCAGCAGTCAGTATCACACAGGATAGGATTAGATACACGGCTCAGCAGTCAGTATCACACAGGATAGGATTAGATACACAGCTCAGCAGTCAGTATCACACAGGATAGGATTAGATACACAGCTCAGCAGACAGTATCACACAGGATAGGATTAGATACACAGCTCAGCAGTCAGTATCACACAGGAGAGGATTAAATACACGGCTCAGCAGTCAGTATCACACAGGATAGGATTAGATACATGGCTCAGCAGTCAGTATCACACAGGATAGGATTAGATACACAGCTCAGCAGTCAGTATCACACAGGATAGGATTAGATACACGGCTCAGCAGTCAGTATCACACAGGATAGGATTAGATACACAGCTCAGCAGTCAGTATCACACAGGATAGGATTAGACACACGGCTCAGCAGTCAGTATCACACAGGAGAGGATTAGATACACAGCTCAGCAGTCAGTATCACACAGGAGAGGATTAGATACACAGCTCAGCAGACAGTATCACACAGGAGAGGATTAGATACACAGCTCAGCAGTCAGTATCACACAGGAGAGGATTAAATACACGGCTCAGCAGTCAGTATCACACAGGATAGGATTAGATACATGGCTCAGCAGTCAGTATCACACAGGATAGGATTAGATACACAGCTCAGCAGTCAGTATCACACAGGATAGGATTAGATACACGGCTCAGCAGACAGTATCACACAGGATAGGATTAGATACACAGCTCAGCAGTCAGTATCACACAGGATAGGATTAGATACACGGCTCAGCAGTCAGTATCACACAGGATAGGATTAGATACACAGCTCAGCAGTCAGTATCACACAGGATAGGATTAGACACACGGCTCAGCAGTCGGTATCACACAGGATAGGATTAGATACACAGCTCAGCAGTCAGTATCACACAGGAGAGGATTAGATACACGGCTCAGCAGTCGGTATCACACAGGATAGGATTAGATACACAGCTCAGCAGTCAGAATCACACAAGATAGGATTAGATACACGGCTCAGCAGTCAGTATCACACAGGGCAGGATTAGATACACGGCTCAGCAGTCAGTATCACACAGGATAGGATTAGATACACGGCTCAGCAGACAGTATCACACAGGATAGGATTAGATACACAGCTCAGCAGACAGTATCACACAGAATAGGATTAGATACACGGCTCAGCAGTCAGTATCACACAGGATAGGATTAGATACACGGCTCAGCATTCAGTATCACAGGCTGTAGATTAGCTACACCGCTCATTGATTAAGCTCCGCCCCCTCTAGCTGACATCTCCCGGCATGCAGTGCGATGTGGGAGGCTCAATGATACTGAGTATTCCGGAGTCCGGACAGAGAGGAGCGGTATGGAGGGATTCTTGAGGGACTGCAAGAGCGGAATACAGGTGAGAGGGTGCAGGAGGGGTTCCATGCTTCTGTCGGGGTGCAGGGTGAGTGGAGGGTGTCCGTGCGTCTGTGTCAGGGTGAGTGAAGGGTGTCCGTGCGTCTGTGTCAGGGTGAGTGGAGGGTGTCCGTGCGTCTCTGTCGTGGTGCAGGGTGAGTGCAGAGTGCAGGAGGGTCCCCGTGCCTCTGTCGGGGTGCAGGAGGGTGTCCATGAGTCTGTCGGGGTGCAGGGTGAGTGGAGGGTCCAGGAGGGTCGCCATGCCTCTGTTTTGGGGTGGAGGGTGTCCGTGCGTCCGTGTTGGGGTGCATGGTGAGTGGAGGGGTGCAGGAGGGTCGCCGTGCCTCTGTCGGGGTGCAGGGTGTAGGGGTGCAGGAGGGTCGCCGTGCCTCTGTCGGGGTGGAGGGGTGCAGGAGGGTCGCCGTGTCTCTGTCGGGGTGCGGGGTGGAGGGGTGCAGGAGGGTCGCCGTGCCTCTGTCGGGGTGCAGGGTGTAGGGGTGCAGGAGGGTCGCCGTGCCTCTGTCGGGGTGGAGGGGTGCAGGAGGGTCGCCGTGTCTCTGTCGGGGTGCGGGGTGGAGGGGTGCAGGAGGGTCGCCGTGCCTCTGTCGGGGTGGAGGGGTGCAGGAGGGTCGCCGTGCCTCTGTCGGGGTGGAGGGGTGCAGGAGGGTCGCCGTGCCTCTGTCGGGGTGGAGGGGTGCAGGAGGGTCGCCGTGCCTCTGTCGGGGTGGAGGGGTGCAGGAGGGTCGCCGTGCCTCTGTCGGGGTGGAGGGGTGCAGGAGGGTCGCCGTGCCTCTGTCGGGGTGGAGGGGTGCAGGAGGGTCGCCGTGCCTCTGTCGGGGTGGAGGGGTGCAGGAGGGTCGCCGTGCCTCTGTCGGGGTGGAGGGGTGCAGGAGGGTCGCCGTGCCTCTGTCGGGGTGGAGGGGTGCAGGAGGGTCGCCGTGCCTCTGTCGGGGTGGAGGGGTGCAGGAGGGTCGCCGTGCCTCTGTCGGGGTGGAGGGGTGCAGGAGGGTCGCCGTGCCTCTGTCGGGGTGGAGGGGTGCAGGAGGGTCGCCGTGCCTCTGTCGGGGTGGAGGGTGCAGGAGGGTTGCGTGCCTCTGCGTCGGGGTGCTGGGTGAGTGGAGGGTGCAGGAGGTTTGCCTTGTGTCTGTGTGGGGTGGAGGGTGCAGGATGGTCGCCGTGCCTCTATCGGGGTGCAGGGTGAGTGGAGGGTGCAGGAGCGTTGCGTGCCTCTGTCGGGGTGCAGGGTGAGTGGAGGGTGCAGGAGGGTTGCGTGCCTCTGCGTCGGGGTGCTGGGTGAGTGGAGGGTGCAGGAGGGTTGCGTGCCTCTGCGTCGGGGTGCTGGGTGAGTGGAGGGTGCAGGAGGGTTGCCGTGCCTCTGTGTGGGGTGCAGGGTGAGTGGAGGGTGCAGGAGGGTTGCGTGCCTCTGTGTCAGGGTGCAGGAGGGTTGCCGTGCCTCTTTGTCGGGGTGGAGGGGTGCAGGAGGGTTGCCGTGTCTGTGTGGGGTGCTGGGTGAGTGGAGGGTGCAGGAGGGTTGCGTGCCTCTGCGTCGGGGTGCTGGGTGAGTGGAGGGTGCAGGAGGGTTGCGTGCCTCTGCGTCGGGGTGCTGGGTGAGTGGAGGGTGCAGGAGGGTTGCCGTGCCTCTGTGTGGGGTGCAGGGTGAGTGGAGGGTGCAGGAGGGTTGCGTGCCTCTGTGTCGGGTTGCCGTGCCTCTTTGTCGGGGTGGAGGGGTGCAGGAGGGTCGCTGTGCCTCTGTGTGGGGTGCAGGAGGATTGCCGTGTCTCTGTGTGAGGTGGAGGGTGCAGGAGGGTTGCCGTGCCTCTGCGTCGGGGTGCTGGGTGAGTGGAGGGTGCAGGAGGGTTGCGTGCCTCTGTGTTGGGGTGCAGGAGGGTTGCCGTGCCTCTTTGTCGGGGATGCAGGGTGAGTGCAGGGGTGCATGAGGGTTACTGTGCCTCTGTGTCGGGATGCAGGAGTGTCGCTGTGCCACTGTGTGGGGTGCATGGTGAGTGGAGAGGTGCAGGAGGGTCGCCGTGCCTCTGTGTGGGGTGCAGGGTGAGTGTAGGGTGCAGGAGGGTTGCGTGCCTCTGTGTCGGGGTGCAGGAAGGGCTCCAGGCGTCTGTGCCAGTACAGTGTACACAGCCCCCCCCCCCCCCCCCCCCCCCCCCTGCTCTTCCATGTGACACTGCGCTCTGCCTTGTACCCTGTCATCACACAGACCTGTCGTGCAGGGTATGAGGCAGTTACCCCGGTTTTCGCTCTGCCTTTCACCTCCTACACGTTGCGCTCAGGCTTTTGACACTTGGTCAGGGCTGCTGTGAGCCGAGACACTGACCCTTTTATTTCTCTCCCTCAGAGTTGTGACTGTCATATGATCTGCAGGAGCCTCAGGAATAGAGCATGTGCACAATTGCTCATACATAGGGTGGAACTACCACAATATGGACAGAATGAATATGACGTACTACAAACTCCAGAATTTCCAGTGTGGCTCCCATGTCCCCGTTTTAGCCAATCAGATCTCTGCTTTCATTTTGTTACCTAAGCTGGGATCTGAGTGGTTGCTATGGGTGACGCTACCTGCACTGGATTTCCCTATTTACTAGTAAGGCCGTTCCTTAGAAATGGTGGCCGGCGGCGCTTGTCACTGCTGGCAATTTTTGTATGGTCGCCTCTTAACAAAATACAGGAACATAGCACGGGGGGGGCTCCCATTTTGAAACCTTATGAAGCCAGGCTTAAAATATTGCTCTGTGGAGACGGCCAGCTGGCATCTGCCACATACCTCTATTTTTACATCGGTGCGTCTACTGATAGGATTTCATGGCTCAGTGTCTATTTTTTTCCATCTGTAATCCTCAATGTAAAATGTGGTCATTACTGGGAAAGCTGGGGGATACAGGTGGCCATATTTGTGGTTAGGTATTACTGGGAAAGCTGGGGGATACAAGTGGCCATATTTGTTGTGGGTCATCATTTCTGGGAAAGCTGGGGGATACAGGTGGCCATATTTGTTGTGGTTCATCATTTCTGGGAAAGCTGGGGGATACAGGTGGCCATATTTGTTGTGGTTCATCATTTCTGGGAAAGCTGGGGGATACAGGTGGCCATATTTGTTGTGGTTAGGTATTACTGGGAAACCTGGGGGATACAGGTGGCCATATTTGTGTGGTTAGTTATTACTGGGAAACCTGGGGGATACAGGTGGCCATATTTGTGTGGTTAGGAATTACTGGTAAAGCTGGGGGATACAGGTGGCCATATTTATTGTGGTTGGGTATTACTGGGAAAGCTGGGGGATACAGGTGGCCATATTTGTTGTGGTTAGGTATTACTGGGAAAGCTGGGGGATACAGGTGGCCATATTTGTTTAGGATACCCATTACTGGGAAAGCTGGGGGGATATAGGTGGCCATATTTATTGTGGTTGGGTATTACTGGGAAAGCTGGGGGATACAGGTGGCCATATTTGTTGTGGATAGGTATTACTGGGAAAGCTGGGGGGATACAGGTGGCCATATTTATTGTGGTTGGGTATTACTGGGAAAGCAGGGGGATACAGGTGGCCATATTTGTTGTGGATAGGTATTACTGGGAAAGCTGGGGGGATACAGGTGGCCATATTTATTGTGGTTGGGTATTACTGGGAAAGCAGGGGGATACAGGTGGCCATATTTGTTGTGGTTAGGTATTACTGGGAAAGCTGGGGGATACAGGTGGCCATATTTGTTTAGGATACCCATTACTGGGAAAGCTGGGGGGATACAGGTGGCCATATTTATTGTGGTTGGGTATTACTGGGAAAGCTGGGGGATACAGGTGGCCATATTTGTTGTGGATAGGTATTACTGGGAAAGCTGGGGGGATACAGGTGGCCATATTTATTGTGGTTGGGTATTACTGGGAAAGCAGGGGGATACAGGTGGCCATATTTGTTGTGGATAGGTATTACTGGGAAAGCTGGGGGGATACAGGTGGCCATATTTATTGTGGTTGGGTATTACTGGGAAAGCAGGGGGATACAGGTGGCCATATTTGTTGTGGATAGGTATTACTGGGAAAGCTGGGGGGATACAGGTGGCCATATTTATTGTGGTTGGGTATTACTGGGAAAGCTGGGGGGATACAGGTGGCCATATTTGTTGTGGTTGGGTATTACTGGGAAAGCTGGGGGGTACAGGTGGCCATATTTGTTGTTGTTCGTCATTTCTGGGAAAGCTGGGGGATACAGGTGGCCATATTTGTTGTGGATAGGTATTACTGGGAAAGCTGGGGGGATACAGGTGGCCATATTTATTGTGGTTGGGTATTACTGGAAAAGCAGGGGGATACAGGTGGCCATATTTGTTGTGGATAGGTATTACTGGGAAAGCTGGGGGGATACAGGTGGCCATATTTATTGTGGTTGGGTATTACTGGGAAAGCAGGGGGATACAGGTGGCCATATTTGTTGTGGATAGGTATTACTGGGAAAGCTGGGGGGGATACAGGTGGCCATATTTATTGTGGTTGGGTATTACTGGGAAAGCTGGGGGGTACAGGTGGCCATATTTGTTGTTGTTCGTCATTTCTGGGAAAGCTGGGGGATACAGGTGGCCATATTTGTTGTGGTTAGTTATTACTGGGAAAGCTGGGGGATACAGGTGACCATATTTGTTGTGGATAGGTATTACTGGGAAAGCTGGGGGATACAGTTGGCCATATTTGTTGTTGTTCGTCATTTCTGGGAAAGCTGGGGGATACAGGTGGCCATATTTATTGTGGTTAGTTATTACTGGGAAAGCTGGGGGATACAGGTGACCATATTTGTTGTGGATAGGTATTACTGGGAAAGCTGGGGGATACAGGTGGCCATATTTGTTGTGGTTAGTTATTACTGGGAAAGCTGGGGGATACAGGTGACCATATTTGTTGTGGATAGGTATTACTGGGAAAGCTGGGGGATACAGTTGGCCATATTTGTTGTTGTTCGTCATTTCTGGGAAAGCTGGGGGATACAGGTGGCCATATTTATTGTGGTTAGTTATTACTGGGAAAGCTGGGGGATACAGGTGACCATATTTGTTGTGGATAGGTATTACTGGGAAAGCTGGGGGATACAGGTGACCATATTTGTTGTGGATAGGTATTACTGGGAAAGCTGGGGGGATACAGGTGGCCATATTTGTTGTGGTTCATCATTTCTGGGAAAGCTGGGGGGTACAAGTGATCATATTTGTTGTGGCTAGTTATTACTGGGAAAGCTGAGTTAAGATGGTGGGCAGTATTGCCGCCATTAGAGACCTCGTGGCTGTCACCTGGCTTTTCCAGAACACAACACAGCATAGCACATGCAGATGTCTGGGAGAGTGGGGTGACTTCCTGACTCCAGTCAGCAATCTTGGTTTTTGCTGTGATTAATGAATGTTTTTCTGTCGGGCCTCATTACTTTTCCACTGGTGATCGCAGATTTCCTGTGTACACGTGCCGCTCTTTCCATTTCAGCTCCATTAATCTTTTTTCCTTTCAGCTTTAAAGGGGTCAATTTCCAAATAGTGCTTTTCCTAAATAAATGAGGCGAGCGGTGACACATGGCGCAGTGTGTGCGCTTTCTTTTTCGGACATTAGGACTTTAGGTCGCGCTCCATATATCAGTTACTTAACTGTTCTGTAAACACATTACATCTCCACGTCTGCAGCTGCAACTCCCAAGTCTTTACCGTATCCCAGAAACGGCAGTGTTCTCCAGAATCGTCCCTCATCTGTCGGTATATCTCAGTTTCTGTTAGCATGCAGAATCAATTGCATTGATGGAACTAAGTGGGTATGTTACCGTCCCTTTAAAAATTAAAGGGACTGTACGGTGAAAAAAAACTAGGAGCAATTAGGTCTTATATAATGTCTGGTTTCTGCTTAATACTTTTTTGTATTTTAAAATCCTCAAAAAAGTATTTCAATCTCCTAAAAGTTGTCTTTGTATGTCTCCATTTTGTGACCTGCTTAGAAAATGTGACCAATAGATTCATTAAAAGAGACGGAGCAAATTCTAATGGGGCCAAGAGTGATAGAATATCTGTTGCTTTGTCGGTTTTTACCATAATGGGGACCAAACAAGTTGTAGTCTGACCCCCTTTATGTAAGCCCCACCCTTCTGAATGCACTAGCAAATGATGCATGTTGGCCATGGATTATGGCAGCAGGACAGCTCCTCAGGGGCTATCGCCTTGGTGTTTTAAGATCTTAGATGTCGGGAGCACCCTGATCTGTATGAACCCATATGTACCTCAGATGTTGGGGCCGGATGTGATATAGGGGTAATGGCGCCTCCTGTAATCTGTTTTATTACAGTGACGTATAGTTAAGTGCCTGTTATGTTTGTTCTAGTGGGCGAGATTACACGAGCGGTGTAATACAGATAATGGCGATAGCCCGGCATGCGATTTGTCATTTAGAGTGGCTTTTATTTTGCAGGGTCTTTTTTTTTTTTTTTTTTTTTTGTAAGGCCTTTTTACACTGTTTTCCTGTTAAATTGTGCAGATTTCTAAAGGTACATCACACTCTATAACGGGCCGTATGACAAACTGTAAGGCTGCCATTACGGCCCCTGTTTTGTCGAACCCTTATTTGATGGCCTGCCCATAGGGCTTGTCGTGCTGTAGTGTGGTAAATATGTCACGGAAAGTTTTGAGTTTTATTTAATGTTTTTTTTTTTTTCCCCAGAATAATCATGGCGGAGAGGAATTCCATGTGGTCCTGGGCAATGAAGCCTGTGACCTAGATTCCATGGTGTCAGCCATCACACTGGCGTATTACTTGGCCAAGGTGAGTGTCTATCCCATATCGGGACTATTATTACTAACCAAACTACTAAACCCGCATTCCCTCATGCTGGAGGAAAAAAACAAGTGAAAAAACAAAACCTGGCTGCCATCAGCATGATCCGTTACTCTCTTGTTTTGATGAGTCCGGATGGACCGGATTTGCACACTGATGATATTTCTTCCTCTATTACTGTAGACGTCTTCCAGCAAGAACATTGTTTTCGTTCCGGTGCTTAACATCCCCCGTCAGGACTTTCCTCTCCGAACAGAGAGTGCATTTTTCCTCAAAGAAAACTGTCTACCGGAGGCGCTCTTGATCTTCCGCGATGAGATAGACCTGGGCGGACTGTATGAGGCAGGCCAGTTGGTGTTGTCGCTGGTGGATCACAATGTGCTGCCCAGGTGAGGGAGCATCATTGGTGGCATCTCAGAGCATCCTCGCTGAGTGTGCCAGCTGCATGCGATTGCATGGGAGTGGGCAGAAGGCAGAGATGGTTTGTTACCACTGCTGCCTACCTGATGGCTGAATGAGCACTGTGCGTGCAGTACAGGAACTAGGTATTTTTCTTGTATTTTTTTTTTTTATGTCTTACAAACCATTTTGTCGGTCAGGGCGGACTCTTTCATGGAAGATGTGGTAACAGAGGTCATAGACCACCACATTGTGGACAGGAGCCCGTCTCGTAATTGCCGGGTTACCGCAGAACTGGTGGGATCTTGTACTACTTTGGTAGCAGAGAAGATCCTGCGGGAAGCCCCTCATATCCTGGACCCTCAAGTGGCATCCATGCTCCGTGGTAAATCCTCTATACTCGGTGTTCGCCTGGATTACCTAACTTGCAGAAAAGTGTCATGTCGAGTGAAGTATTTATTCGTTATCTTCACAGATGCCATTGTCCTGGATTGTGTGAACATGGCACCCGCAGCTGGGAAGGTCACCCCGAAAGATACGGAGTACGTGATAATCCTGGAGTCGAAGTTCCCTGACCTGCCACCGAGGGGCGCTGTGTTTGATTCTCTTCAGAATGCCAAGTTTAATGTGTCAGGTATCGCTGAGATATTCTGCTTGAATATATGAGATATTGGCCCTTTGGGGTCTTATGGCCCAGACTCAGGAGCTGTATAAGACGGCATATGTTCCGATCACGGCTGTTCAATCGTCTGGATGGTGCTGTTAACCACTGATAGCGGCATATGAATGGTCTGGTTGCCGACTCCCATCACCAGTGACGCATTCGCTGGGCTGCTATAAGCCTGCTGGAGGCCTCCATAACTACTATCTTGGCCTTAAATTGTGACATTTCACAGCAGCTTTGGGTGCAACCAGAGAAGAGAACAGCAGGTGACTATCTCTGAGGAGCTGGATGTATTAACTCATTTATTGCGCAGGTCTAACCACAGATCAGATGCTCCGCAAGGACCTGAAAGTCCTGGTCGGTCTGGATATCAGGTTGGCCATCAGTGCCATATACATGGACATCGAGGTGAGTGTGATAAGCAATTGTCATCATTCGGGGGAGGAGTAGTCAGGCTGGATGTCCGGCCCGCACCTAAGGCAATGTTTTTCCGCTCTCGGTTCTCTGCATTTTTATTTTCCTCTAAGGAGTTCCTCCAGAGGAAAGACATGGAGGACGAGCTACAGGATTTCTGTCAGAGACACCATTACAACGTCATTGTCGCCATGGCAATCGCCTTCACCAGTGCCGAGCCAAGGAGGCAGATAGCTGTCTACAGCCTTCAGGGGGTGCTGAGAGCAATGGTAAGACAATACATGGGAAGGTGTAAACGGGGGGTCAAGGCGGTCAGCCTGCACGCTTCCTGACCAGTGATATCCAATATGGCAGCCGCCCAGACTCCTCTGTGGTCATTTATCAGACATATCAGTCAGGAGTGTGGGCTGGAGCTGGCGGCCATCTTTAATTTGTTTATCTGACGTTCCAGCATGGTGGAGGAAAGCGACAGATAAGCACTGTGTGTGTTCACGAGGCAGGGGCGGTTATATATACAGGGTGGCGAGGACACGCCGTGGACTTTGCTCCTGTCTGTCACCTCATGGTATGTAAAAGCTATATTTTCTGCGGGCATTGAGTTCTTAAAGGGCTCCTCTGCCTGAGCAGAGTCAGGCCAGTGACTCCAGCAGCAGCTCTCCCTCCTGACTCTTCATACACATGCACACTCTGCTCAAGCGAGTGCGCTTGTGTTCTCAACAGGAACAGGGGGAATCAGCCGACCTCTGATAGCCATATTCACAACCAACTTCTCTCCCTTGACGTCTGCTGTCAGGGGAAATAGTCGGGAAACCCTCCAAATACATCAGGTGATCAGTATGTCCCACCAACAAGAAGCATTGCCTGGTCTCCTCAAGGAATTTATTTATTTTTTATTTATTTTACTCATTTATATAGCGCCATTAATTCCACAACACGGTACAGAGATTATCAGCGCTGTCCACATTGGGGCTCACAATCTAGTGTCCTTGTCAGTATGTCTTTGGAGTGTGTGTGAGGAAACCCACGCAAACACGGGGAGAACATACAAACTCCTTGCAGATGTTGTCCTTGGTGGGATGACCTTACTCTTCAGTGACCAAGAGTATTCTGAAAACTGAAAACCTGCAATGGGTGAAAGCGACCACTAGAGGGAGCTCTGACACTGGTAGCTGAGGACCTCCATAATTGTAGTAATTTTATAAGAACTTAAAAAAAACACTGTAACCTTTTTTCATTTATTGGCCTGTACATGCTAATTATATATTTAGATTTTTAACAATTTTTTTTTTTTTTTTTTTTTTCTCACCATCCCCCACCCTGTCTGCCCACAGGGCTGTCATACCTCCCTGTAACTGGATCTGGGTCATTCATTAACTTGACCAAAGTTTAAACTTTCAGCTTTGAAACATGAACCTGGGACATTTGCTTATTTTCACACAGACATTCCCAACAAGAAGCCGTAACCCACAGTCAGCCGTAGGTGAGAAACAAGTAGACGAGGGGTAGTTGTGCGGTGACTTAAATATGGATTATAAAATGTTAACTTCCTCCCCCTTTTCCTTGAGCTATATTGGACCTCGGCATTTATCTAATATTTATGACCTGTCCTGTCGAGATGCATAGATGTCTGAGATAAGAACACCCCTTTAATACTCCCCACTAATGGCCATTGTGGCAGACTCTGGGTATTCCTCTGACTGGCCACCGTGTAATACCGCATGTCACCTGTCGTGGCCACTGTTGGGTGAGATGCTTAGCTGGCTCATTTTCCTAGTTCATCTTGGTATGCTGGTATCAGGACTTGCAGTGAATAACTGGGCACCCAGCATCTTTAACCCCCACAGGAAATGGGCATTTCTCTTTTTTGTACGCTTTCCTTTCTGTTTTTCCCAGCATAACGAGACCATTTGTTTTATTGGAAATCGGGTGGGGGGGGAGACACAATTTTGCCATTATTTTTTACCTGACAGCATGATTTTCTGGGGTAGTATAAAAAGACCCATAAGTTTGAGACAATGGCCAATATTTTCATAAAATGTACTAGCTGAAGAGCCCCGCTCTTTCCGGGTATAGTAACTAACTACGGTTAGTTATAACAAATTATAATTTTATATATATAGATAGATATAGAGATATTGATATAGTGAAGAGCCCCGCCCACTCCGTATAGCCACATTCACTATAATTGTAGACAGTCAGGTAGGCGACTTCAAAGAGAGCGCCAGGCTGGCGGTGGGAGTAGGAACAATGAGGATGGTCTGCTGCAGCTCTAGCCGGGTACCTCAAGAGAGGGTCAGACAGGATAAAAGTAAAATAGACCGGTCATAAGGAGCGCAAGTGACACAGTTCAGCTGGTATTAAAAGTCTTCATTTGTTTCCACAACGCGTTTCAATGGAATGGCTCCATCTTCCTCAGGTGGCAGTGATAACTGCCACCTGAGGATGACGGAGCCATTCCGTTGAAACGCGTTGTGGAAACTAACAAATGAAGACTTTTAATACCAGCTGAACTGTGTCACTTGCTCTCCTTATGACCGGTCTATTTTACTATTATCACATTCACTATAATATCCCACATCCCGTCAGCCAGAGCTACCGGACTACTACCCTAATATCCCACATCATCCCGTCAGCCAGAGCTACCGGACTACTACCCCCTAATATCCCACATAATCCCGTCAGCTAGAGCAACCGGACAACTACCCCTAATATCCCACATCATCCCGTCAGCTAGAGCCACCGGACTACTACCCCTAATATCCCACATCATCCCGTCAGCCAGAGCCACCGGACTACTACCCCTAATATCCCACATCATCCCGTCAGCCAGAGCTACCGGACTACTACCCCTAATATCCCACATCATCCCGTCAGCCAGAGCTACCGGACTACTACCCCTAATATCCCACATCATCCCGTCAGCCAGAGCTACCGGACTACTACCCCTAATATCCCACATCATCCCGTCAGCCAGAGCTACCGGACTACTATCCCTAATATCCCACATCATCCCGTCAGCCAGAGCTACCGGACTACTACCACTAATATCCCACATCATCCCGTCAGCTAGAGCCACCGGACTACTACCCCTAATATCCCACATCATCCCGTCAGCCAGAGCCACCGGACTACTATCCCTAATATTCCACATCATCCCATCAGCCAGAGCCACCGGACTACTACCCCTAATATCCCACATCATCCCGTCAGCCAGAGCTACCGGACTACTACCCCCTAATATCCCACATAATCCCGTCAGCCTGGGGTCAATACCAAAGCGCAGAGTGGATTTGCCCTGACTTGCATACCAATGATCCCTTTAATAGAACCCTGGGGTCAGAATCAAAGCACTGAGTGGGAACGGTCCTTAACGTCCATACCGGGGATCCCTTTAAAAGAGGCCTGGGGTCAAAACCAAAGCGCTGTATGGATTTGCTCTGACTTCCATACCAATGATCCCTTTAGGAGGGAAGATGTGCCTATAGGATGGAGGATGTGTGATGTGTATATGGGCACGGGAGGGGGGGGATTCATTTGTCATGTGCTCTGTGCTCCTTTTTAGGGAGCAGACAATGGCTGGGAGCGTATGTTCCAAGGGATGCTAGATTTCTCCCACCATGTCAATGTCTGCTGAGGTGTTGTCAAGTGGGAAAACTTGCTCATAGCAACCAATCACAGCTCAGCTTCTTTTGAACAGCTCTGGTGAAATGAAAGATGCTTCGTGATTGGTTGGTGATACACACATGCATACATTCAGTTTTATATATATAGATTATCATTTTGTAAGAGGTTATTGTTCAGTTTGATGGAATTTGGCGGAATGGGCTTGTAATAACAAGCACTATTACAATTTACTGCCAATTAAAATTTGCAGCCGTTCTTCAGAAATTGACACTTTTGTTTACAGCTCGTTGCTTAGGAGACCGGCCACTTTGGCTGTCTAGTTTGTAAGCACTGGCACTGGCCAGCTTAAAAACAGCGCTTGCAAGCTTGACTGGAAGAAATCTTGTAAGCACTGCATACATTCTGCTGTCTTGCAGCCGTGGTCTGTTTCCAAGGCATCTAGTTATAAACCAAAGCGTTACAATTTAAATAACAGCTGAAAATTTTCCTTTTTTTTTTTTTTTTTTCTTTTCTGTATTAGGTGAGTAACGTTCTGGAGCAGGCCACATCGCCAGATCTGGAGCTGTCCCCTATAACACACCATTCTTGTAGCCACGTTACGGCCTACAGCCAAGGCAACACCGTCGCTTCCCGCAAGAAAGTCCTGCCGATCCTGAAGGACTTCTTCAAGAAAAGGGACAGCGAGGAAAGCAGCGGCCGACCCATGCAGTCTTTCCAGGGGGCCGAGGACTGTAAGGGACATCCTGAATTTATGGATCGTCATGTGGAATATAATTCAGAGATGAGCGAGCGGCACGGAGACCCCGAGGAGCAGTTGGACAACCTGGACGTTTGCGGTGGAGATGAAATAAAGGGCAAAGGATTCGGAGCCGGGTTCAGCAGACAGATGGAGGCCGGACTGGAGGAGGACAACTCCTTCCCACCAACCCCTATGAACAGTCTTGTGGAGGGTTGTCCCCTTGATCGGGGGCTGCCAAAATTGACTGCGGAAGCCATTTTAGAGCGGATCAACCGTATCACTGTGGTAAATTCTGAGGTAAACTCCACAACTGGAAGCCAATGACGAGGCCAAAATCCCAAATGAAATGTCTCCTACCAGAAGAAAAAAAAATATTGCGGTGTTACTCGAGAGCAACGCATTACTTATTTTTTATATAATTTTTTTCTTTTTTAAATTTGGAAATTTTAGGTTTTTGCAGGTTCGGGTTGTGTTCCATGTTAATTACCTCAGGTCAGGAAGGGACTTTATGGAAAATCTTTCCTAACATTGTCTGTTTGCTTGTGACAGAGTGCATGCTGGGAGCTTTTCATGTTAAAATGTCGCAAGTAACCCTTTGCCCTCCTCCTTTTGACGTGAAATATTTATTATCTAATATTTAATGGCGGAAGTCATTTTGTAGAATGAGCCTCGTTTCTTATACGGTACAGGAGGTAATCAAAATGGCCGCCGGAAGTGTCTGAAAGTCTGTCTTTAGCAACCACTCACAACTCTGCTTTCATTTTACATTAAAAAAGAAAGCTGAGCTGTGATTGGTTGCTATGGGCAGCAAAGATAGGTGTACAAATTTGATAGGCTGGTGGAACAATGCAAAAATGTCAGCTGTTGCTAGGTAGAATACCGTAGGTATAAAATGATTTTCATGGATGGTGGCGCCATTATGTCCATGGCTTGATACATGAAGAATATAAATAATGAAGCACAAATATAAAAAATAAAATGTTCTAATAATGCAACTAATAATATGTTCTGCGTGATTCCTGGTAGATTGAGGTCTCTAGGCCTATATGTAGGGTAATATATAGTCAATTTAGGACACAGACCATTAATAAAGGATTAACCTAATGAAAACTGGAAAACTTAGACATGACTACTTTTCACCCCAATATCTCACCCTTAAAATTCCAGGTTCGCAGGGGTTCGTGAAGCTGAGACACAAGGCACTGAATGTTGGGGTCCTCACACAATAGAGTTGCTGTAGGGGTCTTCGTTCCTGCCTGTGATAGAACAAGGTGGTCACCAGGGACTTTCTTCCCCTGTCTTACAAAATACCGGCTCTGCGGGGGCTGGATTAATTATGCAGAATCCCTTGAAGACCTGACTGGTCGTGTGACCATTCCTAGTCCCTTGTACTGTTTGGGACATGTGTTGCTTTTTTTTTCCAAGGTGGAATTGGTGGTCTCTAGCGAGGTGCGACAATCAAATGTGGTGAAACTTAAAGGGCAACTCCCACCTAAAGGGTTTGTAGTCATGGCTCTGCCCACTGTTAGTGACATCACTGAATTGTAATATGATGTAAATAAAATTTATAATTAAAGGGAAGCCTTCCCACAACTGTTCTTAACTGTTTTTAAGAGACATTCAGAGGGGATGGCACACTACGGGTCATTTATCGTTGGTGTAAACGGCCAGTACCGCATACCCATGACCACACTTCCTATGTTCTGTTTCTGCCCATGTCTGGTTTTGAGACTCTGGATGTGATGTTTAATAAATGAATACTTCCTCCCTGTTATGTCATGCATTGTGATTTTATTACACCCGATTACACAGCATACCACGTGGCACATCACATTGAGGTTCAGGTATTGCTGGGATGTGCTGCTGTGACCGAGGCAGAGAGCTGCATTTTGTAGTCTGCCTCCTAAGCATTCAAAAGCCATGATAGTTTTTGGTGTTTTGTAAGTGGTTAACACACACACACACACACTCACACTCTCTCTTCAGGCAGCAGTGTGCTCTCGTCACGTGTCAGGACGGGCTGCAGTTTGAAGAAATGCAGTAATCAATGTGTCTCAAATGACAGAGGAGCTGTCTCATAAGACAGACTCATGCTAGTGAGCTACTGAAGAAGGGCTGTGACAGGAGAAGAAATAAATCTCCTTGGTTGTTGGAGTACTGATGCTGGATTTACTTTTTCTCCTGTCACAGCTCCACTCTCACGGGTACGTGTGCTTAACAGTGATGAGCGAACGTGCTGGGATAATGTGTTATCCGAGCATGCTCGGATGCTAACCGAGTGTCTTTGGTGTGGCCGAATAATATGTTTGAGTCCCCGAGGCTGCATGTGCTGTTAGAACGCCGCAACACATGCAAGGATTGTAAGCAGGAGCACTTTCCGCATGTGTTTTAGCGGTCTAACAGTACATGCAGCTGCGGGAATTTGAACATATTGTTTGAGCATGCCGAAGACACTCAGCACCCGGGCATGCTCTGATAACATCCCAGCACGTTCGCTCATCACTAGTGCTCATGATAAAGGTCTTTGTTACTGTGATTTTAGACTGAAGAGCATGCTGACATGTGACCAGGACAGGTTGCAGTTTGAATTATGTGACAGATGGCCATTTTATTACATTCTTGGAGAATTCCTTTAAGAACTACACCTAGGTAATGCTGGGATTCTCTGCTGTGATCGAGGCAGAGTGCTGCTTTCTTCATAGTCTGGACT